>NC_139993.1:0-39604 GCF_964263955.1 Coregonus lavaretus | reverse complement strand
AGCGCCTGCTAAATAACTCAAATGTAAAATTAGTATAGGAAGGCAGCCGTTGCCTTTCAGTAGGCCACTGAAATATTCTCTTTGAAATGGTTTGATTGAATGATCTGTTATTGGGTAAGAGCTGGCGCTGGATCCTGGTTTGACTCTAACATTTACAGCAGCCAGCACTAAAACAGAAACCTCTCTTTTTCCTGTATAATCTGGTCATAATTCTTAGTGAACAACAAGAAAGATGAAGCTCTGATAATCTAGCCGGCTTTGTCAGCCTGACAGGTCGCTATCGGTTCTCAATTAGAATCTCCTCACCGCATTACACAGCATAGGTTCTCTGGCCGTTGTTAACACATTTAAGTGTACAAGGAATGTACACAAAATTGCAAAATAGCTCACAAATGGACAGCAGATGGTTTTCTGGCACACATTCAAATGCCCTACATTGTCTTGCCAGGCATTAACATTTGTACGGTGTCCATATTAGGACAAAATACATTTGAATGCTTTCAGAGTGGAAGAGAATCCCACTCTGGCCAGGGTCCCTTACAGCCCTTTCAGATTGGACAGGCTAAGAGGTTTTAGCTCTCTGTGGTTTCACTGCTGTTATTAGCAGACACACACTCAGGCAGGCTGTCCGCCAGGCCTCATGAGGGTAGTAATTAAGGGTAAGAGGTTTATCTATGTCCAGAGCTGGCCCTGGCTTCTAAAAGGCTTTCTGGGACAGGGCTCACAGGGAGCAGGGGGTGAAATGGGCCTGGCTGCAGACTACACCTCTCCTGGGAGGACTGGTGGATGCTGTATTTTATCCTCTCTCTCTCTCTCTCTCTCTCTCTCTCTCTCTCTCTCTCTCTCTCTCTCTCTCTCTCTCTCTCTCTCTCTCTCTCTCTCTCTCTCTCTTCTGTCAGTCTGTCGCCCCTCGCTCTCTATGGTCACTCGCTATCATTTTCTGGTGGTCCAACTTTCTCTCTGTCTCGTTCTCTCGCTCTTTGAGTGATGGGCTCTCTCTCTATCTTCTGCGCTCTCAGAGGAGGTGGTCACCAATATCATTTTCTTTCTCTTTCCCTCCCCTCCCTTACCTTGCTATCCATCACCCCCATCACTCTCTCTCTCTCCATCAACAAAGGTGGTCAGTCTGGTCACTCATTTTCCTTATCCACTTACACCCTCTGAGCAATGGCCTCTTCTTTGTCCTCCCTTCCCCTCTCTCCTCCCTCTCCCCCTGTTTCTCTCTTTGTCTGAGTGATGGGATGTTTCTTCAGTGTCGCCAGGGTGTAATCATTGGTCGAAACCGTTGCAAACGGAAACAAGAGTTTCTATTGGACAAATTCAGGGACTGTAGGTGCCTCCCCGTTTCGTTCTGTTTGGTTCTGTTATGCTGCTATTTAACACACCCCCAGGGGTTGAGGTTACACATTTAGAGACCTTATTTTCAGCTGCCTGCCGCTGCCCAACAGGGGTGGGGAGGGGAGGGGAGGGGAGGGGAGGTGGAGGGGAGGGGAGGGGGATGACTATAAGCAGGGCATTCTCTCTGTGTGTGTGTGTGTGTGTGTGTGTGTGTGTGTGTGTGTGTGTGTGTGTGTGTGTGTGTGTGTGTGTGTGTGTGTGTGTGTGTGTGTGTGTGTGTGTCACTACTACCCGCCCTACTGTGTGAAGGGGGACATGTGTGGCAGATATAAATGGCACACTGTAGAAGGATGATACTGTACTATGGACTGCTGGGAATGTAGAAGGAGGGAGCTCCACACACACACACAAACACACACACACACACACACTGTCTCACAAGCACTCATTTCTTTCTTGGTATCATCCAAGGCTAGTTAATTAAGCACTTTGTCCTCCTCATGTGAAATGAGGTGCTCCCTACTGATATTAAAGCACTCAACCAAATCTGTTGTTTTTTAAATTAATTTCAACATCTTTAAACAAGCTAAATCACACATTCCTCTGCTGCTGTACCAGCTAATTAGCAATATCCTAGATCTTGTACTAGTTTGTAACATTAGCCAATTTAGGCATTTTCTTTAGTGCTTGGCTTGTTGCCTGGGTGTCTCTCTGCCATTCTCCCTCTCTCTTTTCCTCTCTCTTTCGCTCTCTTTTCCTCTCTCTTTCTCTCTCTTTCCTCTCTTTCTCTCTCGTTTCCTCTCTCTTTCTCTCTCTTTTCATTCAAGGAATATTCCAAGGTTGGCAAAATAATACATTGTGAAGGAAACAGCTATATAAACGGTCAAATAATTATAATGCTAACAAATGGCAACAGAACAACACAATGTAGTACCATTATTAATTGACTATCCCTCATTTTCTCTCTCTTCGTCTCTTTCTTAGAAATAATGGTCTCTCTTTCTCTTTATTTTATGTTTCAACACAATTTACTATGATTATAGAAACTAAAATGGCCTCTTTCTCAACTCTCTCTCTCTCTCTCCCTTCTTCTTTTTTTCCAGAGAGTGAGATCGTCCCTCCCGACTGCCTCCGTCCACGCTCCTTCACCACTGTACGCTCCTCCTCTCTCCGCCGCGAGGCAGATGAATCCCGCCTCTCTGTCAGCCTCTGTGACCTCAACCTGCAGCAAGTGGACGGCTCTGGCCCCGCACACCCTCATAACCACGCCCATCTCCACCTGGCCCCTCCCTCCGCCTCCTGCCCCATCCCCCAGAACTCCCTCAACACCCAGCAGTCTTCTGTCCTCCCGCACTCCCTCGAAAGCGACCTCCATTTCCACGCACTCCGCGGTGCCCACATCAAGATGCTCGACGAGCAGACGGTAGCGAGATCCGAGCACGCCAGAGAGGAGCGAACGCTCGTCTTCACCGACCGGCCACTGCGTACCGGCGAGACCGTGTTTATCAAGGTGACCAAGTCGAGCCCGGCTAGGTCAGGATCGCTGTCCTATGGCGTGACATCATGCGACCCCGCTGTGCTGCGCCCTAGCGACCTGCCCTACAACCCGGAGGCGTTAGTCGACCGCAAGGAATTCTGGGCCGTGTGCCGAGTGCCCACGCTGCTCCAGAGCAGTGATATACTGGGCTTCCTGGTCAACCAGGAAGGGGAGGTGATCTTGAGCCACAATGGCACAAACGCGGGGATGCAAGTGTGTGTGGACAACTCCCGGCCCCTGTGGATGTTCTTCGGTCTGCACGGAGCCGTCACTCAACTCAGGATACTGGGTAAGTCAGAATGACTGTTATGTTATACAGGTAACTGCCAACATAAAGGAAACACCAACCTAACGTGTCTTAATAGGGCGTTGGGCCACCACACGAGTTTCCTTTATTTTGGCAGTTACGTGTACTTAGAGTACTACTCTCTACTATTATTGTATGCTCTATGTGGGGCCAGGAGTTTTTCCTATTTATGTTAACTGACTGGGGAAAACTCCAGGCCCTAGCTATGGACTGTAGGGGCTAGGGGACTTTTCCTGATCAGGTCACATGGTCAGGTCCTGGCCTTAAATACTACAGTGTCTACAGTACTACAGGACATAGGAGGCTTGAATCTGACATGGTGTACAACTGTATCAACGTTTTCATTTATCCATTTATGATCGATCGTAGGTCAGGGATTTAGTAACAAGGGCCCCACCCCCATCACAGAGCTCAGAGATGTACACTCATGTTATGGGCTTCAATACAGCATCTTGACACAGGAAGTCAGATCCAAATGCACTTATAAAGGGATTAATGGAGAGCAAGGTAGACACTGTCTCACAACCTGCCAAGATAATAACAGGAAGAGAGGGAACAAGTGAAAGGAGGAGTGTGGGATTCAGGCCCTGTGACCTAGTGGGTACAACATGTCTTCTCCTGTCTGTATGATGTGTGTGTGTGTGTGCGTGTTTGCATGTTCTTGTGTGTGCTTGCGACCTACTCACAGCTGGGGGCAACATGTCTTCTCCTGTCTGTATGATGTGTGTGTGTGTGCGTGTTTGCATGTTCTTGCGTGTGTTTGCGACCTACTCACAGCGGGGGCAACATGTCTTCTCCTGTCTGTATGATGTGTGTGTGTGTGCGTGTTTGCATGTTCTTGCGTGTGCTTGCGACCTACTCACAGCGGGGGAACATGTCTTCTCTACGGGACACACACTACCTCTCAGCAGTATGCCGAGAGCCCCCATGCTTGATTACACACTCTAAATACAGATAATGAACATGAAGTGGGAAAGATGTGTGGGTGGGTGGGAGGCTGTACGCTTAATTTGCAATATGCCAAACATACTGTATTTCTGCTGTGGCAGGCAGGTGTGCCTAAAGTAGCTACAACTGTGCTTTTAGCCTTTTTGAGAGGTGAATTGCTGAGCTCTTTATACTTGTTTACTTACAGATGTAGGATCTTAATTTGAGCCAGTTTGCTACGCAGGAAAATAATCCTGCAGCAACAGGAAATGTGAATTATTATGTAGGTTATACTAAAGGGAAAATCTAGTGGGAAATTTCAAAGTGGAAATTACTAACTTCAGAAGCCTTTTTAAAACTCAAACCTCCTGCAACAGGGTGATCAAATGTAGATCCTACATTTGTAGGCCCCCTATCAAGCCAAGTGGTCCACAAGGTCCCTCTTTGCATAGTCTGTGAAAAGGGCAGACAAACGTCAACAAATAAAAAACGGCGAATGTTCACTCCTATATCCTTCTATGACATAATGGCTTTTTTTATTGAGCCATAATTACATGCAAATAAAACTTTGGCAGAATGTTTCGGAGATTGGACAAGCGGAAATTAAAAAGTGACACATCTTTGTTAGGTGTATCATGTAGAAAGACAGGGAAGGTTGATGGCCTGTCTTATTTTAACAGTCCAATTACGAAGCCACACAACCAAATCAGGCACAACCTCATCAACGTGTCATCATTGTTTTGCTTCTTAGGACAAATCAAGCACCATCTAAATATATCCCTCTTTCCTCTCAGTGAAGGAAAGGAGGGAGGGAGGGAGGAGGGAGGGAGGGAGGGCGGGAGGGAGGGAGAGAGAGAGAGAGAGAGAGAGCGCGAGAGAGAGCGCAAGAGAGAGAGAGTGAGAGAGAGAGAGATTAAATAAACTACACCTTACTGTGCTGATATATAATGCTAACATGGTATTTTCATTAAGTGCTGCTTGTTTGCCCTCATGCTAACACGCTTATTTTCCATGCAGCCATGGAGGTCACAGCAGTTAGCAAGGCATCGACATGCCCTCATGCCGCGCTGTTAGCACTGTTCTCATTATATTACATTACACGGCCGCCATTTTGGATCTGGTCTGCTCCATTAGGCACTCTGGAGATGCACAGAGAGGTGGCTGACAGCACGATCAATGAAAGCCACATCAATACATTATACTTAGGGCTGCAGCACACACTACACACTGTCTGAGGCTGGAGTGTGGCTCTGGGGTATTGATAGATAGGGCAACTGCAGTGGCACTAAGCCAACAGTCAATACTATGGGTCTACATGGAAACTGCACAGGAAATGCATCCCTGTGGGTGTTTTCACCATGCTTTTTTACTAGGAACTCGTTAGCTGCACAGGGAAATGGTGTTATGGTGTTGTGGTTTGTACTGAATGTCTGTTGTACTAGTACATTTCATGTGCTTGTACATTGAAGCCAGAGCACTAGAGGTACAAGGAAGTTCTCTTGTTGCTAAGCACTGTAGCTAGGTCATCTGTTATCAGACAACAGAACTGCCTGAATACGGCTGAGTTTCTTTTAGTACGGATCACCTTACGAGGAGTCTGCGGCAATATGAAATGACTGTTCTAGACACTCTACACTACAATCACTTATCAGAAAAATCTAGGAATTCTTTCTAACCCTGATAGATAGTAAATCACCTTTATGTCCCAATTCTTCAACATTAAGAAGTGTCATATCTGTTTATGTGGTGGCAGGTGTGAATTTGTTTTATAGGCTTTCAGGTTTACCTGAATTTGGCCCGTGGGACTGTATATACATTTGGCAGTGCTTCTTTAAGCTGGCTTAAAGTGTGTGTTGTGCACCGACATGAGGTCCACTAATTCCTGAGCTCCCCTAGTGGGCGAGTGCCCTTGGTAGGGTGAGTGAACACTGAAGGTCAAGATTAGGGCTCCTAGCTAGCATGCTCACTAAGAAGTAACAGTTGGATATTCAGAGAGAATTAATGAACAAATGAATGAATGAATGAATGAATGAATAAATGTTTGAATGAATGAACAAACTAATTAATTCATGGTTGGATTAACAAATTAATGAATTCATTAATGATTGTTTTAATCCCATTTTTAATTTTTAATCTTTATATGTAGTTTTTTTATTGTATTTTTATTATTATGATGTTTTCATTATTTTTGATAAACATCTTTGTAAAGCACATTGAATTGCTTCGATGTATGAATTGTGCTATATAAATAAACTTGCTTGCTTGCTAATGAATGAATGATTAAGAGTAATGAATAAATGAATTAACATTTTATTTTTCTTTATTTAACTAGGCAAGTCAGTTAAGAACAAATTCTTATTTACAATGACGGCCTACACCGGCCAAACCCGGGCCAATTGTGCGCCGCCCTATGGGACTCCCAATCACGGCCGGTTGTGATACAGCCTGGAATTGAACCAGGGAGTGTAGTTATGCCTCAAGCACTGAGATGCAGTGCCTTAGACCGCTGCACCACTCGGCAGCCCAAATGAATGAATGAATGAAAGACAAGCAGAGCAAGAGATTATGCATTCGACAGTAAATGAGAACTGCAATGGGAACTGATAAATGGATGGTTTACTTCTACTGAGTATAGTCATGTACTAGTAATATCATATCTATCTTCCACTATAGTTATGCACTAGTAATATCATATCTATCTTCCACTATAGTCATGTACTAGTAATATCATATCTATCTTTTTGATGCTTTTCAATATTACTGGACCTCACCCGTTACTGTATACAGATGTAGGATCTTAATTTGAGCCAGTTTGCTACGGCACGAAAATAGTCCTGCAGCAACGGGAAATGTGAATTATTATGTGGATTATAATGAATTGACATTTTTGTAGGGGTTGATACACATTTTGTAATGGAAAATCAAGTCTGTTATGTCAAAATGGAAATTACAAACTTCAGAAGCCATTTAAACTTAAAATACAATACAAGTTTTAAATGTCATGCATTGCAGGAAAGTTGTCCTGTGAAAGAGTGATCAAATGAAGGTCCTACATCTGTAAATGGGGGGATGAGGGTGTGATAGTGGAGGGGATGTTAGAGGGAGGTAGAGAACAGCAGTAGAGAAATAGGACACTGTTACTCTGACCGATACATTATAGATTCCATTAGAATGTCAGCTCGTTCACACTCAAGTGAACAGTCTCGCCCGCCACCCACAGCTACTCCAGCCACTGTAAATCTCTCTTTCCTTCTCCCTCGTTTTTTCCTCCCTCCTTCAGACTGAAACATTGAAACATCCTTGGGTCTGGCATGGTTGGCCATGCATTCACCTTTCCTGCCGTCTCTCTCCCTCGCCCTCTCTCTCTCTCTCACACCTTCTCTCTCTCACCCTCTCTCTCAGCCTCTTTTCTCTCCCTCTCCCTGTCTAGTGACTCTGACATCCTTCTCTTCCCTAGCAGTGACACACACACACACACACACACGGCGGGCACCGTCATGGATTGACTCACCACTGGTTTTTTATGAGCGGTAAAGTGTGTACAAAACATTAAGGACACCTGCTCTTTCCATGACATAGACTGATCAGGTGAATCCAGGTGAAAGCTATGATCCCTTATTGATGTCACTTGTTAAATCCACTTCAATCAGTGTAGATGAAGGGGAGGAGACAGGTTAAAGAAGGATTTTTAAGCCTTGAGACAATTGAGACATGGATTGTGTATGTGTGCAATTCAGAGGGTGAATGGGCAAGACAAAATATTGAAGTGCCTTTGAACGGGGTATGGTAGTAGGTGCCAGGCGTACCGGTTTGTGTCAAGAACTGCAATGCTGCTGGGTTTTTCACGCTCAACAGTTTCCCGTGTGTATCAAGAATGGTCCACCACCCAAAGGACATCCAGCAAAACTTGACACAACTGTGGGAAGCATTGGAGTCAACATGGGCCAGCGTCCCTGTGGAACGCTTTCGACACCTTGTAGAGTCCATGCCCCGACGAATTGAGGCTGTTCTGAGAGCAAAAGGGGGGATGTGCAACTTAAGATTAGAAAGGTGTTCCTAATGTTTTATACACTCAGTGTACAGATACACACACAGACACACACAGATAATAACATCTGATAGCAGGGATGTTAAGATGTCAGGGCTATGAACACCTGGATGTTGCGGAACATTTTCCAGCACCAGAGCACTGATAAAATCACTCACTTCATGTCGGGCCTGAAAAAATCCTGTCTCTCACACACACTCTACACATGCCTGCAAGCATGTATAGTGTAGAGAATTATTTTACCATCTAAACCGCTGTGAAATATCATTTCCATAACCAAAAATATTGTATTTTCAGCTGTTTGAAGCTGGTGTACAAAACCGAAAGTAAAAGACACAAAAACTAAACTTAAGCACAGGAAGCATAGCAATATCGCACATAGAACAGATCTACTGCTTCTTAGACTTGCTTTCAATGAGAATGACAGATCTATAACTCACATTTCTATGTGTATTTGGTTGGGTCGCCGAAAAAGTTACAGATTGCAGCTTTAACTATATATACAGTATATACTATCCTATATACAGATTTTACAAATTACCATAGAGAGCCTAAATGTAGAAAATGTAGCAAAATGGTGCTGACAACAAACTTAAAGACCACCCATATACAGTCACCAACCTCTCAAAGCTCTTAAAGTTGCTTTGGATATCGTGTTTCAGAAAGCTCAATGGATGTAGGAAGACAAGCAACCACTTTACAACCCCACTCTCCTCTTTTCCTCCTCCCATCTTCCCCTCCTCCTATTCACCAGTCTACCACTAAACAGATACCTAGAAAGATATCCCACACTCCTCTTCTAAGATGTAGAGACTATGATGACCTAAGGTCACTATATGACCACAAAGGTCATCCTCAGACACAACCATGACTGTAGCGCCAAGCGGCCATTTTGAAGCCACAACCCCATCGAGGTGTTGCGACAGTTTGTGACCCAGTGTTGTTGAGTCAAAGTAGGCCAGTCCCAGTCTCAGTGTCACATAGCCCACATTCCTCAGAATCCTCCCCTAGCAGACTGCTTTAGAGGAGCTGGACGAACATACTCTCCTTAATAAACTAGCTGTGTCCCAAATGGCACCCTATTCCCTATATAGTGAACTACTTTTGACAAGGGCCCATAGGGCTCTGGTCAAAAGTAGTGCGGTCAAAAATAGTGCACCGCATAGGGAATAGAGTGCCATTTGGGACGCAGGGGGAGAGAGCTACCACAGCTGTCCACAATCCCTCTCTGAGTTAATCTGGAAGTGAACAGGAGGATCAGGGCTGGGCTCAACTGATCCTAGGTCAGCTGCTGAGGACGAGCCAGATAGACGATTAAAATAGAAGAGACGGAGGACAGAGAGAGGCTCGGCACCACCACCACACCTCTGGGTTAGAGTCAGTAGGGGGACCTGTCAGCGTAGTAGTAGTAGTAGTAGTGGTAGTTTATAAGAAGGATAAGGGTGTGTACGTACAAACTGAGGAAAGGTATGGGAGTATGTGTTATACATAGACATTCTACAAATTACCATCCAAAAACACACATCGCACAAACACACACACACTTAGACATACACACACACACTGAGGCACCAAGAGCCTAGGGGCACCAGAGCAGCCCTCTACACAAACAAACAGCCCAGTTCTTAACCCTCCTCTCCAACAATACCACCACATACAGCCCTGTTTAGAAAACCTCAAAGACTCTACAAGACTTGTACAGTACAGCCTACCACATGATGTAATGCACCATGTCAGTCAGTCATCAGGTAACATAGATCAGTATTACAGCCAACATTAGTCCTAATGCATTATGTTAGCATTGTCGCAGAACCAAAATGGCCGCCTAGTACAGTGGTTCCCAACCAGGGGTACTAGGTCCCGTGGGGGTACTTGGCCTATCCACAAGAAGACTCATGAGACCATAGGCCTAATGATAAAATGCACATACTTGGGCAAATTCAGTTGGTGTTACAGTAAGCGAAAAAGGTTAGGAACCACTGGCCTAGTCGACAGCCTCTCCAGTGTTTGTGAGCATAGAAAGACTGCAACTGGGCAGCCATTTTGGATCTGGCCATAGATCAATCAATTGCTCCCAGAGAGATGCCAGAAACGGTGTCAGGTCGCCATGTTGTCAGCTGATGGCAGTGTTAATGATAGAGGCGAAAGAAACGCACACCTGTTTAGGCAAGGTGCTGGCTAGCGGAGTAGAATACTTGAAAAATAAAAGGACAGCCTCACACTCTAGGAGCTCAGATGCAATAATTGAATAACCAACGTTTGGACAGACAAGCTGTATTTATCAGGGTATAATGAGAAACACTGTGGGTCACTAATTTCTATACTTTGGAAGGACACACAGCTGTCTGTAATCATGGCCAGGTGTGGCTTGATGTCATTGGTTGATTTACAGATATAAATAGAACATATAAAAAGCACAAATGGCCTCCCTAGTGGCGCAGCGGTCTAAGGCACTGCATCACAGTGCTAGAGGTGTCACTACAGACCCAGGTTCGATCCCGGGCTATATCACAACCAGCCGTGATCGGGAGTCCCATAGGGCGGCGCACAATTGGCCCAGCGTCATCTGGGTTAGGGGAGGGTTTGGCCGGGGGGGCTTTACTTGGCTCATCGCGTTCTAGCGACTTCTTGTGGCAGGCAGGGTGCCTGCAGGCTGACCTTGGTCGACAGTTGAATGGTGTTTCCTCCGACACATTGGTACTGCTGGCTTCTGGGTTAAGCGGGCAGGTGTTAAGAAGCGCGGTTTGGCGGGTCATGTTTCGGAGGACCCCTGACTCGACCTTCGCCTCCCGAGCCCGTTGGAGAATTGCAGCGATGAGACAAGATCGAAAAAGGGGGTATAAAATAAAAATAGCGCGAATGGATAACACACGATCATAGATACAATTTGGCTCCATAGGCCTACAAACATTAACAATGAATAGCAAAATCACAATAATCACCAGAATGTCTATGGAAACTGTGGTTATTCAATGATTGCATCTGAGCTCCTACAGTGTGAGGCTCTCCTTTTCTTTTTCAAGTGTTAATGATGGACCATGGGCCACACACACCAGGCGACTCATATTTCACATTCTTCCATCTTGCCATCCAGAAAAACAGACGTACCGTACAGAGAAAGACCACTGAGCTCACTCCCAGTTACCACAATCCCCAGAGGCTTTGATGAACTATTCCTCCTCTCATCCCTCATGTCTTCAAATAACATGTTATTGAAATGTTCAAGGGCTCATTATAGTTCATTGTGGCTTGTTTGTTGCTGTTGTTGCTGATGATGTCCCTGTTTTTGTGGCTTTAGGGGGAAATGATGATGATAGCCATTTCCATTGTTCCTAGCGAATTAGCAAAACCTATTTTTTAATTAAGACATGCACACTCAACAAGACAGCCAATTTGCATAGGAATTTACTAAACATTAAATAGTCATTCTGTTAGTGCCTACTTTGGAGAAAAAAAACAATTAGCCTCATATTACAACTACTGCGGATAAGCACTGGACTAACAATGATTGGATGCATACAACATGTCTACTTTCATAAATACAGTCTAGAATTTTTTTTCGTTTGTTTTTGGTGTAGTATCATTTCTGCTATTTGTTTGATTAGGTGAGCCACTGTTATAAAGTCAATAGTGACACTCAATCTTGCTCAGTCTTTATAAATTATTACTACACAATCACTATCAACCAATTAACTAACTAACCATCAAGCAATGTGAAGGATCCACTTCGTCCTTAGATACTTCAAACATGTTTTTCATCGATATACAGGCATGTGCTGTATGTCTACTGTAGCCAGGGTCGGATTCCGACTTACGTAATGTGTCCATGTCCGTGCCTTTGGAACCCAATATGTAATGTCAATCACACTGGGGCTGGGGTCTCTGAAACATGACCCCTCACCTTAGGCATCACTGGCATCCATACATGTGCTTCTTAAACATGGACTCGGAATTTCCATTTGTTTCCCTGCCTTCACCAATGAAAGAGGGGATGTAAAAAATATATTGAAACGTGACAAACCCCCACATAAAGTGCCTTGCAAAAGTATTCATCCCCATTGGCGTTTTTCCTATTTTGTTGCATTACAACCTGTAATTTAAATTGATTTTTATTTGGATTTCATATAATGAACATACACAAAATAGTCAAAATTGTTGAAGTGGAATGAAAAAAATAACTTGCTTCAAAAAATTCTAAAAAATAAATAACGGAAAAGTGGTGCGTGCATACAGTGGGGAGAACAAGTATTTGATACACTGCCGATTTTGCAGGTTTTCCTACTTACAAAGCATGTAGAGGTCTGTAATTTTTATCATAGGTACACTTCAACTGTGAGAGGCGGAATCTAAAACAAAAATCCAGAAAATCACATTGTATAATTTTTAAGTAATTAATTAGCATTTTATTGCATGACATAAGTATTTGATACATCAGAAAAGCAGAACTTAATATTTGGTACAGAAACCTTTGTTTGCAATTACAGAGATCATACGTTTCCTGTAGGTCTTGACCAGGTTTGCACACACTGCAGCAGGGATTTTGGCCCACTCCTCCATACAGACCTTCTCCAGATCCTTCAGGTTTCGGGGCTGTCGCTGGGCAATACGGACTTTCAGCTTCCTCCAAAGATTTTCTATTGGGTTCAGGTCTGGAGACTGTCTCCAGGACCTTGAGATGCTTCTTATGGAGCCACTCCTTAGTTGCCCTGGCTGTGTGTTTCGGGTCGTTGTCATGCTGGAAGACCCAGCCACGACCCATCTTCAATGCTCTTACTGAGGGAAGGAGGTTGTTGGCCAAGATCTCGCGATACATGGCCCCATCCATCCTCCCCTCAATACGGTGCAGTCGTCCTGTCCCCTTTGCAGAAAAGCATCCCCAAAGAATGATGTTTCCACCTCCATACTTCACGGTTGGGATGGTGTTCTTGGGGTTGTACTCATCCTTCTTCTTCCTCCAAATACGGCGAGTGGAGTTTAGACCAAAAAGCTATATTTTTGTCTCATCAGACCACATGACCTTCTCCCATTCCTCCTCTGGATCATCCAGATGGTCATTGGCAAACTTCAGACGGGCCTGGACATGCGCTGGCTTGAGCAGGGGGACCTTGCGTGCGCTGCAGGATTTTAATCCATGACGGCGTAGTGTGTTACTAATGGTTTTCTTTGAGACTGTGGTCCCAGCTCTCTTCAGGTCATTAACCAGGTCCTGCCTTGTAGTTCTGGGCTGATCCCTCACCTTCCTCATGATCATTGATGCCTCACGAGGTGAGATCTTGCATGGAGCCCCAGACCGAGGGTGATTGACCGTCATCTTGAACTTCTTCCATTTTCTAATAATTGCGCCAACAGTTGTTGCCTTCTCACCAAGCTGCTTGCCTATTGTCCTGTAGCCCATACCAGCCTTAAGCAGGTCTACAATTGTATCCCTGATGTCCTTACACAGCTCTCTGGTCTTGGCCATTGTGGAGAGGTTGGAGTCTGTTTGATTGAGTGTGTGGACAGGTGTCTTTTATACAGGTTACGAGTTCAAACAGGTGCAGTTAATACAGGTAATGAGTGGAGAACAGGAGGGCTTCTTAAAGAAAAACTAACAGATCTGTGAGAGCCGGAATTCTTACTGGTTGGTAGGTGATCAAATACTTATGTCATGCAATAAAATGCAAATGAATTACTTAAAAATCATACAATGTGATTTTCTGGATTTTTGTTTTAGATTCCGTCTTTCACAGTTGAAGTGTACCTATGATAAAAATTACAGACCTCTACATGCTTTGTAAGTAGGAAAACCTGCAAAATCGGCAGTGTATCAAATACTTGTTCTCCCCACTGTATGTATTCACCCCCTTTACTATGAAGCCCCTAAATAAGATATGGTGCAACCAATTACCTTCAGAAGTCACCTAATTAGTTAAATAAAGTCCACCTGTGTGCAATCTAAGTGTCACATGATCTGTCACATGATCTCAGTAAATATACACCTGTTCTGAAAGACCCCAGAGTCTGCAACACCACTAAGCAAGGGGCACCACCAAGCAAGCGGCACCATGAAGACCAAGGAGCTCTCCAAACAGGTCAGGGACAGATCAGGGTTGGGTTATAAAAAAATATCAAAAACTTTGAACATCCCACGAAGCACCATTAAATCCATTATTAAAAAATGGAAATAATATGGCACCACAACAAACCTGCCAAGACAGGGCCGCCCACCAAAACTCACGGACCAGGCAAGGAGGGCATTAATCAGAGAGGCAACAAAGAGACCAAAGATAACCCTGAAGGAGCTGCAAAGCTCCACAGCGGAGATTGGAGTATCTGTCCATAGGACCACTTTAAGCCGTACACTCCACAGAGCTGGGCTTTATGGAAGAGTGGCCAGAAAAAAGCCATTGCTTAAAGAAAAAAATAAGCAAACACATTTGGTGTTTGCCAAAAGGCATGTGGGAGACTCCCCAATCATATGGAAGAAGGTACTCTGGTCAGATGAGACTAAAATTGAGTTTTCTGGCCATCAAGGAAAATGCTATGTCTGGCACAAACCCAACACCTCTCATCACCCCGAGAACACCATCCCCACAGTGAAGCATGGTGGTGGCAGCATCATGCTGTGGAGATGTTTTTCATCGGCAGGGACTGGGAAACTGAATTCAGAATTGAAGGAATGATGGATGGCCCTAAATACAGGGAAATTCTTGAGGGAAACCTGTTTCAGTCTTCCAGAGATTTGAGACTGGGACGGAGGTTTACCTTCCAGCAGGACAATAACCCTAAGCATACTGCAAAAGCAACACTCAAGTGGTTTAAGGGGAAACATTGAAATGTCTTGGAATGGCCTAGTCAAAGCCCAGACCTCAATTCAATTGAGAATCTGTGGTATGACTTAAAGATTGCTGTACACCAGCGGAACCCATCCAACTTGAAGGAGCTGGAGCAGTTTTCCCTTGAAGAATGGGCAAAAATCCCAGTGGCTAGATGTGCCAAGCTTATAGAGACATACCCCAAGAGACTTGCAGCTGTAATTGCTGCAAAAGGTGGCTCTACAAAGTATTTACTCTGGGGGGGTTTGTCTTATTTCTTGTTTGTTTCACAATAAAAAATATTTGGCATCTTCAAAGTGGTAGACATGTTGTGTAAATCAAATGATACAAACCCCCAAAAAATTAATTTTAATTCCAGGTTGTAAGGCAACAAAATAGGAAAAATGCCAAGGGGGGTGAATACTTTCGCAAGCCACTGTATCTCCCTAAACCTCACCCTAGAAATCCCCAAAAGTTATTGAAAAGACATTCACTTCAATAGGATCATAAGATCATTCATCAGACTACCAATGTACTGTATAGTGCACTTAGAGGAGAAAACACCCTTTGATGTTTGTAGGCATATGTCTTCATAACATATCAACTATTTTTTCAGATTCAGATAAGCTTTATTAGCATGAATGAACAAGGCTACTGTTGCTAAGGCGAAGTGAGATAATGGCATCAACAATAACAGCAAAAATATATATATATATTTTTATGAATAGAAATTTCTATTTTTCATGATATAGGATCGTTCCTCAATGTAGGACCTACTGGATAGTCCACTTACAGTAGTAGAGGTGGCTATAATTGAGATGGCTATATTTGAGGTGGCTATATTTGAGGTGGCTATCTTTGAACTCTATATGCTTTCATAACCATTTATTTTCTCTCTGTCTGTTCTCTGGCTCCAGGTTCCACCCAACTCGGGGACCAGCCGGCGAGGGCTCCCTCCAACCCCAGCTCTCGCTCCTCCTCCCCCCACACTCCCAGCGCCCTAGCCCTGGCCCTGGGTAGTGGAAGCTCCGACCCTGTCCTTAACGGAGGCCTGGGAGGCCCCTGCTCCGGAGCCTACTGTGGTGGCTCCGCGGGAGGTCTGTACCTTTCAGAGCCACTCTATTAATCAAACTATCAAAGCCACTGCAGGGGGCTAAGAGAGGAGAGAGGGACACTAGGTAGTATACAGTAGATAGGTAGCAGATGTCCTGGGAGGTGAGTCTGTTCGGTACATTGCTTCTCGTGCTGTGCAGTGAGAGGACACAGTGTCTCGTCTAATGTTGTAGTAACATAATGTGAGGCTGCCTTCATAGTGGAACAGCAGTGGTAAAATGGGTTTGTACTGTATTTATTGTAAAGAGTGCATTGATCAACACTGTAGATTAGATCCATTACATCAGTACATACATGCAGAATGTTCTTTCATTGGTCGAATGACTACTGACACCCCTAACACATGCTCTCTCTCTCTCTTTCTCCCGCTCCCTCCTTCCCTCCCTCCATCGCTACCTCCCCCCTAACAGGAACGACCCCCAGCTCGCCCGTCAGCCTCCCCAAGTCGCCCACCTTCCCATCAGGCAGCGGGAGAGGGCCCGGGTGGCCGACTGGCGATGAGTGTTCCATCTGCTACGAGAACCACGTGGACACGGTCATCTACGCCTGCGGTCACATGTGTCTCTGCTACACCTGCGGCGTCAAACTCAAGAAGATGTCCAACGCCTGTTGCCCGATCTGCAGGAGACAAATCAAAGACATCATTAAGACCTACCGTAGCACGTAGGGGCCCTTGAAGCTAAGGGCCCCGAAACTGAGGGCCACAGGCATATTGAGGCCCCCAAGGGCCACAGGCATAAGTTAATGGGGAGAGGAGGAAGAAGGAGGGGAAAGACGTTGAGAGACTTTTAAGATCAGGGAAATGGACAATGGACAGTTCACTATGGTATCTTTGTGTGATGGATTTTGAGGAAGAATTTTGGTTTTTGTTTCAAATACCTATTTTTTTGTTGGCTGGTACAGTTAGTAGACCTGCACTGCAAAGGTCTCTTGCATTGTGGTGGCTTTTGAAGCTGCGGGAGGGGGGGGTGCAACCCCGGCGATAACTTTCTCTCTCAACTAGACGTTTTTATTCTTCTTACTCTCTCCATGGATTCAGGAAGTTTCAGACTTTGAGGAGCGAAGACGTGAAACTACTTTTTATTTTGTTGTTTGAGCCACTTCCAGACGACTGCTGCGAGTTTGGAAGCAAACGAGGTGGTTTCAATTCAACGTGATGCATTTCTGTAGTAGTCATAGGATTCATCAATAGGAAGATGACTACAGTTGTATAAAGTTGTGAAGTATAGGGACGTAAGTATATGACTTGAAGGAGTGCTGTATCACCTCTTGCTCCTATACAGTAAGTCATATATTCTCTACCAAATGTACTTGTGTGGTAGTTCTATAGCACATTCATTGGTGGTAGCTGTCCTGTTGCGCTAGCTAGCTAGCTATCTGCTTGCTCTGCGGTGTTGTATGTTGCACTGAAGTCAGTACTGCACTCTCGGAAATGCCCCATCAAGAAAGGAGAGGATACAGATTATTTTACACAATAAGTTTAAACAACCAACCAAACAATGTCACTGGCAGCCTCAGCTTCCAAACCAATCCCATAATTTGTACCCACATCATGTGACAGGAAGCAGGAAGTGAAAGTACAGTTATTGGGTGTTCCTCAGGTCCAGCTGTTTTTTGTAATGCCCCAAAATGGTGACAGTTTCCCAAACACCAGCCCAATACACTGTGAGTTCAGTGAAACTGAGACAGTTTCTCATAAAAATGGCTCCTTTCACCGCGCACACACATACATACAGTAGCCATGGGATTGTTGCCATGGTAATAGCGTTCACCGTCGATCTGACACAGCCCCCTGCCTTAATTTATGAACAGTTAATTTGTTACATGCGGATGTGTGATAAATAATGCTTTGTTTATATACATATTTTTCACCAAGACCCCTTACTGAATACCAAATACGATGTTGTGTGTCGGAAGAAAGGCTTCAGAAACAGGACGTCAGAAGCTCAGAGGATAAAAAGCACATAAAACAAAATTGAATTGACCCCAACTTATTTTTATAACTCAAAACTTACTGGTCAAAGATCATTTACATCACAGACAGTCAGTAATGTGTACACAACCCTAACCCTATCACAGTACTACTCTATCATCTGCATAGTGCTCCCACCAGCAACAAATACCCTTTACAGTTACACACATTAATGTAGGGTTATGAGAGGTAGATGGGAGTTCCTCAATGTTACAAGTTGAAATACAGTCGGTTACACGTGTTGTCACTTACCCCATATGACTTTTATCACTTTGGGGCGAATCCTAATTTACATTTATGTCGAATTATCACTCAATCTCCCATTGACATCAATGCATGACTACGTGACAATGTGACTTTGTAAAAGTTAGAATTTTCCCCTTAATGATCAGTATGTGTCATATATCCCATTGAAATTCCCCTCATGCTTGTGTGTACTGGAGCTATAAGCCATAGCTTTCTACCGAGAGCTGAAAAGGCTGTTCTTTTAACACGTTTATGTTGCATCCTGGTATAATTAATAGATAATAGATAAATGGGGCTGGAATGTAATGCTGCGACAGTATTTGCCAGCTCTCTGTTTTTGGTGCAAATACTGACAGATGTTTCGTATACATCCTCTTTACACTCCCAAACAGAACTTTGTGTTTTAATGATATTATACGCTACTGCTTGAAGTGTTAATTTACATTTCGAATGTTAATTTATGTTTTAAGATGAGGCAAATCGTTTTTATTGGTGTGGTTGGTAGTATCGAGAGAGAAAAAACATATTTTGTCTGCTTTTTGAGTTTGTAAAGTGTTTTCGATTGATAATCATGATTGTAATGTTTGTTTTCTGGTTGATTGAAACCATGAAATAATCAGCTATTTCTACTTCTACGATGTATCCTAAAGCCAGGAACTATATTATCTTGTACCTTCCACCAATATCTGGGACTCCCTGCAGTATACAATCATAACACCTCGTTGCTTTGGGTACAAGATAAGCACAGATGCATTCTTTTACAACTCTGAATATTCTAGCGCTACATTTTCTGTCATTTATACCTTGTTGTTTAAGCCTCCTTTTGAGTCCTAAACAGTTATGTTTGTATATAGTTTGAAGGCCGTCGTTGTATGGCAATGTTAAATGTCACTTTATAAGAATCCTGATTGTACTTTTTAAATGGTCTAGTCTATAGGTAATCTCTGGCATATTCTATCGCAGTATAATTTTTGTGCTCATTCTAAGTGTCCGACCAGATCCGAAATCCAATAACAAATCAATTTGTTAATCCACCTCATAATTTGCATATTCTGTGCTAAAAACACGTAATTTCCCCTTACTTCAAAAGTTTATTTGTATTTTTTTACTGACCCTTTATTCAAGGAATTTATCCTACAATCACTAATGTAAACAATAGTCATTGGACATACAGTCATGTAATAAATGGCAACCTATAATAATGTAAAAGTTAAATATCATGCAAAAAAAACAAGACACCTAAATTGCTACCTATCGTATTTATTGAGTTACATACAGGGTTAATTGAAGTGGTCTGACTCTTGTCAGTAGTCAACAGCTTAAAGTTCAGCCCAACATCTTTGTTGTCACACAGATACTATGACAAGGGCCCAGAATTTTTCCTGACCTAGTGACCTGGAAAACTCAGGGACCTAGCTATAACACCAACCAGTTGCAGTGTGATACCTATTTACCAAAAAATACATTTTTGGTTTCCCTCCTGATTGTTTGTCGACCCTGTATTGTATTGTATCTATCTTCCATTGAAGAGTTTTGATCTCAGATCCTACTGTCCTTGGGTGTTTGCTTTCTTCTTCTACTATCCTCCATTTTAGAAAGCCTCTTGTTTAGATATCACTAGACAGGTTTCACCTGGGAAAGATACTTTTTTGGGGGGTATCTTTTAGTTGTTTGAGTTGATTGTTCACTCCGTCCTAGTTAGTGAACTTTGGGACCAATAGAAGACAAGCTACAAAACAAAATGCTACATCCCAATCTCCTAGGCCAGCATTTAGACAAGAGTTCAGGGGTCATTCAGAATGCTACACATAGAAATGTAACATAGGCTAGATCAAACACGATTGCTCCTATTTTCCATGATAAAGAAGAATATCTGTTCTAGAAAATATATTTCCATCTGAACATTCTGTAACGTTGCATCCACCTGAAAAAGCCTCTCCATGATAGTCTGCAACCATTGGGCAACGTTTTCAAAGGACTTCTTCAACACTCTTTTGTACTATGTTGTGATTCAGCCATTGTTTAAGATACTTTGCAAACCTGTGTTTATTTGAAAACTAGTTTCCAAGTGATCTGTTTGTGAGCTCTGTTAAATGTGAGTCGGACAATTGTGTCAATAAACTTTCCAGACGTGTTTCAAATAAGTGTCTGCGCCTGCTTTTCTCATAAAACTTGATTAGAACATAAATTACATACATTTGATTACAACTGAATTCTATATTTCTATCACATCTCCAGTGTCCATCTTTATATGATTTGATTATCTCCCATACACATCCAACTATAACATACACTTGATGACAAATTAATATTTTTATATCCATGCTCATGATTTTAATTAATCCCGTACATTTCCAATTATACAATCCATTGATTAAGATTACTATCATCCCCCAGCCACACTGATTGCATGAATCATGTACACAGTTTGTGTCAGCATAGTCATAAAACACACAGGAATCCAAATAGAGTTGGTAACCCTGACCTTCTGTGGTCCAGTGGAACTGGGTGCTTCCAGTGGTATGTGATTTGAGGCCCCTATTACATTTTGTTTTGGGTGGCCCCTGCTGCCTAGGTGGTTTATGTTCAACCGGGGTCCTCCAGGGGACACTAGGCTTAGGGTCAGGGGCTCCAAGCACTGCAGGCAGCTACCACCTCATCCAAATATCCCTCTGATGTCCCCAGATATACATCTGTCTGTCAGTAGTGGATTGAGAGCATGTAAGACATGGTAATATCTAGCAGGAGGTATGAGGTCTGATAGTAATCTAGACGATATATATCAAATCTGTCATCAAGATGTATTAGTATCCATAACTCTGTTATACCACGATGGGTCATTGTTAATGTCCATGGGTAATACTCTGTGATGATGGATTAAATGTTAATGTGTTAAAAAATGTGTATGTTAGAATACATGCAGTCCTTATACTTGCATTACAAAGGCCCTTGAGGTAAGACCTTTACAAATAAACAGCTAAAATCCGCAAACCATCAGCTTGAACTCCCTTCTGACTCCTCCAGCTAAGGCGGAGGAGAACACTGGTTCAAGATTGCCATCTAGTGGATAAATAGTCCCACTGACCAATGAGAATCTGTTTTAGTGATGCGTCGTCTTATGGGAGCTTTCCTCAGCTGTCAACACCGTCACACCTGAATATGCCATCACTGTTACACCTGAAGATGAGAGTGACATGGAATGAACAGAAACACTAAGACCTTTACTTCAATACCTCTCTGAAGTATTCCAAATGGTCTATGTGCAACAAAAAGGTGGCAGAAACACTAAGTGTTTGTTACGTCTTTATTTGATACCTGTCATTCTAGAACCTTCCTGAAATACTCCAATACAGTCTTTATTTTGGACATAATGTCTCTATGTATTTCTCCTCTCACAGCTGTTAGCCTGAGTGTTACGTTCTCTTTACATCTCCCATAACCACCCCATGATACATGTGATGAATGCTTTAACCTTTAGATTCTGAGGGTAACTTGCACATGTTCTGTTGAAAGCGAACGTTTTGTAACCGGTGGGGGTTCGATGGGGGTTGGGTGATTGTCCTAAGGGGAGGTAGGTGTGCACATTTTTCGTGTTCATTTAAGCGTATGTGATAAATCTTTCTACATGTGTATAGATGTTCGGATGCCACAGTATGATTTTTTCCTCCATCTTTCTCTTTAGCTGTCGGTAGGGCTCTACCGTACTCATTCATCTTCATTTGCTACCCTTACCATTTTTACAGTTTTCTCTCATAGCTCATACAATATACATATATAACAGGATTGTTCAATTGTACAATCCAAGTCTAAATACACTTAGTCTGATTTATACCGTACAACAAATTAAGATATATGTCTCATTCAGTAAAATTACTGTCACATACAATTGTATGCAAAAGTTATAAATACATCTAAATATGAATGTATGAGTCATATCAGCTCAGTTGGTCCTGTGTGGCTCTGTTCGTAAAGCATGGTGCTTGCAATGCTAGGGTTGTGGGTTCAATTCCCACGGGGGACCAGTACAGGGGGGAAAGTATGAACATGTATGCATGCACTACTGTAAGTTGCTTAGATAAGAGCATCTGCTGAATGACTGAAACATGTAATAATAATGTAAATATTCTATGTTGCATAATGTATGGCATGTGAATGTTCAGCCTAACAAATGAAAACAGAGAAGCAACATTGAACAACAAAGATAATACATTTAATAATGTTTCTCTTTAGGGCAATGTAAGATACAATGTAAACATGATCAAGATATAATTTTTTTTTTTCAAAATGAAATGGTAAAAAGGGACAGCCCTGTTTTCAAAAAGAACCGCTAGCACATAGACCAATTGTTATGTTTTCCATTGAAGAGTAGACTGATTTGATTATTTGTACATTTGCTGTACTTTCACATTCACTTATTGACTTACTGATGCAAAATTTAAAACTGGTGCTTTATCGCCTTGTCACACAACATTACATTTTGTCACACCGAATGACTCACATCTACTTCAGTAACATTTACAAAAGGAATCAGAAAACACGTTTCTCTTGAACTCCAACCTCCCATGACACCTTTCTTTCGAAAAAAGGAACTAGTCTCTATAGAGTTGAACACAAATGTTGCGTAAAAATAATGCAAATTTAAAAGAAAAACAAATACTATAGCACCTCCATTGGTCCGACTCGAGGCATTGGTGGTATGATGTAACAGAGTTGACATGCTGGTAGTGGATCATTATTGTTTCAAGTTTGGGTATAAGGACCTAGACGGTTTAGACAGCATAACTTTGGTTTGAGGCTTTGTCTACAAATTAGGTTTTTGTGACAGTGTTGGAGATTTGCCACACTACTTTCTACAGTAAATAGGAATTAGACTATAACTGGCGTCACTGAATGCTCATGAAGGCCTTATGTTAGGTCATTACAATACTTTTGACTATGCCAACTAAAATGTATTCGGTGACCCCTGATATGACACACATCTTTATCTGACAAATCCTCCCTCCAGAAAATATGGATGTGGCAATATATATGGTCCAAATTGGTACCCATACAAAAAAAGGAAAGTCATTTTAAGCAGTGTGAGCAGTTATTGCTAAGAGCGATGCGACATGATGTATCTGTCTGAGGGTTAATTAAAGAGAGTATAAAGTAGTAATTAAAACAGGAAGTCAAACAATGAGAGTCTCAGCACAGCAGGAAACACAAAAAAGAACAAGCATGCTCTATTCCTCAGCTGTGCAACACATTAGCATTCTAAACAATGCCCCAATGCCGCCTGTTGTGTTAAGTAATTGTGTTAAGTAACACTTGGCGTAGTCGGCAGTTCCATTCCACCTGTCTGAAGCTTAACCACCAGTTCTAGCACTCTGAGTAAGCTTTCATCCCTCACCTTTTCTTCTTCTTTTCTTTCATTCATTGACTTTCTTCACAAGCAAACAACATAACAACAAAAAAATACTTTTAAAAAGTTATGTTAAAAATACCTACTAAAAACAACCCCTAGGTTAAACACCTCACACCCCGTTCACAAACACTTACTACTAACTTTCTCAAAACATCACATCTCCTATCCCCCTAACCTACCCTTTTTCTCGTTAACCTGGCTCTCCAGCCTCTCCCTTCACTCTGGGACAACGTAAGCCATTTGACAGAAGTGGAAGCTTCACCACGGCAACAGCAAATTATATACATCTGAATAAATCAGACACATGATTAATATGCCACCCGCTAAAAAGCTGGAGAGAGACAGAACGAGAGAGACAAAGAGTGAGAGCATCTATCCATCATCGACAGCCGCAATCTCATTCGTTTTAGATTAGCCCCTCGCGGCTGTGCAGCTCTACTATCAGGGTGCAACCGCCGCGAGAATTACTGGGCTTCGAAACTTTAACTACCGCAATTAAAATGCGGTTTTGATAATGAGATTTCACCGCCACGCATCGTACATGGAGAGTTCATTAGCCCAATCCGTGGGAGATGGGAGAAGAGGAGGAAGTATGATGCAGTGTTATTCATTGGCTCTCTAAGTTGGAAGCTGTTGCTGCTGGTTTTAATGGAAGTCTAGTCAGCATGAACAGAGGAGCACAATGTCAACAACTGCTTCCTGCTCATCTGTCTCTCCAGTTACTCTCTCCATCTTTCTCTCTCTCTCTCTCTCTCTCGCTCGCTCTCTCTCTCTCTCTCTCTCTCTCTCTCGCTCTCTCATTATTCTCTCCAGCTCTCTCTCATTCTCACTCTCTCTTGTTCACTATCTCTGTCTCGTTCTCTCGTTCTTGGCATGTCATCTACAATCCACAATCTGATCCATCTCAGGATTTCAGACGCATCCCAAACACAACCAACCGCATCCCTGACCTCCTCCTATCTTTCCCCTGACTTCACCTGCACGAAATCCATCTCATCATAGTGCACATGTCCTCTCTCAAACACACCAACACACAATATGTCACATCACATACTCCGACGACCCAAACCTCATACACTAGATACACTCAACATATCCAATCTCTTCTTTCTTCCTACTTCAAGTGACTAGCTTTTGGCACTGGGAACTACTAGCTTTGGTTGAGGCGAAATAAATAAAAAGAAGATGGCGGAAGTATGGTGGAAAAGGCAGAAGAGAGAGCAAGGAGGCACTAGAAAAGGAAGAGTAGAACAAAAAAAGCTGGGAGGAAAAAAGGCATTTCAGCTGGTGCTATCTAGGATTACTAGGTTTAAGAGAACGTCACGCTCGAGAAGGGCCACCAATTTGTTAAAATAAAAAGGGGGGACAGAGAGTCGAGGCAGTGTAGCGTCAGCAGGGATGGTCTCACTTGGCTGACTTCGCAAATATGGTAGAGACTCTAATCTATTCCCTCTGACATGAATGGCTTCCCTCGTTGGTGAGACTTTACCACCCTCCACCAAAGTTAAAACTCAACGGTGTGTGTGTCTTCCCTATCAAATCTAGTGGAGGGGAAAGGAAATGAACTGAGACCTTCCAAAGCTGGGAAGCACCTTAACTGTTATGTGGGGATAAGTGATAAAACAAATTATCTGTAGAGGAAACTAACCAACTTTAGTGGAACTCCAGAACATCACTGTTGTAATCTGTGGACAAAGGACCAAACCGAACCCATGTAGTATTTTCTCTCTTTCTCCTCAGAAGATTCTAAACATTATGCACACGGTCATGTCTGAAATGAATTCCCATGGGGCTTGGGTCGAAGACATGTAGATACTTAAAAAAAGTGGTTTCTTATATTTGGTGTAACGGTAGGTATTGGTTTGGAAGCGGATGGATTAAACTGCGATGACCCTGTAGTACACATCACTGTTTCCCGACAAGACTACCGGTTGACAGTCTCCCAGTTTACATTATGCGGTTGACATTCTGTGTCGGTTCAAAATGTCTCTTTTACCATAGCAAGGGGGTTGAAGAGGCCGGTATGGCTTGTGTTAAAATGTCATGGAGGCATCTGCGTAGTGGAGGAGAGCGACACACTCCAAGAACAAAAACATTTTGTTCAAGCACAAACATGACAGCTCGAAGGCAGTCTGGTAAGTATCCAGAGGCCCTCAATTCTGACATTTGTGGTAGAGAACAGCTAGATGTTTACGAGGTCGGAACCCGGGTCATTGGCTTCTGCCGGTGCCATTCACAGTTCGCTAGCCAGGAGGAGGGACCAGAAGGGATTCTTACGTAGCAATTGGTTAAAAATGCTGTCCATCATGTCACAACATGTTGTGCTGTAGCTCAATGGATGTAAGCATCTCCAATGGGATTGGAGTATGTTTAGTGCCATTAGCAACTGTTGCTCTTTTGAAAAAGGCTAATATGAAAAAAGCAGTGGACCTGAAATGAGTCATGACCTAAAGGCGTTTAGATGACCGATGATGGCTTGAATGGATTAAGGGATATACAATATATTGTTTGATCATATATCCTTAGACATGTTGAAAGAGGAGGTAATGTTGATCATGTTTTTCTTTAGCTATGTTTTTTAAAGATGCCTATTTCTATTGCACATTTCCTCATTATTAGATTTCTGAATGATGTTCAAATACAATGGGGTGAAAACGAAAAACAAATAGAATGACAATGATCATTTTGCCGGGAACATTGAAAACATTATGAAAAACAAAAAATACATCATTCTAAATATGAAAAAGTCGAGCTTGACACATTACAATTCCCTTGTAATTTGCAGGCGCAGGCAGACAAGCCGTGTAAATTGTACTCTATTAAACAATAGCAATATGCATTAATATGTGCTGAAGCAAAATGTTATGGGTGATTCAACACGTTTACATAATGCCTTCGTCAAGGGGAGGGAGGGCGGTGGGTAAGGGGTTCTAGGGGTTCTGTATCCACTGTATTTTTACTTGACATAGGCCTAATTATTGATTTCCATTGCTTTAGATAGGATATGATGGGAGAGATAAAGAGCATTTTACCCTCCATTTGTGAAGCAGAACTAACTTCAGCTTCTATATATATCTGTATGCAACGGCTTGAAATGCATACCAAATAGAATGTAGAAATTTCAAAAAATTATACAGTTTATCACACATTATTGACTTTTGTACTAGGTTGACAGGTCTAGTCCAGTCTGGTGAGGAAGGGGATAAATATTTGATTGTCAAACCACAGATGGGAGGTATAAACATTAGTTCAAAAATAAATACGATTTGAATCAGGCATTATGTACAGAGCAATAAGGAGAAAGGAAGTTTCCATGATTTTGCTAGTTGCAGCACACAGCATGGTGAAAAAAGTCATTTAGAAGGTTAAAAAAAAAGATTGCCAAATACAAAAAAGTGAACTACAAAAATTGTAAACTACAAAAAAAAAAAAAACTAACTCTTAACTGCATTAATATTTGAAAACATTCAATTATGTACAGGCATTGTGTAGTTGGTAGTTTCACTGACCAGCAGTGCATTTAGTATTGCATTGTAAGTGCCGGTTTGTTGGGCAACATGAAAAAAGTATGTTGCGGTAGCATTCGTCTCCCACAAGAGAGTACCATGTATCCAATTATTATATTGTGAGGAGCTTTGGCATCCTCCAATGACTGAGATATTTGGCAACTCCTGTGACAAGACAGGAGTTTAAAAACTTGAGGTATAAAAATACTAATATTAAATAGTTTTTTAAAAATCAATAAATAATATGCTGAGTATTTCAACTGCATCTTTACATTAATGCACTGTAAACAAGTGTTAAAGTGCATTAATTCACAAAAAACGAAACTTCAATCTTCATTATTGTCTATGTGTTATCACACTGTAACAACAAAAAACAACTATGGTTGGCTAAAACAGATATAACTGCAATCTAGCAGGTACAATACTTTGTTTAATACTATAATACTGTCCAGCAGAAAATGTAATGAAAAGTTAGTGTTTAACCTCAATTGAGAAGCTCACACACTGTTCAATAGAAAAATATTTCAGCAGTCTTGAACACCAGCCAGTTGAAATAGTACTCAATTTAGATTTTCTATTGGGGATCGTTTTGAAGTAATATCAGTATTGTGTTTGGGAAAACATATAAGTAAGTAGTAATAACAAGAAAATGGTTATGTTGACATGACTGTATAGTCCTGCAGTACTATTCTAAATCCAGTAGATACCAAACTACTTTGAAAGCAAGAAAGTAAACATAAACTCTATTGCATACCACATAAACCAATACTGCACAGCAATATCCGCATGTTGAAACTATCTTTAATTTGGATTCAGAAAATCAACTGAGTCCAGATATTGTTATCAACATTTTTTTTTTTTTTCATCTTCAGTTTTTAAACTTAGTTTTAGGCATTTTTTTTGAATACACTGTATTATGCTATTTGTGCCCATAAATAAATAGTAAAGCTACAAAATAGCCAATTAAATGATATTCCTCTTTGGTTTGATCACATTGTGGGCTCGAGGCTATGGAAGTATATCCCTGGGATTGAAAAACAATTATTAAGCCATATTTCCAGTACTTATTTTCTGTGCAACTGCAACTGCGGTTGCTATACTGTATATACAGTAAAGCATATATACAAAGATATTTGTCTGGGACTACTACAGACATACAATACTAAAACTTATTGTATAAACTAATATCTTGGTGGTAGGCCTTTTTTTTTTTGGACTGAAAAGCACCTTCAATTGGAATTTATTTCCCAATAAGTATAATTTGATTAGATTTCAAGCTTGACAGGTTTCAGCTTTATTTGTGTGCAAGATTCTGTAGGCTTGGTTGAAAATTTAGAATAAGAAGTGGGACTCCAGAAGTGGGGTAAAACTACAAAGTTCGTCCAATTACGTGTCCCTCAACATAGATATTCCGTCAGTGAAACTTCAGAGATCGGAACATCCGAGAGACTAAACTTTGACTCTTTCCAATTCTGGACTGTCGGTGGAGTATAACACAAGAACGCAGAAATACATCTCTAAGGACAGACAAAAAGACACACAAAGACATTAAAGAACAAAACATACAGAAATGTCTAAAAAATATAATTAAAGGATTAGTCATTTTGACTTTGCTCAATTGTGACTCACTGAGAGTCACTGATATCTCTCCTGTTCTCTTGTTTTTTTCTTATTTGATTCTGAACATTCTACTACAACACTCTAGATTGATCATATTCGCTCGGTAACGCTCCTAAACATTCCTACTCAAGTGATTCTCTTGAATGTTACAAAAATAATTTTGGTGGTATTCATGCTCATAGGCCTATGGCACTGTAATACATTTGGTAATGACGTTGATTCACTGATGTGTTCCATCCACTTCTTCGAACCCCCATTCAGTTGATAATCTACAAAAGGCACCTATTTGGCATTATAGTCACAAGGGCAGGTATAAGGCTTGCCATCATTACCCAGCTATCTTCTCTTTCTAATGTAAACCCCTTCTAGAAGGTGTCGTGTCAAATCGCATCGTTCCAAAGTTCCAAAAACGTCTTTGTGTTTCTAACACTGGGGGTGGCCAACCCCCGTTTTCAGTGTCTCGTTTCATCCCATATCGCACGCAAAATTCTGGACTTTTAGTCTTTTACGTGTACATTTTAGTAAACCAGAAATAAAAGTGTCTCTTTCTCATTATAAGATTAAAACAACATATTTTTGTACATAAAGTCTTTCAGAATCAAACATTTACATATTTGGAGCATATTGCTTGTGGTAGCTCTTGTGGGGTAACATTCTTATGGAGTGGTGTCATCACCAATATTCTTAGTGACATCATCAAAGGGGGACATTGTTATTATTATTAGGCCATTACTTCTTCCTCTCTAGGTAGTTGGAGGGGACCCAGCCCTTGCGGGGGTGCAGGGCATCTTGGACCTGACAGTACCACCACCCATTGGGGTTCCTGTCTAGAACCTCCAGGCAGGTGCCCTCAGGGAAGCCCATGGTCTCATCATCCCCCCGGTAGTCAGCAATAGACACATATACCTCCCTCCCCAGGTTGTTATGGATCAGCTGGCTCTTCTCGATAGGCTTGGGCCTGACTGTGGAGACGGGGATACCGTTACGCTGCACAACAACCCCAACCCTGCTCAAGGTGTCCGTCCCGCCGCCAGCGCCAAATCGTTCCGCCGAAGAACCCCTGGTGGTGATAGAGCGCTCTGAGGGTCTCGATCGGGTCTCAACTGTGACGGGCTGCGCACGCACTGCGTTGAAGGAGGAGTTACGGCGCACGCCGAGGGTAGCGGAACCGGAGCGGTACTGGTCGGTACGGTACTGGTTGTGGGCGCCCAATGACTCGTTCCGCCTCAGGGAATTCGTCATGTAGTGTTGACTGTCCATGGCGGGCTGTGGCGCAGACACAAACACGGACTGGGGTCTGACGGCGGACTGCGGTCTCACCCCACCGTTCCTCATTCTCACGGCTCCGTTGACCAGCACAGCCGGCTTGGAGAATCCCCCCGGAGGCTTGGAGGGGATTGGGGGAGTGTTCCTCGACCTCAGACCCCCCGGCGTGTGGTGTACCTGGTGGTGGTTGGTGAGTCCCTGGAGGTTGATGTCGTTGAGCGCCAGCACACGCTGCTCATTCTTTTCCAGGCTGTTGGACTTGCTCCCGGTGCCGCTGCCCGACCCAGAGCGCTGCCCGTCGGACTCGGACCCACCGCCGTCCCTCCCTTGGCGGATGGGCTCCAAGTAGAAGGTGGGCGCCCAGCCTTCCTCGTCCCGCCAACGGATGTACCACCAGCCGCTCTCCTGCCTCTCCAGTACTTCCACCTCCACCCCAGCTGGGAAGCTCAGCTCTGACTCCTGGACCTTGTCGTAGGCATCTGTGGTCCGGTATAGGTTGAACCCCTCCAGATCCGAATCTCTCCGGCTCCCCTTGGAGTAGATGGAGGAGAGGTCTGAGGTGCTGTTGCGGGAAGAATGGGAGTCCTCCGACGAGATGACGGAAGCCGTTTCGGAGTCTTTGAGCCCATGGACGGTATGCCGGAGCTGACCCGTGGGCCTCAACTGGCGTCTCAGGGAAGTGATGTCCATCCTCTCGGGGCACTGGGGCTCTGACTTCGTGGTGAGGAGAGGTTTAGGCCTCACCGAGGGCTTGGGCTTGGTGGAGGGGCTCTGGCCTATCCTCTGCTCCACCGTCCTGGTGCCTGGGGGTTTCCTTGAACCTCTACCCGATTCGTCTGAGGACGACCAGGGGCAGGTGTCGGCTTTGGCTAGGGACTGGCTCCGGCTCAGCTCCGGGGTGATCTTCTTCAATGGCTTTCCCCCTGCTAGAGGTGAAGACCCTGAGGGTTTGCGGGGTACAGTCGAGGAGTGGTAGATCCTTGGGGAGTTGGAACCGCCGCAGCCTTTGGCCGAAGCCCCTTCATCACCACTACTGCGCCTGAAGCCATCGTTCTCATAGATACATTCCTCCTTGGCCATCTCTTCAACGGTCCTGAAGGATCTTCTTCTATGGCTGATAATAACAGGGGAGGTCTTGCAGACCAGAGGAGAACTACGGTACTTCTCACAGACCACGCTGTTGATTTTCACCTCCAGGGGGCGATGTATTGTTTCTTCCTTCAGGGAATCTGTGTCCGACTCGCCCTCGCACCCAACAGCGGGAACATCGTATTCCGGTTCCTCGTATACTGCGGGCCGGCTGGAGGATTCTGGGGCTTTGGAGGAGGAGGAGATGGAGTGACTGTGTGAAGGTGAGGGCGTCTCCTCTGAGTCTTGCTTCTTGACGGGCGGAGCTGGGGGCGGGACTTTGGGGCGGGTGAGCGTGCTGGTTCGTCGGCTGAGGTTGGGCTTCTTGCGTTTGTCGATGTAGGAGCAGGGGGCCCAACCCTCCGTCTCCCCGATCTGGACATACCACCAGCCCCCGGAGTTCTTCTCTATGACCTACAGAGAAGACAGGCGGGAAGATAACCAACAGTCAGACACACTTGATGGAACTATTGCTTTATAATCAACATTCAGTCTCACTTGAACTTCACACTGATGAAAGTTGCATTTTTAACAATGGGCCCTGGTCAAAAGTAGTGCCCTATATAGGGAATAGGGTGCCATTTGGGAAGCAGGCAGACAATGTGTCTCATACATGTAGATCTCTTGAGTGTTGCTGTTATACAGATGTAGGATCTTAATTTGATCACCCTGTTGCAGGAGAACTTGGAATCTATATTGCATAGGGAGAGGGTCAGAGTAAAAGTGTCCTATTTCTCTACTGCTGTTCCCTCCCTCCCTCTAACATCCCCTCCACTATCACACCATCATCCCCCCATTTACAGATGTAGGTCCTTCATTTGAAGGTTGCACTGTCGCAGGACAACTTTCCTGCAATGCAAGATATTTACAACTTGTAGTGTATTTGAGGTTTAAAAAGGCTTCTGAAGTTAGTAAATTCCACTCTGAAATTTCAGACTTGATTTTCGAAAAATTTATCAGCTCCTACAAAAATGTCCATTAATTATAATCCACATAACAATTCACATTTCTTGTTGCTGCAGGATTATTTTCCTGCTGTAGCAAACTGGCTCAAATTAATATCCTACATCTGTAGCTGTTTATTTTTGTCATCAATATTCTGGGAATCCTTCTTGGTGTGATGGGTGGAGAAATCTAAACAAAAGCTCCTTTCTTCTAACTTCAAATGTCCACCCTGACCTCCAGTTGGATTCTATACAGTATTTTGTCAGCATCATCAAATTCAACAGACCGTCAAGGCCATATCTATGCAGCTTCAGCAGTTGTGTCTCTGGTGAGCTGTCAGTTGTCATTAATATTTAATGTGCTCAGTCAGATTTCAATACCAACAAATGTCCAGCATTTCTGAGAATAGAGATAGATCATATAGACAGTAGCCTATCAATCTATACAGAAACGAAATACCTGTATAGATACTGTATCTATCTCTATGGTTCTGGGTGCTTACATCAGCTTTTTGTCCTCCACGGAAACTGATGCCATCAGAGATGCAGGACTGGAACTCTGCGATGGTGTAGTACTCTGCTTCCACAGTAGGTGGCTCTGGTGGCTTGGGTAACTGGAAGCCCTACACAAACAAGAGGAATAGAAAAAGAACAATCTTGAGTTCAATGTTCTATGTTCAAGTGTAAAAAACATTTTCTGATACATACTGTATTTGAGAGTGACTTACCAGATTCATTTCTCTTCTAGGAGGAGGTTTTTGTCGGAGGTTGGGAGAGCCTAATGAATGGAATTATAGATTAGCATCATTTAGTGTCAAATTTAGGAATGATAGAAGTGCAATTAGTAGTAGTAAAACACACAACAGACGAGTACAAACCTTAGTATATCAGTAAAACCCCAATCAAAATGTTATATCACCCAGCACTAAATACGTTTTTATTGCACTTTATTAGGCAAATATTAGTCACACATATGTCCCAGCACCCAAATATTAGTCTAATAGATATACAGTGGCTTGCGAAAGTCTTCACCCCACTTGGCATTTTTCCTATTTTGTTGCCTTACAACCTGGAATTAAAATTGATTTTTGTGGGGGGGTTTGTATCATTTGATTTACACAACATGCCTACCACTTTGAAGATGCTAAATATGTTTTCTTGTGAAACAAACAAGAAATAAGACAAAAAAAACAGAAAACTTGAGCTTGAGTATTGACCCCCCCAGAGTCAATACTTTGTAGAGTGACCTTTTGCAGCAATTACAGCTGCAAGTATCTTGGGGTATGTCTCTATAAGCTTGGCACATCTAGCTACTGGGATTTTTGCCCATTCTTCAAGGGAAAACTGCTCCAGCTCCTTCAAGTTGGATGGGTTCCGCTGGTGTACAGCAAGTCATACCACAGATTCTCAATTGGATTGCGGTCTGGGCTTTGACTAGGCCATTCCAAGACATTTAAATGTTTCCCCTTAAACCACTCGAGTGTTGCTTTAGCAGTATGTTTAGGGTCATTGTCCTGCTGGAAGGTGAACCTCCGTCCCAGTCTCAAATCTCTGGAAGACTGAAACAGGTTTCCCTGAAGAATTTCCCTGTATTTAGCGCCATCCATCATATCTTCAATTCTGACCAGTTTCCCAGTCCCTGCCGATGAAAAACATTGGATGGTGTTCTCGGGGTGATGAGAGGTGTTGGGTTTGCGCCAGACATAGCGTTTTCCTTGATGGCCAAAAAGCTCAATTTTAGTCTCATCTGGGGAGTCTCCCACATGGCTTTTGGCGAACACCAAATATGTTTGCTTATTTTTTTCTTTAAGAAATGCCTTTTTTCTGGCCACTCTTCCGTAAAGCCCAGCTCTGTGGAGTGTACGGCTTAAAGTGGTCCTATGGACAGATACTCCAATCTCCGCTGTGGAGCTTTGCAGCTCCTTCAGGGTTATCTTTGGTCTCTTTGTTGCCTCTCTGATTAATGCCCTCCTTGCCTGGTCCGTGAGTTTTGGTGGGCGGCCCTCTCTTGGCCGGTTTGTTGTGGTGCCATATTCTTTAAATTTTTTAATAATGGATTTAATGGTGCTCCATGAGATGTTCAAAGTTTCTGATATATTTTTATAACCCAACCCTGACAGATCATGTGACACTTAGATTGCACACAGGTGGACTTTATTTAACTACTTATGCGACTCTGAAGGTAATTGGTTGCACCATATCTTATTTAGGGGCTTCATAGCAAAGGGGGTGAATACATATGCACGCACCACTTTTCCGTTATTTATTTTCATTCCACTTCACTAATTTGGACAATTTTGTGTATGTCCATTACATGAAATACAAATACAAATCCATTTAAATTACAGGTTGTAATGCAACAAAATAGAAAAAAATGCCAAGGGGGATGAATACCTTTGCAAGGCACTGTAAATTAGCGCCCAAATATTATATTCACACAATACACCTTCGGCTTTCCATGTCTTACCTATAGCCTCAATGCCTATGCAAAAAGAAAACAATAATATTTTACTTCAGTCGAGTGAATAGTCTAATTTGAATCACCATACAACTCCATAATTCATGACACTCACCTATCGACACTCTGTGTGGAGCGACACGTGCTACAGCAGGAGAACCAGGCTCTGTCTTCCCCTTACTGTCCTGTAGAGGGCCACTAGCACCAGGGCCCAGGCTAGGATTGGAGGTACCCATCCCAGACCCAGAACTCAGCCCAGGACTGGGGCTCGGACCTGGGCCAGGGCTGGGGCCGTGGTCGGGACTGGGATTGTAACCTGGGGCATAGGGCATGGGCAGGCTGATCTCACTCTTTGAGATGTGGCGCTCAGGACTGGTGGCATCTCCATCCGTTTGGAAATCCTTTTAATCAAATCAAATGCAACTTTATTTAAACTGCAATTAAAATGGCAACACACTTTACAGTAAAAATAATAATAATAATACAATACAAGAGATAAATCAAACAAAAGCTAATAAAATAGAAAAAAGTGCCTAAAAAGTTCAAAGTAAAAATTGAGCTAAAAGTTCAATCATAAATGAAATCTTAAGTTAAAAGTGAAATCTTAAAACCTTACCTTCTCACTGCTGGACTTCTTCTGGAGCAGGTTGCTGATCTCCATGATGTTGCCTATGATCTCCACAGGGCCTGTCAGGGTCTTCTTCCGGCCAGGGGATGAGAAGTCCTCCTTCATCTTCTTCAGGTATGAGGCCGGGGCCCAGCCCTCCTTCCCCAGGTACCTAGTAGCAGAATAGGGGAGGAGAATGGAAGTTTACTCACCGGTCAAATAGTAACCCTTACCGGTCAAATAGTAACCCTTACCGGTCAGAAAGTGCATCTTGTGTTGACTACAAAGTCATCACAAGCAATACACTGTGATTACTTCCACTTTATGTCCCTCAGTAATAACACTGGTACATCAGCAGTAAAACATGACATCTTATCACATCTTCTGCCAAGGTTGACAAGTAAGCGAGAATTATTTACGATGTCAAAGGGAGTCTTTATGTTATTTATTCTCCCACTGACTGTCTATGACCACTAGGTGTCCTCATACACATAAAAGAACAGACTGATTCTGAGCAGAGCAGTAGAACACTGTTTTGTGTGTGAGCCAGTAGGCTGCCGGGGGGAGAACGGCTCATATTAATGGCTGGAATGGAGTCAATGGAATGTTATCAAACACAAGGAAACCATGCGTTTGATGTGATCGATACCATTCCATTGATTCCGTTCGAGCCATTACTATGAGCCCGTCCTCCCCAATTAAGGTGCCTCCAGCTGCCTGTGGTGTGTGGATAATACATGAGAGATGTAACAGGACTGTTCTTTAAGCCAGAGCAGAGTCCAGAGTAGCATGTGGTAATCATCAGCTGGAGAGTGGCGCTCACAAGGCCCTCGGGCCACGAGGAAATGACAAACAACAGGCCAGGAAATGCACGTTTACTGAGTATACAACACACACTCTGTCGCTCTTCCACTGAACAGATCACACACAACGCATTCACCAGATCTCCAATGAGCCACATATGTTAAACGTTTCCAATACCATTAAACAGATGAGATGTACCTCTGCCTTGATCACATCTCTGAAAATAATGATATAAAAGCTCTCTCTGGAGACTCATTTCATTAGAGAGTGGGAGAAAATGTACATTAACTTTTGGCCCAGATTCCAATATTATCATTCACTTACCAGCCTATAGGCCTTGTTGAAGGGAGTAGGATTTATTTGGAATTGGAACTGGGCCCATCCAACATAAAATCACTAATAGAATCAAATAGGTGTGAATTCTTAACCGGAGCAATGTTTTCTATTGGCTAAGGTGCCTGTCACTCCATGGAATACCTGGAATAGTATAAAGTAATCCTTCTACCCCCCCCCTCCCCCACCCCCCCCATAAAAATAAAAAATACATAAAAAAGTGGTTGTCCCACTGCCTATCATAAGTTGAATGCACCAATTTGTAAGTCGCTCTGGATAAGAGCGTCTGCTAAATGATGTAAATGTAAGTGTAAAATGGTGAGGACCAATCAGAGAAAGCCCTCCACAGTAAGGACCAATGGGAGGAGGTGACGCTCACCTGATGTACCACCAGCCCTCCAGGTTCTTTTGGATGACCTCCACGGTGACCCCTTTCTCAAAGCCGATCTCGTCCTTCCCCTGGCTGGCGTACGGCTGCACCGTCATGTACTTCTCTTCTACACGGTGGATGGAAGGAAGCAGTGAAAAAAAGGAAAGAATCAACATTTCAGTTCAGTAAATCTCAGTAATGAACCCCTTGGAAAACTCCCCTTGAATTTCCCAGTCAAGAGATATCTATTGCAACAACCAATTTATTTCAATCAATCAATGTTCTCTTAGAAAGCAACACAAAAGTATCCGGAATCACCCAGTTAGCCATTTTATCTGTTTTATTTGTTCAAGCCAGCATGCATACCCTGACTGTATCCATTCCTCGCTTATCCTCCAATACCAACACAAAACAGCACCCTCTACTGGCCATACCTCTCATCACATCCACAACCCTCTCAAACCCTTCCTTATCACAGCTAGAATGTGACAGAGGCAACCTAGCCAGGATCCACTGTGGACCCATAATAAACACTGTTGAGTGAACAACCCTGCAGACTGGATCCCTTTGAAATGGCTGCAGAGCTCCAGAGCTGCAGTATGGAGCCTCCCTGTTGGAGATAAGGAACCTGTGGAAGCTCTCAGATCTTTATCTGGCTCCACTTGGCTGCCCAGAGCCAGATAAGGGAAATCCCTCGCGGCCACTCTAGAGTGGGATGATCCGTAGGGGGATTCAACCACTGTGGAGGGAGAGTGGGATAAGCCAAGTGTAAGTATGAGGGGTAGTAGTGTGTGCTTCAATGGGTTGGATATACAGGGGCATGGGAGAGAACGGGGCTAAAGGCAGGGAGAGAGAAGAATCAGAGTTGGTCCAGTGAGAATGGCTTGTGTCTCAAATTATCCCCTATATTGCCCCCCGTGTAGCTCAGTTGGTAGAGCATGGCGCTTGCAACGCCAGGGTTGTGGGTTCGATTCCCACGGGGGGCCAGTATGAAAATGTATGCACTCACTAACTGTAAGTTGCTCTGGATAAGAGCGTCTGCTAAATGACTAAAAATGTAAAATAGTGCACTCAAATGATACCCTATACTGCCCCATATAGTACACTACTTCTGACTAGGTCAATAGCAGTGCACTATGCAAGAAATAGGGTGTCATTTCTGGTCAAAAGTAGTGTACTATAGGATGCATATAGTGTCATTTGAGACACAGCCAATGTGTCCCTGGGTGGGATGGGGAAGTTAAACATGAGAAACAGGAGAGGAATCTCAGAGGTGTGAATGTGTGTGTGTGTGTGTGTGTGTCAGTTTGTTTACAATGGGTGGGGTGAGGTGAGGTGAGGTTTTAGGGGGAACACATTCTACTGCTGCCTGTCATTGCTGAGGGGCTTGGGTCAATTATAGAGAGCTGTAAGGAATGTCTAGGGGCTTTGGGACTGGGTAGCACAGGGAGTGTGTGTGTGTGTGGTTGAGGATGTCTGAGTACTTGCAGGTGGAGAGGGAGTGTGGGCTTGTGTCAGTGTGAGTGTGCTTGTGTATTCAAACATATAATGTGTGTGAGCGTGCTCTCTGGATGTGTACGTGTGTCTCACACCGTCTTAGTGAGTGTTTTCCCAGTCAGCTGGGTCCAAAGCCCCAAACAGTGAGTTGAGAAGGAGGTTATCAGCACACTGCCATAAATTAGATTAGACTCTGCTGTAACTGATCCTGTTCTCTAAACATACAGACAGAGGAACAGGGTGGAGGAGACTGGATAGAGTGTTTGACCCAACGTCTCGCCCTGTCAACAACACATGAGGTAATCAATGAGGTGAGGTCATCCTGCTGTCACTAGCCAATCAACTTCTATGGATTTCATCGGACCAGCCAATCAGACTGTACTGACCTAATATTGGGTCAGAAGAATTTGTGGGTTTGACCGAACAATGCAATAACAAGGGATCCATTTGTTTTGCTTGGGAGTATTTTTGCCGATAAAGTTACCAAAGGCAGGCCCATTGACCTGAGGTAGGGTCAGAGTAAGTGGACTTGTCCGAATAAAACAATAACAAAACGATCCATTTTGCTTCCTCCTTTGTCTTCTTTGGGAGTATTTTGGCAATAAAGTTAACAACTTTAGACATATTGACCTGACGTAGGGTCAGAATGTGTGAATTGACCAAATAGGAAAAACAACAAAGTAATAAATTTTGCTTCCTCCTCTGTGGTGTTAATCAATAAGATTTAGCACCTGGCACTTATCTTCCCTCCTTATCTTGTTTTCTATCTCTTTTCTAAAATATTTTATTTCTTAGTAAATGGGTCAAGTATTCCATTAGTAAAGAGTGTTTCTGGGTAGTTTCAGATAAGTCGTTAAGAAGACAATTCATTAATATTGTAAGGTTAGACTCCCTTCTTTCCTCTCTCCAACTCATGCCTGCGTCTTTCTCAATTAATCTTTCCTCAATTCCTTCCATCCTCTCTCCTCACCTCTTTCTCAAAACTCTTCCAACAAGGTTGAGAAGGAGGGGGGTAGAGTATTTATGTAATCGTGGAAAGATAAATTATGAAAGATTCCATGTCTAATGATAAGAGTACATCTTCATAGAGCGAACCATGAGATACAGTATTTATCCATTATTTATGTCTATGGAGAGAACACTCAGGGTAGAGTAATTCTAAGTATCCTTTATGGTCAATGATAATTTCCCTGATACGCTTAACTCCACTTTTAGCTTCCTAGAAACTAGTGCTGAGCGATTAACCACATTTATTTTCTTTAGTTGTTAAACAACTTGACCAACCAACTAATTGACCGACGTCGGTTCAATTACTTGAATTCCATTTAGTTTTTTAGTTTTTTGTGAGCCAAACGCGCCATTTCTCTAGAGAGAAATCAAATAAT
>NC_139992.1:77609424-77647208 GCF_964263955.1 Coregonus lavaretus | reverse complement strand
GGGGTAGCCACCGGCCCTGACAATCATTTTGTACATGTGCCTGTTCCTGTGCCCGCTCTAAATGGCCATAGAGTTCCCAACGCATTTATTGGATTTTCACCCTTATTTCATTACACAAACAGTAGTGGGCATAGACCAGTTGAATAAATGACTCTCTGGTACAGAGTGTAATAACATGGAGGACCACAGAAACAACCCACAGAGGCACAGTGCTGCTAGAGGAGCACAGGAACAACCCACAGAGGCACAGTACTGCTAGAGGAGCACAGTAACAACCCACAGAGGCACAGTGCTGCTAGAGGAGCACAGTAACAACCCACAGAGGCACAGTGCTGCTAGAGGAGCACAGAAACAACCCACAGAGGCACAGTGCTGCTAGAGGAGCACAGTAACAACCCACAGAGGCACAGTGCTTCTAGAGGACCACAGTAACAACCCACAGAGGCACAGTGCTTCTAGAGGAGCACAGTAACAACCCACAGAGGCACAGTGCTGCTAGAGGACCACAGAAACAACCCACAGAGGCACCGTGCTGCTAGAGGAGCACAGTAACAACCCACAGAGGCACAGTGCTTCTAGAGGAGCACAGAAACAACCCACAGAGGCACATTTCTGCTAGAAGAGCACAGTAACAACCCACAGAGGCACAGTGCTGCTGGAGGACCACAGAAACAACCCACAGAGGCACAGTGCTGCTAGAAGAGCACAGTAACAACCCACAGAGGCACAGTGCTGCTGGAAGACCACATAAACAACCCACAGAGGCACAGTGCTGCTGTAGGACAACAGAAAACAACCCACAGAGGCACAGTGCTGCTGGAGGACCACAGTAACAACCCACAGAGGCACAGTGCTGCTGGATGACCACAGTAACAACCCACAGAGGCACAGTGCTGCTGGAGGACCACAGAAACAACCCACAGAGGCACAGTGCTGCTGGAGGACCACAGTAACAACCCACAGAGGCACAGTGATGCTGTCTGTAGGACCACAGAAACAACCCACAGAGGCACAGTGCTGCTGGAGGACCAGAGTAACAACCCACAGAGGCACAGTGCTGCTGGAGGACCACAGTAACAACGCACAGAGGCACAGTGCTGCTAGAGGAGCACAGTAACAACCCACAGAGGCACAGTGATGCTGGAGGAGCACAGTAACAACCCACAGAGGCACAGTGCTGCTAGAGGAGCACAGTAACAACCCACAGAGGTACAGTGCTGCTGGATATTCCTGTTGATCCTAGCTGCCAAACTTAAACAGAATGAAATGTTTGTGTGTGTGTGTGTGTGTGTGTATGGATGGATGTTTTATAGCAAAACAAACTCCCCCTTCACAGTAAAAAATGGGGTGTTAATATTTCAGAGTAAAGTTATTTTAACCCAGATAGAGTATTTTCAACATTTTTGAGAGTAAAGTTGCTCTATCAGTGGAGTTAAAAGTGAGTGTAAAAATCTGCAGATACGCAGTGACAATTTCAACTCTACAGCAGTGATGAATACCCGCCACTCTGCTTTGCTGAAGTTTGGCACGTACGTTGGTGGAGGAAGATTGCGAAGGAGTAGCTAGGCCACAGATATTGCTAGGTAAGTTACATCCCGTTTTTTCAACACCAAACCGGTATTTTTTAACTTTACATAATTTTAGAGTTGTGCTGATGTCAAGGTCATATTTTAAGTTACGAGTTCCATGCGGCGGTCCCCCTTGCAGTGAGCTCGTCATCAGCCAGCTAAATTAGCTTGTAAGTTCAGATGGTTGACAGTAATAACTGTTATATGATATACCCATGGAATATGTTTGATATTTTTGTGAATGGCTTGCTGTTTCATATGGCTAAAAATAGGTAACGTTAACTTAGCTAATCAGTTCGTTTGAAGGACACCACCGTTTGGCATGAGCGCAGATTGTGCTTGTCATGCGGTTAGCTAGCTTGCAATCAGTATCGGTAACTGTCTTTCTTTGTGTTGCAATATTTTCACGAATGAAGTTTGTCAGAATGGTAAATACGTAAAATAACGTTCGCTAACAACAAAACATTTATACAGATAGTATTGTTAGCTAACGTTATTGTATAGCTTCCCAGGCTTCCTTACACTAACGTTAACTGTTTTTTATAAAGCTATATATAACGGTAATGTTAGCATGCTTCTGATAGTTAGCCAGCTAATGTTGGTGTTATAAAACGATAACTTAGATCACTGATTTGCATGACGGGTTTGTTTAACATTGCTTAACCATTTTAATGGTTAGCTACTGTTCGAACTAAAATGGCTAATGAGCTAGCTAACTTTGACACATAGCTAGTTATTTGGTAGCTAATGGGACAATGTGCCTCTAAACTTGAACTAGCCTACACCCATTTGCTGCAGAAAATGGCAGCTTAACGTTATATTCAACCAGCACAACTTTGTCTACTTCAGCCTTTGTAATTGCAGTGTAACGTCTAAGTAATGCATAGTGCATTGCGTAGCTAGTACTACTGAGATAAATGGATAGTTAGCTAACGCTTAGTTGAACCAGCACTAAATGATGATTTTGAATATATATTTTCTTTGTTAACAGAGGCAAAATGCTGTTGCGTGTTCAGCTCGGGGAAGAGCAGAAATACGTCAAGCTGTCTGAGCTGACATTCAATGCTTTCTTGAAAGAAGGTAGGTATAATAGGTTAAAGCAATACATATCACCCTAATGACAAAATAATACAGCATTAAGCTATTATCTTATGATATCTATTTAGGTCTATAGTCATTTCTGCTGGGCTTTATATTTTCAGTAACATAAAATCAGGTGCAGATCCTTGTCTTTCATCATTTTGTGAACACATGAGGCAACCTTAAGTATGAACTTGGATTCTTGTGAGAAGGGAATGCATGTTTTTCTTTTTTTTCTTCTTTTTTTAACAGTGTGTCTAAAATTCAACATACCAGAAAGCAGAAAGCCAGACATTAAGGTGTATGACCAGTCTGACACAGAAGTTGACTCAGATGTTTTTGAAGAATTAGTAAAGGAGTCACCTGGAACTTTCAGAATCATGCTGGGCAATGGACTTGGTATTCATTCATTCAATTAGTTTTTTAGTTTAAAGGCCAGAATGAGAACCTTTATTGTCTTAAAAATAACAGTTTATTGTAATATGTTTCTATGTTTTGCACAAATTTCATAATGAACAGATACCTCTCATTCATCATCATGCTCGGGTACATCTGATGACACCATCATTCTGAATTTCACTGTGTGTGACGATGTTGAAGAAGTAGCGGCTGGCGAAGGAAGCCAGCCTAAAAGGCCATGCCACATAAACTATGAGGCAAAAGCAGTAAGTGGTGAACATTGCTGTTAAGTCCAATCTGAATGTTGTTTCATCATGTGACAGCATTACATATTGTTTTACAATTACGGAAAGCACATTTCTTTCCACCTATAGCTGATTGAAAAAATCCTAACATCAAAGCCTGGTGGTGAACGCATTATGCAAGAGTATGGAAAAACCAAATCTCTGACAGATGCCACCAGAAGACAGATGATCAACATACTTGCTGCTGAGATGACAGAAACACATGGGTAAGCATTAAGCATATAGATGTGCTGTAAAGAAACATTGTTATTATTTTCCGGTTATTAATTATGTAAAATGTGTTGTGCAATATCAATTCAGTGTGATGTTAACTTTGAATTCATATGCTAGGACATCCCCCCCCAAAAGTGTCAGAGTGATGTATGCACAGGGGATAGTAGCTTTGTTTCCCTATCTAGAAGACCCATACTCACAACATGGATATGTAAGTAAATGGGTTATTGCAACATTATGCACATATTCACTCTATGAAATGGGAATAGTACTCCTTTATAATTTATTTATAATAATATAGGATCATTACTACGATCCGGAGAGTGGTTCCGGATACCTTGCATGGCGATTGAAGACCATACAAAGAAAAACAGCAGAGGAAAGAGGTGCCTCAGTCAGCAAATCTCCTAAAGGTATGTTTTCTGATCAGTGACATGTAATTATAATGGTGACCTGTGAATTGTACAGAAAGGATTTCTTAACACTGTATTTTGTCTTAAGTTGGTGGGCCAGGCCGTGATCGTCAGCCCTTCACCTATGACAGAGAGCCATCTGATGAGGATGTGGAAGCAGCTATTGCTGTTTTGAGACACTCTGCTGATGAAAACACTGTCCGTGAGAAGATGAAAATGACCTTCATATATCGGCAAGCAATGGTCAACGATGAAGCCAAATCATCAGATGTCTTCTCGGTCTTCCCAAGATTTCTGGACACACCAGGACTGGTATGACAACTTAATTCACTGCATCACCAAAAATATCCAATGAAGAATAAGGTAACACTCATTATTTCTGTCTTTGTGTGTTACATTGCAGATAGAACAAGATTTCAGACTTCTGTTTGGTGAGGCCACAGCCAACAAATTCTTGGAGAAGTGGCCAACCACTTTCAAAGCAAAAGTAATAAAGGAAAGCCATGGACTTGTATCCACCACAGAACTCTTGGATTTGATGCGCAATGCTGAGTCAGCTGCTGAAGTTGAGAATGGTATGAATGAACTGTTTTACTTTTTATGTGGATAATGTAGGTGTGCATTATATGTCCATAATGGTGCAAGTTGTGAATAAGAATGTTATGCTACGGCACAATGTTAACCAGGTTTTTATTTACTTATTTGTAGGCTGGGACAGTGACATGTCTGCCATCTTGCTGCTGCTACATTTGCTACCACCATCTGCACAAGGTAGAAAGAGGCCGGGAAAGATGTCTGCATATCAAGCTGTAGATCAGCTCATCAGATTTCAAAAGGTATGCTTAACAGTTGTTTAAAATATATATTCCATCATCTCAATCTTGTGCACAGTTTGAGGTGATCTTATCTATTGTCAGAGGTTAGTATCCAAAACAATTCTGTTGAATGTGTTTTTTTTGTAGGTTGGAACCAGTGTGCAGCAGCATCTTGACAACATCACCCAAAGCAGTCAGCCCTACCTTCTCGCCCAGGGATCCACACAGAGCAGCATTCACTCCTACTTCATTGTGGTTGACAAGCATGCTCTTCCATGCAAGGCAACAGGTTCAGTAGGAGCTTTTGACGAAGTCTTTAAAGCCCATTACGTATTTGGTACGTCATACAGTTCTTCCTTGAGCAGCTTTTTCACTTTTGTGCAAACAACCATCTATAACATCGACATGGGGGAAACAAAGGAGACTCCTAGAGTTGCTGAGTTGCGAGCAAGAATGGTGCGTTAGTTGAGATAAAACTATGAAGTGTTTTCTTTGCAAAAGTGACCATGGAAGTCCAAACAACCTTGTTAAGCACCTTAAGATAATTCATGGGCTATGTACAGGCAGGACTCTTTTTCTGAAATGTGGTCAAGAAGGATGCTCACGTTCTTTTGGTAGCTTTTCTGGTTTTAGAAAACATCTTAACAAGTGCCACGGAGAAAGTTTAGTAGATTCTATAGAAGATGATCTTTCAGACCCTCAAAGTACCGTCAACACCAGTAATATTTCTCATGTTGAAGTGTCGACTGAATGTTTAGAGGCTGAGTCAGAGTTATCTTCGCCATACATTGTAAATAGTTGTGCAGCTGTTATTTCTGATCTAAAGGCAGCAGGTGTTGGTCAAAGTACAGTAAATACTGTAGTGATTTCCATGGAAGAGATTGTTCAAGATATTCATCAGCATGCTAAAGAAACAGTGATAAAGCATGTATTTAGTAATGAAAGAGAAACAGAAATGTGCAAGAAAGTTGAGGCGTGTTTTGAGGGGTTAGAGAATCCTTTCACAGTTCTAAATTCGGAATACAAGCGATCAAAATTTATGACTGCCAAGTGGGAAATAGTAGAACCAGTTGAATGTGTGATTGGTTCAAGATTTGACACAAGACGAAATAAAAAGACTGGAACATATGATCAGGTAGTAGTTCAAGATAAATTCATGTATATTCCAATTTTATCTACACTGCAGTCAATATTTAAAAGTCAGTATTTTGCAGAAATGTTGCAAAGCTCAGCTACCAGCAACTCTAGACTGAGAGATATTTGTGATGGATCTTTTTTTAAAAGTCACCCCCTGTTCTCAACTGAGAAGCAGACAATACAGGTCCAGATGTTCTATGATGATTTTGAGGTCGCCAACCCATTGGGTTCCAAGCGAGGTATTCATAAATTGGGTGGAGTATATTTTACTTTAAGAAACTTCTCTCCAAAATGGAATTCTTTTTTGGCTAACATACACCTGTGCGCCTTATTTCATACTCAAGATGTTAAACGATATGGTTTTAGTGAAATTTTTGCTCCCATTGTTCGAGACATTAAAGTGTTAGAGAGCGATGGTATTGAGATTCCATTATACAGTGGTTATGTACGTGGCACTGTAGTACAGGTAACAGGTGATAATTTGGGTTTGCATAGTTTGTTTGGTCTGGTGGAGTCTTTCAGTGCAAGGTACTGTTGCAGGTTCTGTTTAGCAGAAAAGGAGGACTTTCAAACAGAATTCTCTGAAGATTCTTCCAAAATAGTTTTACGCACCAAAGATATGCATACTGCTCACTGTCAAGAAATGGCTTGTAATCCATCCCTTCCGTATGTTTTTGGTGTGAAAAGGTCATGCATATTAAATTCATTGAGGTATTTTCACACAACTGAGAACTTCTCAGTTGATGTGATGCATGATGTGTTAGAAGGGGTTGGCCAGTACGAATTGAAGTTATTATTTCTGTATTTGAATGAAAAACATGTTACATCAGGAGAAATACATTCAAGAATACAAAGTTTTGATTATGGTTTCACAGAGAGAAATAACAGGCCTGTGACTGTTAATTTAAGTGAAGGATCTAATGATCTGGGACTGAATGCAATTCAGTCCTGGTGCTTACTTAGGAATGTTCCTCTTATCTTTGGAGATTTGGTAACTTCTACTGACCAACACTGGGGCCTGCTTCTTTTATTATTGCAAATAATTAACATTATATTCTCGCCCATGTTATCTCAAGGTCTATGTGTATATTTAAAACATTTGATTGTTGATCACCATACACTGTTTAAGAAGTTGTATCCTCAGAAAAAACTTTTACCAAAGCACCATTTTCTTATCCACTATCCCCGCTGCATCCAGAAAATAGGGCCTGTACTTCATAGTTGGTGTATGAGGTATGAAGGCAAACATAATTTTTTCAAAAAACAGCTTAAATCGTTTAAAAATATTACCAAAACGCTGGCAAAAAAGCATCAGAATCATATGGCATATAGTTGGCGAAGATCAACAACTTTTAGTCGGTTAGATATTGGTCCAGGAAAAATGGTGGCTTTAAATATGGTAAAAGGAGGTTCTGAAATTGCTTTGGCAATGCAAGTGCCCAGTAGCATTCAGGTTATGAAGGTTAATTGGGCTAAACATAATGGGTATGTTTATCGCCCACACTTGGTTATCTGTGGCGAAGTTGACTCTGAAGTGCCCTTGTTTTATCAGATTGAGTCAGTTCTGATAATGTGTGAAAAACTGTTACTACTCACAGTGCCTTTAGTTACAGTAACTTTTCAAGAACATTTCCATGCATATGAGGTGATCAGATCAAAGCATGATTTAGTTTTTTTTCATGTCGACAACCTGCACTACCCTAGACCTTTTGACATACAAAGGTCATATGGAGGAAATGACACAGCTCTCCTTGTTGTGCCATATTGCTTTCTCTGGTGAACATTTTTATGATGTTATACTTCTGTCATAGACAAGGCAATGGGTGTACAATGTAAATTCACGGACATTGAAATTATACTTTTTTTTTTCAATAAATGTGGGTGCTCTCATCTTGTATTATTGTGCTTTGTTTTATTTGATAGTATTGATATTTCTATAATTCAGTAACACTACATCATATGATTTAAATTAAAAAAAAAAAAACACTGTAGAGAAATGAAAAGTAAATAAATATCATTACACTTTAAAGTGTCATTTTTTAAAGTAAAATTGTAGTTGACTTAACTCTATACAGTGTAATCATATTACTCTCAACAGTGTGATTAAACTACAGTGTTAAATATTTTGACACATTTCATTGTTATTTTTTACACAATATGGAGTAGAATTAACTCTAAAAGTTTTACACTGACCAAAGAGTACATTTTACACTGATTTTGAGTGGGACCAAATGTTATCTGAAACAGAGTTAAATTCAACTCGATAGGAGTTAAATTAACACTTCTGTTTTTACTGTGTTTGTTCCATTCAAACAGTAATAACAGTTTCATTAGAAGTAATCAAAAACATACAGCAGAAGCAAAACCATTATTATGTCATATGTCATTATTATGTCATTATTATGTCATATGTCATTATTATACCATATGTCATTATTATGTCATATGTCATTATTATGTCATGTGTCATTATTATGTCATATGTCATTATTATGTCATTATTATGCCATATGTCATTATTATGTCATTATTATGTCATATGTCATTATTATGTCATTATTATGCCATATGTCATTATTATGTCATTATTATGTCATATGTCATTATTATGCCATATGGTATTATTATGTCATATTTCATTATTATGTCATATTTCATTATTATGTAATATGTCATTATTAATCTATCATCTATAGAAGAAAAACATTCTCTGATTATGTACTGTATCCAGATTCCTGTCACAGTGCTCAGAAGTGACTCTATAGTAAAAATCCTGTTGAAATTATGTTCCTTTCTTTGAAGGGTAGCAGTTAATTACATATATTAGTGGGGCAATCCAATTCCCAATCCAATTCAAGTTCCCCTTCCCTCTTAACCAGGACAAGTTCCCATAGCAACCAGGTCTTGCACCGTGCTCCCTGGAACCTTATACGTCAGGTTGATGATAGGGGTAGACAAGGCACAGAGTGGGATGGTCAGATGTTTGGGAGCTATAGATGATTCACACAGAGACTGGGGATATTAAGAACCCCGTGAGGTCGACTAGAAGTCAATTACACTCATATGGCTTTACTGCATGACTCAAGATTAATTTTTAAGTCTATCGTACACAGTGTGAGATGTTTCGCAACCTGAAGATGAATCACACTGAGTTGGGATATTGAGAATCCCAAAGGATCATAGAAGAGAAGATTGCACTTATTGCTGTGGGGTGTTACAGCGTCACTCCAGAATCATTTCAAAGTGCATTGTGTAGCTAAGATCTATACTGTAACTAGATATGGCTTTACTGCACGACTCCACATTCATTTCAAAGTATATTGCACTGTAGCTAAGAACCATTGGGAAACAAAACATATATACAGTATACACTACCAGTCTAAAGTTTGGACACACCTACTCATTCAAGTTTTTTTTGTTTTTTTTTTTTGTTTTTTTTTTTACAATTGTTTACATTGTAGAATAATAGTGAAGACATCAAAACTATGAAATAACACATATGGAATCATGTAGTAACCAAAAAAGTGTTAAACAAATCAAAATATATTTTATATTTGAGATTCTTCAAATAGCCACCCTTTGCCTTGATGACAGCTTTGCACACTCTTGGCATTCTCTCAACCAGCTTCATGAGATAGTCACCTGGAATGCATTTCAATTAACAGGTGTGCCTTCTTAAAAGTTAATTTGTGGAATTTCTTTCCTTCCAAATGCGTTTGAGCCAATCAGTTGTGTTGTGACAAGGTAGTGGGGGTATACAGAAGATAGCCCTATTTGGTAAAATACCAAGTCCATATTATGGCAAGAACAGCTCAAATAAGCAAAGATCCATTACTTTGAGACATGAAGGTCAGTCAATATGGAACATTTAAAAAACGTTTAAAGTTTCTTGAAGTGCAGTCGCAAAAACCATCAAGCACTATGATGAAACTGGCTCTCATGAGGACCGCCACAGGAATGGACCCAGAGTTACCTCTGCTACAGAGGATAAGTTCATTAGAGTTACCAGCCTCAGAAATTGCAGCCCAAATAAATGCTTCACAGAGTTCAAGTAACAGACACATCTCAACATCAACTGTTCAGAGGATACTGTGTGAATCAGGCCTTCATGGTCGAATTGTTGCAAAGAAACCACTACTAAATGACACCAATAAGAAGAAGAGACTTGCTTGGGCCAAGAAACACGAGCATTGGACATTAGACCGGTGGAAATGTGTCCTTTGGTCTGGAGTCCAAATTGGAGATTTTTGGTTCCGAACGCTGTGGCTTTGTGAGACGCGGTGTGGGTGAACGGATGATCTCCGCATGTGTATTTCCCACCGTAAAGCATGGAGGAGGAGGTGTTATGGTGTGTGGGTGCTTTGCTGGTGACACTGTCTGTGATTTATTTAGAATTCAAAGCACACTTAACTAGCATGGCTACCACAGTATTCTGCAGCGATACGCCATCCCATCTGGTTTGGGCTTAGTGGTACTATCATTAGTTTTTCAACAGGACAATGACCCAACACACCTCCAGGCTGTGTAAGGGCTATTTTACCAAGAAGGAGAGTGGGGGAATGCTGCATCAGATGACCTGGCCTCCACAATCCCCCAACCTCAACTCTTCTGTATACCTACCTTGTCACAACACAACTGATTGGCTCAGATGCATTTGGAAGGAAAGAAATTCCACAAATTAACTTTTAAGAAGGCACACCTGTTAATTGAAATGCATTCCAGGTGACTATCTCATGAAGCTGGTTGAGAGAATGCCAAGAGTGTGCAAAGCTGTCATCAAGGCAAAGGGTGGCTATTTGAAGAATCTCAAATATACATTTGAAGTCGGAAGTTTACATACACCTTAGCCAAATACATTTAAACTCAGTTTTTCACAATTCCTGACATTTAATCCTAATAAAAATTCCCTGTCTTAGGTCAGTTAGGATCACCACTTTATTTTCAGTATGTGAAATGTCAGAATATTAGTAGAGAGAATTATTTATTTAAGCTTTTATTTCTTTTATCACATTCCCAGTGGGTCAGAAGTTTACATACACTCAATGAGTATTTGGTAGCATTGCCTTTAAATTGTTTAACTTGGGTCAAACGTTTCAGGTAGCCTTCCACAAGCTTCCCACAATAAGTTGGGTGAATTTTGGCCCATTCCTCCTGACAGAGCTGGTGTAACTGAGTCAGGTTTGTAGGCCTCCTTGCTCACACACGCTTTTTCAGTTCTGCCCACACATTTTCTATAGGATTGAGGTCAGGGCTTTGTGATGGCCACTCCAATACCCTGACTTTGTTGTCCTTAAGCCATTTTGCCACAACTTTGGAAGTATGCTTGGGGTCATTGTCCATTTGGAAGACCCAAATTGCAACCAAGCTTTAACTTCCTAACTGATGTCTTGAGATGTTGCTTCAATATATCCACATAATTTTCCTTCCTCATGATGCTATCTATTTTGTGAAGTGCACCAGTCCCTCCTGCAGCAAAGCACCCCCACAGCATGATGCTGCCACCCCCGTGCTTCACGGTTGGGATGATGTTCTTCGGCTTGCAAGCCATCCCCCTTTTTCCTCCAAACATAACGATGGTCATTATGGCCAAGCAGTTTTTGTTTCATCAGACCAGAGGACATTTCTCCAAAAAGTACAATCTTTGTCCCCATGTACAATTGCAAACCGTAGTCTGGCTTTTTTATGGCGGTTTTGGAGCAGTGGCTTCTTCCTTGCTGAGCGGCCTTTCAGGTTATGTCGATATAGGACTCGTTTTTACTGTGGATATAGATACTTTTGTACCTGTTTCCTCCAGCATCTTCACAAGGTCCTTTGCTGTTTTTCTGGGATTGATTTGCACTTTTCGCACCAAAGTACGTTCATCTCTAGGAGACAGAAAGTGTCTCCTTCCTGAGCGGTATGACGGCTGCGTGGTCCCATGGTGTTTATACTTGCGTACTATTGTTTGTACAGATGAACGTGGTACCTTCAGGCGTTTGGAAATTGCTCCCAAGAATGAACCAGACTTGTGGAAGGTAGGCCTTGAAATACATCCACAGGTACACCTCCAATTGAATCAAATGATGTCAATTAGCCTATCAGAAGCTTCTAAAGCCATGACATCATTTTCCAAGCTGTTTAAAGGCACAGTCAACTTAGTGTATGTAAACTTCTGACCCACTGGAATTGTGATACAGTGAATTATAAGTGAAATAATCTGTCTGTCTCCTCTGTCCTCCACTCGTTACCTGTATTAATGGCACCTGTTTGAACTTGTTATCAGTATAAAATACACCTGTCCACAACCTCAAACAGTCACACTCCAAACTCCACTATGGCCAAGACCAAAGAGCTGTCAAAGGACACCAGAAACAAAATTGTAGACCTGCACCAGGCTGGGAAGACTGAATCTGCAATAGGTAAGCAGCTTGGTTTGAAGAACTCAACTGTGGGAGCAATTATTAGGAAATGGAAGACATACAACACCACTGATAATCTCCCTCGATCTGGGGCTCCACGCAAGATCTCACCCCGTGGGGTCAAAATGATCACAAGAACGGTGAGCAAAAATCCCAGAACCACACGGGGGGACCTAGTGAATGACCTGCAGAGAGCTGGGACCAAAGTAACAAAGCCTACCATCAGTAACACACTACGCCGCCAGGGACTCAAATCCTGCAGTGCCAGACGTGTCCCCCTGCTTAAGCCAGTACATGTCCAGGCCCGTCTGAAGTTTGCTAGAGTGCATTTGGATGATCCAGAAGAGGATTGGGAGAATGTCATATGGTCAGATGAAACCAAAATATAACTTTTTGGTAAAAACTCAACTCGTCGTGTTTGGAGGACAAAGAATGCTGAGTTGCATCCAAAGAACACCATACCTACTGTGAAGCATGGGGGTGGAAACATCATGCTTTGGGGCTGTTTTTCTGCAAAGGGACCAGGACGACTGATCTGTGTAAAGGAAAGAATGAATGAGGACGACTGATCTGTGTAAAGGAAAGAATGAATGGGGCCATGTATCGTGAGATTTTGAGTGAAAACCTCCTTCCATCAGCAAGGGCATTGAAGATGAAACGTGGCTGGGTCTTTCAGCATGACAATGATCCCAAACACATCGCCCGGGCAATGAGGGAGTGGCTTCGTAAGAAGCATTTCAAGGTCCTGGAGTGGCCTAGCCAGTCTCCAGATCTCAACCCCATATAAAATCTTTGGAGGGAGTTGAAAGTCCGTGTTGCCCAGCGACAGCCCCAAAACATCACTGCTCTAGAGGAGATCTGCATGGAGGAATGGGCCAAAATACCAGCAACAGTGTGTGAAAACCTTGTGAAGACTTACAGAAAACGTTTGACCTGTGTCATTGCCAACAAAGGGTATATAACAAAGTATTGAGAAACTTTTGTTATTGACCAAATACTTATTTTCCACCATAATTTGCAAATAAATTCATTAAAAATCCTACAATGTGATTTTCTGGAATTTTTTTTCTCATTTTGTCTGTCATAGTTGACGTGTACCTATGATGAAAATTACAGGCCTCTCATCTTTTTAAGTGGGAGAACTTGCACAATTGGTGGCTGACTAAATACTTTTTTTCCCCACTGTATATGTCCTAACCGACTTGCCAAAACTATAGTTTGTTAACAAGAAATTTGTGGAGTGGTTGAAAAACGAGTTTTAATGACTCCAACCTAAGTGTATGTAAACTTCTGACTTCAACTATAAAATAGATTTTGATTTGTTTAACACTTTATTGGTTACTACATGATTCCATATGTGTTATTTCATAGTTTTGATGTCTTCACTATTATTCTACAATGTAGAAAATAGTAAAAATAAAGAAAAACCCTGGAATGAGTAGATGGTGCTGTATATATCTTAGGCATACAGTACATGCTGTGCAACAGTCGATATCTGAAGACAGAAGAAGCAGCAATGGAGATATGATGAACACTGGATGAATCATCTAAAAGAGGGTCTATTTTTGATTCGCTTTATGACGGCAAGCTTTAGAGCATCACTAATGTATTCACATTACGTCTGTATGTATGTTGCCCTGATCATATTGCTCCCTGTCGCTGAGCATGACGGGTGGCATGGAAGGGTGGCATGACGGGTGGCATGGAAGGGTGGCATGACGGGTGGAATAGACGGGTGGCAGATGGGTGGCATGACGGGTAGCACGACGGGTTGCATGACGGGTGGCATGGAAGGGTGGCATGACGGGTGGAATAGACAGGTGGCAGACGGGTGGCATGACGGTGGCACGACGGGTGGCATGACGGGTGGCATGGAAGGGTGGCATGACGGGTGGCATGGAAGGGTGGCATGACGGGTGGAATAGACGGGTAGCAGACGGGTGGCATGATGGGTGGCATGGACGGGTGGCATGACGGGTGGCATGGAAGGGTGGCATTACAGGTGGCATGGAAGGGTGGAATGACGGGTGGCACGACGGGTGGCATGAACTGCATAATAGATGTATAGTTGGAAAATACTATTATGGGGTTCTTAACAGCATCATGAACAGTGTTGGAGTGTCCTCACATTGAAGGAGAAGAGCCATTTATTCTAGCATGATGTGGTTTGCATCCCAAATGGCACCCTATTCCCTATATAGTGCACTACTTTTGACCAGGGCCCATATGGTCTAAAGTAGTGCACTATATAGGGAATAGGGTGCCATTTGGGATACAACCATGGTGTGGAGAGGTTGTGGATAATGAATAACAGCACTCAGCAGGCTCAGCATGCTGCCAGACACAAATCTCAGCTTCAATACATCCTTTCAGATATGTGCCTTCCTGCTGATAAGTACAAATGACTTTTTCTTCATGATCGTCACAAAGGCACTAAGTGAAACAGGACTCAGAGAAGTGCTCTCACAGAAGCCAGAGTGATGGTATAAACACATAATTTCACAATATGACATTTACCACAGTCTGAATCTCTAGGAATTCATTTTCTCCAAGAATATCCCCTATGACCCGTCAATACAGTTGTTGACTTGATGCTTTTAAATAAACACGGGCCATGTTGATGCATGGATGCCGATGGGGAAATGCATGACCAATGTTATTTTACGTTTAAATGTAAAGGATGCAAATCCTTATACCTCAGTTTTATCAATGATATTCAACATGGATTCCATGTGAAGGAATCTTCTTTAGGGGTGGATGTAGTCTGACCCTTTGTATTTTGTGGAAGGCTTTTCATTAGGCCTATGTGGCTGGTGGTGATGACGTACAGCTCTAGGTCTACAATTGATATTGACAGAAAATGGAAATTAGGTACATTGAAGGACATTAATGTGCCTTTACTTGTGAAGCCAACGGAGGTGTTCATATTGAACCTGTAGCCTGGATGTTCATTTCACTCTAGGATTGGGCACTGCGCACCTATAATAGCGCATTCTGATTTCATCCGTGCATCCAGAGCCATATATAAACAGGCCTACAGCTCTGGTGCACCTGTCATTGCTGCCCATCTTTTCTCAGACGCTGATGGCCCGAACAAAATGTCACAGTCAGACGATGCTTGCAGGGCTACCCCAACCACATACTGCAGCTCCGGCCAAACTGACGTTTCTTAACCGTATGTAGCGATCGATGGAGCAGCGAATTAAATTCAGGGTGAGTCGTAAGGGCGCGTCGTCAGGCAAATACGACGCTGCTGCAAGCAAAAGCACTTGTTGCTACTGCACAGAGCTACTGCGCAGAATAGGAGAGAGATAGTGACCGAATTGCCAACAGGAGAGTATTGGACCGAATTTTCAGAACATAATTAACAATGAAAAAACTAATAGTAACCAAGAAATAGTGCAAGGAACAATGAGTTTACAACTCAATTATAGTGGCAATAGCAGTTCAGAGCGGGAGGTCGCGGGAGGAACCGATAAAACAGGTGGACACGACAATGCGCTTCTAAAAGCTGGAGTTTTGGGATTGATTTTTGTCTTAGCCACATGTGGGAATTTGTGCCTTCTACATGCACTTTGGAGGAAGCGCAAGATGAATACAAGGACCCAACTGTTCCTTCTGCACCTGTGCTTTGCGGACCTGGTGGTCGCTTTCTTCCAAGTCCTACCGCAGCTCTGCATGGAGATTACGCACCGGTTCCGGGGCTCAGATTTCGTCTGTAGGTCGGTGAAATATCTTCAGGTGGTTGGGATGTTCGCCTCCACATACATGATAGTGGCCATGACCATTGACCGGTACCATGCAGTCTGCAAACCCATGGTGTCGTTCTTGAAGGGTTCCTTTAAGAGGTACGTCGCCATAGGCTCAGCGTGGCTGATCTCTCTGGCTTTCAGCACCCCGCAACTCTTCATCTTCTCTCTTCAAGAACTAGAGGACAACCTGTATGATTGTTGGGCGACATTTATTGAACCTTGGGGTTCTAAGATATACATCAGCTGGATTTCTTTATCAGTGTTTGTTCTCCCGGTTATCATCTTGCTGTACTGCCAGATTAAAATATGCACGGGGATATACTTTAACATGAAGAGAAAGGCGCTCCAGGCTTCCACGAGCGACGGGCGCACGGGCACCAAAGGGGTCTCGAGCGCGATGTTGAAGACGGTCAAAATGACATTCGTCATCATTATGGTCTACTCAATATGCTGGAGCCCCTTCTTTGTGGTCCAGTTGTGGTCTGCATGGAGTCCCAGTACTGCGCCCACAAATGGTAAGTCAGATTTGTTGTCTGTTCTTTTGTTTTTTAAATTGATTATTTGTGTACCTGTTTGACATTTTACTACATTGTTAGGAGCTAGTAACATAAGCATTTCGCTGCACCTGCTATAACATCTGCTAAACTGTGTACGCGACCAATAAACTTTGGGATCAGAAATCAATGTTTCATTCTAAGTAAGTTTGAATCTATTAAGCACAGAGTGGCTTACTGTCAACTATGGCATAAATCATTAATAGCCTTGTGCCACCACAGGCATCTAGTTTATTCACACTGATTGGCCTCCAGTTCCATTGATTTGCATGACCTTTCCCATTTTTCTGTGAATACCTGCAGTGCTATTTTTCTCAAGCCATATCCTCTCTCTCTCTCTCTCTCTCTCTCTCTCTCTCTCTCTCTCTCTCTCTCTCTCTCTCTCTCTCTCTCTCTCTCTCTCTCTCTCTCTCTCTCTCTCTCTCTCTCTCTCTCTCTCTCTCTCTCTCTCAGGTCCAGTATTTGTCATCATCATGCTGCTTGCCAGTCTGAACAGCTGTACCAACCCCTGGATCTATCTTTACTACAGCTAGGAGACAATATGATGGACTAGCTCTGGTCCAGGGCGTTACTTTCCGTTTCACAGAAGGCTCAGCATCAGCAAGCCACACATAACACCATGGACCAGAGCTATTGATGGACCATATGGGCAATATGGAAACTCCCCCTACTCCACTTCTTCACCTTGTACTGTATACAGCATTTCTTTGATGTCAATGAAGACCAATGGTTTAGACACATGTAAATATATGTAAATATCCTCTTTGATTCAACATTAATATTTGTATGTCAAGCCGACAATTTTAGCTCTCAGCAGTAAGCAAATGTAATGTATATTCTTTCGAGCTAATATTATATAAGAGGTGCAGGAACTCAAGCAGTAGAACATTTGAGGTGCCTGTACTCAGTTCCGGTGAGCTCCTGCCCAAATAAATCACTGATTATCTGGGATGACTGGCCACCAGAAAAACAATTGTGAGGAAGGATATGGGCATCATTGAACAACAAATGTTTGCTTTGCGAGTATAATGTGTATTTATTATGACTATCTGATCCATATATTTATTGGTGTGTTTGAGTTTTCACATATCTTTATATAGATATCTGCATTTTCTCTGTTTTGTGTAATACAACAATAAAACACAAGTATATACATCATTTTAATAATTCCCTGAACAAGTACGAATGTATCTATCTACTAATACTAAAATGAGTTTAAAACTCCGGTGCAAAACTCTGTTCAGGAGGAGTGTAAATGTTCTCTATAGGCCGGATCATGTTGTTGTGCTGATTGTATTGTATGTTTAACATTGCTTTAATGTTGTGTTGATTGCTGCTGCCTTCTTGGCCAGGCCTCCCTTGCAAAAGAGATTGTGTCTCAATTGGCTTTTCCTGGTTAAATAAAAGTAAAATAAAAAGTTCCATATTCATATGGAAGTGAAATAATTCAGCGTTTGCTGAGAAAGCACACAATCAAAGTAATAACACCAATGACTTACATATGCTTGGGCCCTCTCCCTTCTAGCTTCAAACTAAATGGTACCGTGTGGTAAACATTTCAAAGAAATTGAGACCATTGTTACATGCAACAATAGTCTTGTGGTTTTCTTTTGAAAATACTTTACCAACAGCAAACTCTCAGAGCTGGTTTTCTTCCAGCCAAGTGATTATGACACATGCAGGCAAGGTTGGGGAGTAATTGATTAAAAGTAATCTGATAACCATCAGTTACGTTACAAGCAAAAAGATTGTAATCAGGTTACAGATACTTTTGAAAAACAAGATGGTTATTTCTTCCATTACTTTTAAATTCAGAAAGGATGTTTGCGGGAAAAAATACATTATGACACCGTTCTTTTTTCTCAATGACATTCAATTGTGAAAAGACACAAGTTTAAGTTTGTTCCTCCTGAGAGACTCTGACCACAAGTCAGAGACCACTATGATGACACACCAAATGATGACCACCAATCAGAGACCACTATGATGACACACCAAATGATGACCACCAATCAGAGACCACTATGATGACACACCAAATGATGACCACCAGTCAAAGACCACCATGATGACACACCAAATGATGACCACCAATCAGAGACCACTATGATGACCACCAATCAGAGACCACTATGATGACACACCAAATGATGACCACCAATCAGAGACCACTATGATGACACACCAAATGATGACCACCAATCAGAGACCACTATGATGACCACCAATCAGAGACCACTATGATGACACACCAAATGATGACCACCAATCAGAGACCACTATGATGACACACCAAATGATGACCACCAATCAGAGACCACTATGATGACCACCAATCAGAGACCACTATGATGACACACCAAATGATGACCACCAATCAGAGACCACTATGATGACCCACCAAATGATGACCACCAGTCAGAGACCACTATGATGACACACCAAATGATGACCACCAGTCAGAGACCACTATGATGACACACCAAATGATGACCACCAGTCAGAGACCACTATGATGACACACCAAATGATGACCACCAATCAGAGACCACTATGATGATACACCAAATGCGTTTGATGGATCCTTTTTGTCTTCTTCTAATGCCTCTTAAAGGGACAGTAATCAAAATGTAACTGAAAGTAATCAGATTACATTTCTGAGTTTGGGCATTCCAAAAGTTACATTACTGATTACAATTTTGGACAGGCAACTAGTAACTCTAACGGATTACATTTAGAAAGTAACCTACCCAACCAACCCTGCAGGCATGTTATTGACAATATGGTAACACTTTATATTAAGGTCCCTTAATAAACCATGTTTAAACAGTCTGTAAAGAGTTTACTTACCACTTAGTAATCATTATTCCTACATTTGTAAATGTCACTAAGCAATCTCTAAACAGTCGTTTACGCATTTATAAACGTCATTTTAAATGATTATTAATGATTTATAAGATAATTAATAAATTGTTTGATCATAGCATGTTCACAATTTGTAAATTATTAATAATGTACTACTAATGTACTTATAAAACAGCTGTCAAGGAGTTATTGTCAACTCATAAGATTATTTATAAGGTGTTTGTTAATGGTTTGTCACGAACGTCGTATGAAGGAGTGGACCAAAGCGCAGCGTTAGTAGCGAAGATACTTGCTTTATTTAATTAAAGCATACACACGAAATAACAAAACAATAAACGACTCGTGAAGTCCTCAGTGACAATGACCGAACACGGAACAAAAACCCACAAACACAAAGTGAAACACAGACAGTTAAATATGGCTCCCAATCAGAGACAACCAGCACACAGCTGACACTCGTTGCCTCTGATTGGGAGTCACTCAGTTAAACATAGAAATAAACAACCTAGAACACCCAACAAAGAAACAGAACACATAGAATGAACACACCCTGGCTCAACATAATGAGTCCCAGAGCCAGGGTGTGACAGTACCCCCCCCCCTAAAGGACTGCGACCGCGCCTAAATACGAGCAAAACGGGAGGGCTGGGTGGGCATTCCTCCTCGGCGGCGGCTCCGGCTCCGGGCTTGCCCACCACCCTCCAACAAACCCCCCATAGCGCCCCTGGTCCGGTCTGGCCCTGCTGGCTGGAGCTGGACTGGACGTAGCAGGAGCGGTAGGCTTCAGCTCCTTAGTGGAGCAGTAGAGCGGTACCTGAATTGGCACCGATGACCCAGGCACGGGTTGTGCCGGACTGACGACTCGCACCCCTGGCTTGGTGCGAGTGGCAGGAACGGGCCGGGCCGGGCTGGCGACGCGCACCGTAGACTTGGTGCGAGTGGCAGGAACAGGCCGGACCGGGCTGGCGACGCGCACCGTAGACTTGGTGCGTGGAGCAGGGACAGGCCGGGCCGGGCTGGCGACGCACCCCGTAGGCTTGGTGCGTGGAGCAGGGACAGGCCGGGCTGGGCTGACGACGCACACCGTAGGCTTGGTGCGTGGAGCAGGGACAGGCCGGACAGGGCTGGCGACGCACACCGTAGGCTTGGTGCGTGGAGCAGGGACAGGCCGGGCAGGGCTGGCGACGCACACCGTAGGCTTGGTGCGTGGAGCAGGAACAGGCCGGGCTGGGCTGGCGACGCACACCGTAGGTTTGGTGCGTGGAGCAGGGACAGGCCGGGCTGGGCTGTCGACGCACACCGTAGGCTTGGTGCGTGGAGCAGGAACAGGCCGGGCAGGGCTGGCGACGCACACCGTAGGCTTGGTGCGTGGAGCAGGGACAGGCCGGGCTGGGCTGACGACGCACACCGTAGGCTTGGTGCGTGGAGCAGGGACAGGCCGGGCTGGGCTGGCGACGCACACCGTAGGCTTGGTGCGTGGAGCAGCAACTGGCCGGACTGGGCTGGCGACGCACACCGTAGGCTTGGTGCGTGGAGCAGGAACAGGCCGGGCTGGGCTGGCGACACACACCGTAGGCTTGGTGCGTGGAGCAGCAACTGGCCGGACTGGGCTGGCGACGCACACCGTAGGCTTGGTGCGTGGAGCAGGAACAGGCCGGGCTGGGCTGGCGACGCACACCGTAGGCTTGGTGCGTGGAGCAGGGACAGGCCGGGCTGGGCTGGCGACGCACACCGTAGGCTTGGTGCGTGGAGCAGGAACAGGCCGAACCGTACTGGGAACACACACCACTGGCCTTAAACGGGGATCAGGAACGGGCCGGACCGGACTGGCAATACACCTCAGTACCTCTCGCCGTGCCTCTACAACTTCCTTACCTCCTCTCGCCAATGGCTCCCGTAACCCGGTGGCCTTCTCTCCTCGTCTCCCATTTCGCCCTGTGGCAGCCTCCTGCTGCCCAGTCGCCCATGCCGTGTGCCCCCCCCTAAAAAATTCTTGGGGGTGCCTCTCGTCCTTCCGACGATGGCACTGCTGACGCCGCTGCTCCTCTCTCGCCAGGGCCTTAATCCTACCCCAAGGTCCCTTGCCCCCGAGCATGTCTTCCCAGGACCACGATTTGCCCACCTGGGCCATCGCCAGCCTCTCCATCTCCTTTCCTGGCGCTTCCTCCCATGTCCAGTCTGCCTGCTCCTGGACACGCTGCTTGGTCCTTTTACGGTGGGTTTTTCTGTCACGAACGTCGTATGTCGGAGTGGACCAAAGCGCAGCGTTAGTAGCGAACATACTTGCTTTATTTAATTAAAGCATACACACGAAATAACAAAACAATAAACGACTCGTGAAGTCCTCAGTGACAATGACCGAACACGGAACAAAAACCCACAAACACAAAGTGAAACACAGACAGTTAAATATGGCTCCCAATCAGAGACAACCAGCACACAGCTGACACTCGTTGCCTCTGATTGGGAGTCACTCAGTTAAACATAGAAATAAACAACCTAGAACACCCAACAAAGAAACAGAACACATAGAATGAACACACCCTGGCTCAACATAATGAGTCCCAGAGCCAGGGTGTGACATGGTTGATTAATGGTTTGGCTCACCATTTATTTACCTATTTATAAATGTATTTATATACAGTATGTCATGAATGGTATATTTATACATTGTTAATGAATGCATTTATAAATGTGAGAACAGTCACTTACTAATACCTCAGTTGATGATTAATGTAGATCCTTATAAACCATTTACTAATTATTAACCAACTATTTTGCAGCCCCTAATCTAAAGTTGCTGCTGGGAATGTTGTGGAATCCAATGCGTTGCTTTAGCATTAGCTAGCCTAGCATGCTGACAATAAAAAAGCAGTTTAATGGAAAACTAGCAGTATTTAAATCTTCTCGGTTTTGTGGCTTGGATAATGGGATAATTAGGAGTACAGTGACACCTTCTATCCATGGATGGAGGTACGTTTTCAAGCCATATCCCTCATCCGTCACTGAGGTGAAAACATATTGGAATAGGACAGTTTCGACTTGAAGGCAGACTGAACTTAAAGTTGAGTCTTGGCTAACTAAGCACAGTAACATAATTAAACAAAAATATGCTATTCTGTTATTTTGAAATACATGTTCTTACTATCATAATGTTTCTTAAGACATGCCTAAATGAAGAAAAAAAAAAGATGTATTTATGATGGTGTATATTAAATGGATTTATTTGACTGTTAAAATGGCATCTATTTGTATTCGTCGCGGACCGGCTATTCTAGTGTTAAACAGCCATATATCACTGAACATATGCTTTTGGTTCATGTGCAAGTTGCCTAAGTAGATGATCACTTGTGATTTATCAGGCCTTTGTTCATGGCTGCAGTTATGAAGCATATTAAATATGTAACTGAAATTGTTCAAGCAAGAAGTTCATGCAATTCAATAGATTCTGGATTATTTTACCATTGCATGTGTTAGGTTCTGTTTAGCCATTGGTGGAGCGTCAGGTACAGTTTACTGATGTGGCCAGCTTTTGGGAAGTAACAAGTCATTTATAAAAGTTTATAACGTTTTTTATAATTAGTAAATGGTTTCTTTTTCCTTTTTCTTTTAACCTCTATTTATCTAGGCAAGTCAGTTAAGAACAAATTCTTATTTACAATGATGGCGTACTTGTAAAGCCCCCCGGCCAAACCCTCCCCTAACCTGGACGATGCTGGGCCAAACCCTCCCCTAACCTGGACGACGCTGGGCCAAACCCTCCCCTAACCTGGACGACGCTGGGCCAAACCCTCCCCTAATCTGGACGACGCTGGGCCAAACCCTCCCCTAACCTGGACGACGCTGGGCCAAACCCTCCCCTAACCTGGACGACGCTGGGCCAAACCCTCCCCTAACCTGGACGACGCTGGGCCAAACCCTCCCCTAACCTGGACGACGCTGGGCCAAACCCTCCCCTAACCTGGACGACGCTGGGCCAAACCCACCCCTAACCTGGACGATGCTGGGCCAAACCCTCCCCTAACCCAGATGACGCTGGGCCAAACCCACCCCTAACCTGGACGACGCTGGGCCAAACCCTCCCCTAACCTGGACGATGCTGGGCCAAACCCTCCCCTAACCCGGACGACGCTGGGCCAAACCCTCCCCTAACCTGGACGATGCTGGGCCAAACCCTCCCCTAACCTGGACGACGCTGTGCCAAACCCTCCCCTAACCCAGACGATGCTGGGCCAAACCCTCCCCTAACCTGGACGACGTTGGGCCAATTGTGCGCCGCCCTATGGGACTCCCGATCACGGCCAGTTGTGATACAGCCCGGGATCGAACCCGGGTCTGTAGTGACGCCTCTAGCACTGCGATGCAGTGCCTTAGGCCGCTGCGTCCGATCTACATTAGTTGATGTACATTAATCATCAACTGAGGTATTCGTAAGTGCATGTACTCGCATACATTTTATAAATGCACTCATTTACAATTAATAAATATACTATTCGTGACATATATAAATACATTTATAAATATGTAAATAAATGGTGAGTCAAACCATTAATCAACCATTAACAAATGCCTTATAAATAATCCTATGAGTTGACAATAACTCCTTTATAACAATTGTGTTGGTATGATTGCACCTGGCTGTGGTTTGCTTCATTTCCCAAATAACAGACCATGAATTGGCAAAAACAGAGGTTCTATTCTCTTCACAAATGTCTATCCATCTTGCAAACATTCAGACAAAAGAACAAGGGAATTGATTGCAAATTGCCTTTCAGGAAGGGACATGCCTTTCATGTTCTAGTTGAAAGCTATTATCATACTTAAGCTAGTGTGTGGTATATGGCCAATATACCACGGCCAAGGGCTGTATCCAGGCACTCCGTTTTGCGTCGCGTGTAAGAGCAGCCCTTAGCCGTGGTATATTGGCCATATACCACACCCCCTCATGCCTTATTGCTTAATTATAACACAGGACCATAATGCATTGTCTGAACAGCTACGGTATGTTCCCAATATAGTACATGTAGTATGGCTTGTCCTACAAGTTATATGACCACTACCTGCATTCACATAAATAATGTACTTTGTCTTTAAAGGGGCAGTCTGCGATTCCTACATCCATTTTTGGACTTTGAAATTAATTACATACAGTGGGGAAAAAAAGTATTAAGTCAGCCACCAATTGTGCAAGTTCTCCCACTTAAAAAGATGAGAGAGGCCTGTACTTTTCATCATAGGTACACGTCAACTATGACAGACAAATTGAGAAAAAAAATCCAGAAAATCACATTGTAGGATTTTTTATGAATTTATTTGCAAATTATGATGGAAAATAAGTATTTGGTCACCTATAAACAAGCAAGATTTCTGGCTCTCACAGACCTGTAACTTCTTCTTTAAGAGGCTCCTCTGTCCTCCACTCGTTACCTGTATTAATGGCACCTGTTTGAACTTGTTATCAGTATAAAATACACCTGTCCACAACCTCAAACAGTCACACTCCAAACTCCACTATGGCCAAGACCAAAGAGCTGTCAAATGACACCAGAAACAAAATTGTAGACCTGCACCAGGCTGGGAAGACTGAATCTGCAATAGGTAAGCAGCTTGGTTTGAAGAAATCAAATGTGGGAGCAATTATTAGGAAATGGAAGACATACAAGACCACTGATAATCTCCCTCGATCTGGGGCTCCACGCAAGATCTCACCCCGTGGGGTCAAAATGATCACAAGAACGGTGAGCAAAAATCCCAGAACCACACGGGGGGACCTAGTGAATGACCTGCAGAGAGCTGGGACCAAAGTAACAAAGCCTACCATCAGTAACACACTACGCCGCCAGGGACTCAAATCCTGCAGTGCCAGACGTGTCCCCCTGCTTAAGCCAGTACATGTCCAGGCCCGTCTGAAGTTTGCTAGAGTGCATTTGGATGATCCAGAAGAGGATTGGGAGAATGTCATATGGTCAGATGAAACCAAAATATAACTTTTTGGTAAAAACTCAACTCGTCGTGTTTGGAGGACAAAGAATGCTGAGTTGCATCCAAAGAACACCATACCTACTGTGAAGCATGGGGGTGGAAACATCATGCTTTGGGGCTGTTTTTCTGCAAAGGGACCAGGACGACTGATCCGTGTAAAGGAAAGAATGAATGGGGCCATGTATCGTGAGATTTTGAGTGAAAACCTCCGTCCATCAGCAAGGGCATTGAAGATGAAACGTGGCTGGGTCTTTCAGCATGACAATGATCCCAAACACACCGCCCGGTCAACGAAGGAGTGGCTTCGTAAGAAGCATTTCAAGGTCCTGGAGTGGCCTAGCCAGTCTCCAGATCTCAACCCCATAGAAAATCTTTGGAGGGAGTTGAAAGTCCGTGTTGCCCAGCGACAGCCCCAAAACATCACTGCTCTAGAGGAGATCTGCATGGAGGAATGGGCCAAAATACCAGCAACAGTGTGTGAAAACCTTGTGAAGACTTACAGAAAACGTTTGACCTGTGTCATTGCCAACAAAGGGTATATAACAAAGTATTGAGAAACTTTTGTTATTGACCAAATACTTATTTTCCACCATTATTTTCAAATAAATTCATTAAAAATCCTACAATGTGATTTTCTGGATTTTTTTCTCTCATTTCGTCTGTCATAGTTGACGTGTACCTATGATGAAAATGACAGGCCTCTCTCATCTCTTTAAGTGGGAGATCTTGCACAATTGGTGGCTGACTAAATACTTTTTTTCCCCACTGTATACCCATCGATTCTTGAAGAATATGACTTATAAATGCCCCATGAGTTTAGTTTAACTGTCGTACCCTATCAGAACCCAATCGATAAGCTTGTTTTACTCCAATGTTTGTAAACAATGCAATTGTAAACTGACAGTGTATAGCCTCAAAACATGGTCAAAAATATAATTATCCCTCAGCTTTTTACCAAAACAGTGGTGGGGTGGCGCTTTGTTATTGTTTGATGTGCAGATTTGCGTTTTTTAAAGACCAACTGTTCCAAAGACTTGACTCCTACATGGAACTGTATGTGCTGTACTGTAGGGTTTATTCTACAGGTTATAGTTAGACGACCCCCGCCTGCGTGCATTCACCTGCCTTTATATCATTAACTGAAGAACATGTTATTCATTTACTTGATGAACAAGCCTCAATTAGCCTTGATGGACACCTACTGATCATTCAATACAAAATCAATTAAGATACTTCTCTCCCAGCCAATCAGTCCCAATTATAGATTATTTTCTAATGAACAATGGGAGAACACCGGTCAGTAACCACAGGTTTGTTTACTTGGCAGTTGGCTCGTCTTGTACTGCAAACGGACACTCAATTTGGACTCTTCTTTGGCGTTTATGGATTAGAGTGTTTACTGTGGGTTTTCTGTGTCTCCATGGCAATTGTAGACTAAGCTCTATTAGCATGTCTTGGGAACTGTTATGGCCACTCCTCCCTGTTGACACTGTAGTGGTTCAACATGTATGTGAGAGAGAGAGAGAGAGAGAGAGAGAGAAGAGAGAGAGAGAGAGAGAGAGAGAGAGAGAGAGAGAGAGAGAGAGAGAGAGAGAGAGAGAGAGAGAGAGAGAGAGAGAGAGAGAGAGAGAGAGAGAGAGAGAGAGAGAGAGAGAGAGAGAGAGAGAGAGAGAGAGAGAGAGAGAGAGAGAGAGAGAGAGAGAGAGAGAGAGAGAGAGAGAGAGAGAGAGAGAGAGAGAGACTGTAGTGGTCCTTAGACCCTTCTTTTAGTCCCTCTGTGATCAGACATGTCATCGTCCATCTCCAGGAGAGATCAACAGCCAGGCTTAACATGAAGCTTGAGTGATCGTTGAAGAATGCCCTGATATGTCCATCTAATCCCTTCACATGCATTAAAAGCACAGTCTCAGGGATAGATTGGGTATCTTCATGTGTGTGTCCCAAATGGCTCCCTATTCCCTGTATAGGGCTCTGGTCAAAAGTAGTGCACTACAAAGGGAATAGGGTGCCATTCTCTGGTCAAAAGTAGTGCACTATAAAGGGAATAGGGTGCCATTCTCTGGTCTAAAGTAGTGCACTATAAAGGGAATAGGGTGCCATTCTCTGGTCTAAAGTAGTGCACTATAAATGGAATAGGGTACCATTTGGGACACAACCATGGTGAATGAATTGGATGTCTTCGTGTCTCGTGTCCTCCACCGTCTGCAGGTTGGAAACAACGCATCCGGTTTTCAGGAGAAATGGAAAGCCTGTGACGCGACTTCCGCTTCAGGACATCAACAAGGTGACACTCCATCTTAACTCCTCCTCCACATTTACTGGATTGGTTCAACAGTGCAGAAGAGAACCTCCCCCGACAGTTATTTTTTCTCGTCAGGACCAGAAAGAGAGAAACGCCCGCTGCGTTAGGTTACTTGTCACTTATGTGCATGGTACACATGGAACATGAGTCAATTGAACCAATATAATGATTGTATAAATACTTTCAGAAAACACATTTTTTATTCTCAAATTAAAGGCAAAAACGAATGACCTGTTCTGACAATACCATGCATACTGCATGTTAATACTTTAGACTCGAGGTGATTAGTAGCCTGCCTTCAATTACTGGAAGTATACTGTATAATGAACATAACACAGTGAATTGATGTGCCACCGATGAACAACGCTTCATTTAGCATTAGCCTTTCACAAACAACAATAATAAAACCATCAAAAGTCTCATTACTCTGAAATTAAATGTGACTCTACATACAGAATAAACAATGGCCCCATTAAGTCTGTTTGTTTGGAGTCTTGACTAATGCATTGGAATAATGCTAAACACCCCATTTATTCATATGAGTCATTCAGGCTAGTGCAGTCAGGGAGCGCGTCCCAAATGGGCCCTGGTCCAAAGCAGTGCACTATACAGGGAATAGGGTGCCATTTGGGACGCAGCCAGGGGCCTGGGTTCTTAGGGATGGAAGGCGTTTCTCTCAGGGGATGGAAGGCGTTTCTCTCAGGGGATGGAAGGCGTTTGTCTCAGGGGATGGAAGGCGTTTCTCTCAGGGGATGGAAGGCGTTTCTCTCAGGGGATGGAAGGCGTTTCTCTCAGGGGATGGAAGGCGTTTCTTTCAGGGGATGGAAGGCGTTTCTCTCAGGGGATGGAAGGCGTTTCTCTCAGGGGATGGAAGGCGTTTCTCTCAGGGGATGGAAGGCGTTTCTCTCAGGGGATGGAAGGCGTTTGTCTCAGGGGATGGAAGGCGTTTCTCTCAGGGGATGGAAGGCGTTTCTCTCAGGGGATGGAAGGCGTTTCTCTCAGGGGATGGAAGGCGTTTCTCTCAGGGGATGGAAGGCGTTTCTCTCAGGGGATGGAAGGCGTTTCTCTCAGGGGATGGAAGGCGTTTCTCTCAGGGGATGGAAGGCGTTTCTCTCAGGGGATGGAAGGCGTTTCTCTCAGGGGATGGAAGGCGTTTCTCTCAGGGGATGGAAGGCGTTTCTCTCGGGATGGAAGGCGTTTCTCTCAGGGGATGGAAGGCGTTTCTCTCAGGGGATGGATGCAGAAAGACACAGGGGTGAATCCTAACCAATGTTCACGTAGTCATGCAGTGATGTCAATGGGAGACTAAGTGAACATTTGACATCTAAGAATATCCTTTAGAAAGGTCAGTTATGAATGCATCAGCATAATTGTCATTTTAAAAAATTTACTGTCCACACAACGTGGCAGTAGCACCTAACGACCTCGTCTTTTGTAATGACTACAGGTACAATTAAATACTTTTCTAAGACAAAAGTCAGGGCTTAGATTTTCAGTTCAACCATAACTGGAGTTATTCCTGTATCCACACAAACTCTGTGAACAGGGGTCTGTTCCAGAAAGCTGGATCAATGAGTTAACCAGCTAACTGTCCAAAATTGCCTGAAATAACTTCATAGTTTTGAGAAATATGGACTACAACAACCAATTAAAAAAAAAAGGCCTTCTTAATCAACCAGAACATCAATAGTGTCACGTCTCCTCCCGTTGCTCCCCTCCTGTGCTCTGATTCGCCGGTCTACTGAGCGCACCACCTCGGCAACACCGGAATGGAAACCCAACGCACCCTAATTACCTCATCACCACCCCTATATAGCCCTGGACTGTTCAGTGTGATGTTGTGTGTGATTGTTAGTGTCATGTCGTGTACTCGCTCTTTGTTGTTCTCTTGCTCAGTGTTCAGTAAACCTTTACATTGTTAATTCCTGTGTCTGCGTCCTGCCTCTTCGTATCCTCAGTACTCGTCACAAATAATTATATGTGGCTGTTAATCAAAGTTAACTGGCTAAATTAATAATCCTGCTTTCTGGAATACCCCACTGGCTTGGTGCAGTGCAGACACAAAGCCTGCCCGATGGCAGTTTGCATTCTCCATAGGACCTAGGACACAAACAGGATTAGACTATCACTTGGCAACGAACAGAGCTGCAGTCATATGACTAGGAGTGATCCTCAAGGCAGAAGAATGATGAGGAAAATAGGCCTGCCATTTTGAGGGCCATGTTCTAATATAATATAACGTTCATTAGATGTGTTGAGAGCAGAAAGGTACTGCATTGAAACCCACAAGCACAGCAATTAACATCAGTCATTGGACAAATATGATTGTTTTCCTATGACATGATTGGGTGCTGTGTGTCCTTGTGTTTGTGCTTCTGCTACATTCTATTGGACAGACACAGAACAAGGGTGTGGGCCAATCATCTAGATCCAAAGACAGGTCCTATTGGCCTATCATTACATTATCAAAGTCAACCTATATGATTTTAAAACATCAGTGAAGTCCCCAGCTTCTTCATTACTGCTTAAAAGGTATTCTCAGAAAAATAGATACAATTGCTTTGAAGTGCACTTTGCAGACATGGCTAGTAATCAATCAATCATTTCAGTATACATGCTGTTCTTTTTACCTGAGATCAATCAATAAACTGGGAAAGTGACAATGTCCTAAGTTTGCCTTCAGAGTGGCTCTATGAGGCGTGTGACGTTTCCCTGATTGATCTCAGGTAAAAAGACACTGCATGCATACTGAGATTATTGATTGATTACATTTACATTTTAGTCACATCTGCAATGCTGCAAAGTGCACTTCAAAGCAATTTTATCGATTTCCGAGAAGACTGGGATTAGACCTCACTTCATCTCACAATAGCCTACAAGCAGCCCTTGTATCAATGCTGTGGTGCTTTATGTAGATGTTATGCTAACTCCTGAGTGGCGCAGTGGTCTAAGGCACTGCATCGCAGTGCTAACTGTGCCACTAGAGATCCTGGTTCGAATCCAGGCTCTGTCGCAGCTGGCCGCGACCGGGAGACTCATGGGCGGCGCACAATTGGCCCAGTGTCGTCCAGGGTAGGGGAGGGAATGGCCGGCAGGGATGTAGCTCAGTTGATAGAGCATGGTGTTTGCAAAGTCAGGGTTGTGGATTCGATTCCCACGGGGGGCCAGTATAAAAAAAATATATATATATATGTATTCACTAACTGTAAGTCGCTCTGGATAAGAGCGTCTGCTAAATGACTTAAATGTTATTTATCTCTCTGCTATTGCTCTGATGGAATGCTAGCCTAACCCTAGCGGGGTCACGTTAGAGAAGGCAGGTAGAGACAGATACTCACTCAGGACAGGCGGTGTAGAAAGACAACAGATATACGTTTCTCGAATAATGTCGGTTTACTGACAGATGTGGTGGTGCTCTTGCTCCAGTGTCACGGCGAGATCAGAGCTAATGCGAGTGCACACCATATACACCAGATTAACCGGGGCCTAAAACACCCGGAAAGGGAGTATTCAAACACACAACATACTGTAACAATGGCCTGGGAAAGTAATGACGTGAGTTAGAACCAAAAACTTAGATCATCTTTGAAAGGCGCAATGCTCGTTTACCATTAAAAACATTATTTTATTTAAGCAACTATTAAAAGCTTGCCGTTTCGGCCTTCAATGGCCTTCATCAGAACCTGTTTATTTATCAGCACCTGTTCTGATGAAGGCCATTGATGAAGGCCGAAATGTCAAGCTTTAAATAGTTGCTTGAATAAACTAATGTTTTTAATAGTGAGCAAAAGCATTGCGCCTTTTCCTTTTCAAACATTTAATTAGAACCAACAACTCACACCTAAAACGGTGGAATCGTCTCAATTACTTGGATACTTATGTATTGCAGGTTACTTGTTACCATCGAAATAATAATAAAACATTGGTGAAAAACATATGCCTTTTTACACATAAATAACAAGCAAAGTAAGGACCTGTATGACCGCACTGTAGATTTGCTACGATACTATATCACTGAATAAAACAAGCAACCATCTGTAGCACAAGTATTGGTAATATCGCTTCCCTTAAAACGCTCAGAATTACACCACTAATATTTACAATTTATGTCAGTGACATCTAAGCATGAAACCGTAGTGCATAGTGCCATGGCTACAGTTGATAGAGCATGGCGTTTGCAACGCCAGGGTTGTGGGTTCGATTCCCACGGGGGGCCAGTATATAAAAAAATAAAATAATAATAATAATATGTATTCACTAACTGTAAGTCGCTCTGGATAAGAGCGTCTGCTAAATGACTAAAATGTAAATGTAATGGCCTATCCGATTGATCCTGGCTCTTAAAGACACAGTGTCACCTAGTGGGGACATATGGAAGGACAGGGATCCCCTGCCTAGAACGAGATGGAGAACAGATTACAGGCCTTGGCCAATGCTCTTTGAGAAACAAAGGGACTCACTACTAGTACGTAATATAACTCTTGGTGAAACATGTAAACAGGTAATAAATAAGTACAAGTGATTGAGACTAATAACCCTGTAATAACTATACCAAAAACATCTAATTAAAAAGACACAGATGTTAATGGAAACAAAGCACTACGGTTAAGACATTAGAGCAACGCAGAAGTAATATAGTCCTCTAGTACTTTCTGCTTTTCTTTGCAAAAAATGTTGTTCTTCTTCAGATGTGCCATCTCGCTCTCAAGCGATCGTATTTTACCCATGGTGCTTTCCTCTCTCCTATCCAACTCCATGATCTTGGTGTGGAGGCTGGCGATCTTACTCCACAGCTGTTCCTTGTCCGTGTCCTGTTTGGAGTAGGAGTGCTCGTACACCGAGATGTGTTCCCCCTCCCCGGGGCCCTCCTCCCCGTCTCCGACCCCCTCCTCCCTCCGTAGCTCCAGAGGGAAGATCCTAAACGTCTGACCGAGGACCGCCTGGAGGGCGTCCACTGTGGCTTCACATTCCGAGAAATGGCCGACAGGGCCGACGGATTCACAGCAGAGCACAGTCACCGTGGAGTCCAGTGTATCCAGCTGCTGCAGTGTCTGTGTCTCAGCAGACAGGTTCAAGCAAGAGGCTGTCAGTATCCCACCACTGTCTCCAGGCAGTTCTCCGGTCACCTCACACACTGCAGCCTGGGTCTCTGAGAGCATCACCTCCCCCAGGACCATTTCACTAGGAGTAGAGGCCTCTGCGTCTGAAACAAGCTGTCTTTCATATAGCAGGGTAGTGACCGTAGATTCACTGGCATCCTCAGGGTTAGGGACAGGAGGGACACTCACCACGACTGGTTTCACTCTGACTCTCCTTCTCAGAATCAGAGGTTTATTCTTGCCAGGAGGGGAGGGGGAGCGGATGAGTTCAATGTTGGCGTCGCATATCCTGGTTTTGGGCTTGGTGTTCTTCTTACTAGTGGAAACTGTTTTCTCTTCATCCTGAGGGGAAAGAGTGATGGTAAACACGAACAGAAATCATGCTATCATATTATAGCCATGTATAGTGTGTATAGTGTGTTAATTTCTTTATTTTGGGGATTTGTGTGTATTCCTTTGTATTATTAGGTATACTGCATTGTTGGATCTAGAAATAAAAGCATTTCGCTGCAAAATATGTGTACGCGACCAATACAATCTGATTTGATGTTGCACTTGCAATTTAACGAATTCCAGGGCTGGGGTCAATTCAAATTCAAGGCAGTCAATTCAGGTAAACTTAAAAAGCAATTCAAGATGTGAAAAAACAGCATCTATTTTCAATGACTTCTCAATAAACTGAGGAGTAGAAGCTATTTATTTCAGAAGTTTTTCCATTGTTGAATTTTAAATTAAAATAAATTCCTGAATCGACTGCCTTAAAATCGAATTGACCCCAGCCCTGATGAATTCCAAAGAAAATATCCTAACACAATGCTTTGTCCACTGCAATGACGATCAGTGTAAAGTGCATGATCAACCCAATGTGAAACTCTAATATCAGTCACTATTCCAGAAATGTGCATTAAGACTTCTGCTAGTTTTGTTGTTGGGTGTCATAGAAGTGGTGTGTGTCTACTGACGTCATGTCTGTGAGGGAAGACGGTAGGGATGGCAGTGTGTTTCAGGTATCGGATCCCCCATCGCAGGTCAAAGCAGTCCTCAGTGAAATGTTCACTACACAGGTACTGGTGTCTGCTGGGGGTCCACTCCTCTCGCTTCATGTTGTCTACCCATATCTGCAGCCTGGCCTCATCTTGCAAGGGGAACCTGTGGGGAGACAACAGGAATATGTTGGTAACATAGCTACATTTGTTGACATGCCCTAATTAGATTTGTCAGCCCCATCCAAATTCACAAGATTACATAAAAAGCATTGCTTCCATACTAGTGTTTGTGTTTTTCTATGACAGCTAACTATTTGTTTTGAGAGCACTGCTGGATACACAACGCTAGCGAGTAGCCAATATGATCATGCTAGTTAAGCTAGCTAGCAGTAGGACTGTATATGTACATATTGAAACGTGATGGGAAAATAGTATATAACCTACGGGTAAAAGCTTAGTCTCTTGTTTTCTTTAGAGGGTGTTCCGCCACGGTTTTTGCACAGTTTTACAGCACAGTAACGGGGCATATTTCACCTGAAAATACATGAAACGTTTGTACACGGAAGTCTTTCTGTCTTCCTCTCCTGTATGGCTGCGGCACAGAAGAGAGTTGCTGCGGCACGTGAGTTGTGGCTCACACTATCCAAACTACCCTGCCCTCTAGCGCTTGGCGGTGGAACTGTATCTTTCCCACCAAACGGAGCCATATACTGCATTTAGATGTTACAGTTTTTCCCAATTGCTAAAACACAATTTTGCAAACTAGGCAGGTTTTATCAAAATACTTAACACCATTCACAACACCACACACCCAAACTGCAAAATACCTCATATATCCTGCAAAATGAAGCACTGCAACCAAAACTACATATAACATTATCAAAATCAAACGTTTGCACGAAATGGCACACACTTCATTCATATTACCAGATTTTTGTCTAACCAACTACACACTGTTGGGCATAATGAAAAGCACACTCATCTTTAGTATGCTTTGCCATAATACTAAAATAGTTCAAATTGTAGAAAATTCTTCAGATTGTTCACATGCACAGAAATATTTGCAGAAACACACACATGCTGTTGAAACTTTTTTTTTTTTTTCACCAAACAACTCAGTGCAACATATGCACAGCAGATATATTTACATTGGACTGAACAAAAATATGCTCACAAAAAACAGTAAACTGAAAAAGAAAATTGCAGAAGAAATGTGCAGAAAAAATATATAGAAAAAGAAAAGAGGCAAGAAAAATAATTAGGCAGCATCTTGCCGCACAGCTGGGTCTGGCCACAACGCCTCGTCCACATCACAGGCAATATCTTCCCTTGCCAGACATCGAGGGAAGAAGCGCCTTGAGTGCCTTATCCATCCCCCAGCAAACCAGTTTTGGACTGGGGCTGCACGATGAAAGCTCACGTTGTCCCATACTACAACGTACCGAGTTCTTTGATGGTCTGCATCATTCATACTCTCTGGTGGTATGAGAATGTTGTGGAATCTGTCCAGAAATGTGAGGATATGGGCTGTGTTGTATGGTCCAAGGTTGGCATGACGGTGGAGGACCCCATGCGTATTGGAGATGGCAGCGCACATTGTGATGTTCCCACCACGTTGGCCAGGAACATCTATAATGGCTCTGTGGCCAATGATGTTTCTCCACCTTCTTCTGGTCTTTGCTAGGTTGAACCCAGCCTCATCTATAAAGATGACCTCATGTGGGATTGCATGAGCATCCATTTCCAGTACTCCCTGAAAACAAAGAACAAAAGCAGTCAATATGGTGTTATCCAGTACACTGGGAAACAATGTTGCGTGTAGTGTACCGCAGTCAATATTGTACTTACATCCACATATGCTCGTCTGACCTCTTTGTTTCTTTGAGAGTTTCTCTCAAACGGCACCTTATAAAGTTGTTTCATTCTGATTTGGTTTTGCTTGAGAATGCGAGCCAATGTGGACAGACTGACTCATTGAATGTTGTTGAATATGGTGATGTCTTGGATGATGTGGCTTTGAATTTCTTGTAATCTGATTTCATTATTTTCCAAAACCAAGTTTACAATGGCAGCTTCCTGTACCCCGGTGAACATTTGGCCCCTTCCTCCACCATGGTTGCGTCTCTCAGTCCTTTAGAAAAACAAAAAAACAAAAATATAGGGCTTGGACAATGCAGCCTAAAGATATTTCCCCCACATTAGAGTAAATTGTACAGGAAACTTGTGCAGTTAGTGTATGACATCAGCCATTCATGAAGTAAACAGGTGTCACCCAACTGATACACTATGGCATGGGGTGTACTACATAGTGTGAAATAAATGTTGGTTACATACCTGTACTCCAGTCTAAATGTCCGGATGACACAGGCGACAGTAAAACGGCTCAAGTTGGGCTACACTCTCTGTCCAGCCTCTCGCATTGTCAGCCCATGGTTGATGACATGATCAACTAAGGTTGCTCTGATTTCATTTGAAAGTTGTTGTCTTCTTTGGCCATGAACTCCTCTACCAGCTCTACCCCTACCTCTCACTCTTCCTCCCCCTCTCATTCTCCCCCTCCCTCTTCCTCTTCCTCTTCCTCTCTCTGCAACGTCTTCCATTGTTGTGGTAAAACAAAAGGCGCTCACCTGTGGTCTTTTCATAGTGCTTACTTCCTGATTTAAGTGGTAACAATTAACCATTGAGGTGTTTGGCCAGGTGGCACATGGTGGCCTATTAGCTCATGTAGTGTCATTTTGAATGGCAGTGTTTTGAAATGGCAAACATGTGACTTTATGTCAGATTGTTGTGTCTTATGCAGAGAACCATGTGCAGTGCATTTAAAAAGTGCCATTTTGAATTGCAAAATGTGTGTAAAGCAGAAAATGTGTTTAGACTTTTGGAGACTTGAGAAGAGGTTTTGCTCTCTGTGTGTCAGTTTAAATAATTGTGCTGTGCATGTCATTTTAGTGTGTTAGCAATAGGAAAAAACTGTAATTATGTCTCTCAAACAGTGGAGAATGCTGACGGGAGGACAGCTCATAATAATGGCTGGAATGGAGTGAATGGAATGGTATCAAACACATGAAAACCATGGAAACCATGGAAACCACATGTTTGATACCATTCCATTCACTCCATTCCATCCATTATTATGAGCTGTCCTCCCCTCAGCAGCCTCCACTGCTCTCAAAACATCAGTTTGTTGTTCTGTAGCAAAGCCTAAAAAGCATGCTGACTTTGTGTGTCACAAAATGTAGGTTATCCCTACCATGGCAGACCCGGGATTCAAACCCACGCCATAACGATAACATTGTCCCATAGGCTACTAGGACATAGGGTCCAGGACTACAGTACTTCAAGTATCAGGAATGTAAGTAGGTAGGTAGGTAGTAGGTGGGTGTGTGTGTGTGTGTGTCTTCATGCGTTGGTGTGTGTGTGTGTGTGTGTGTGTGTGTGTGTGTGCCTTAATGTGTGGGTGTGTGTGTGTGTGTGTGTGTGTGTGTGTGTGTGTGTGTGTGTGTGTGTGTGCCTTAATGTGTGGGTGTGTGTGTGTGTGTGTGTGTGTGTGTGCCTTCATGCGTGGGTGTGTGTGTGTGTGTGTGTGTGTGTGTGTGTGTGCCTTCATGCGTGGGTGTGTGTGTGTCTTCATGTGTGGGTGTGTGTGTGTGTGTGTGTGTGTGTGTGTGTGTGTGTGCCTTCATGCGTGTGTGTGTGTGTGTGTGTGTGTGTGTGTGTGTGTCTGTGTTTGCACAGCGACAGGTGTAGCTAATTATTAAGAACAACAAGGAACTGGACTCTGTTCCCAAGGTGATGGAACCAGGAAATGGCACCTACCAAGTGAAGCATTACCTTAACAGTAGTCAGGCAGATAGGGAGGTGAGAGAAAATAGGTTTGGCTGCCATTGCTGTTGCCCGTCGCCGTGTGAGTGAGAAG
>NC_139992.1:77556924-77606924 GCF_964263955.1 Coregonus lavaretus | reverse complement strand
TTCATTATGAACACCAGTCTGACAGAGGTGTTTCCCTGTTCCTGTTTCAACACCACGGACTGTCCTGCCATCTCTGGATACAGCACAACGCTGTTTGGAAATGGAAATGAAACACACATCCATCCACAGGTACAGACTCTCTCTCTCTCGCTCTCTCTCTCTCTCTCTCTCTCTCTCTCTCTCTCTCTCTCTCTCTCTCTCTCTCTCTCTCTCTCTCTCTCTCTCTCTCTCTCTCTCTCTCTCTCTCTCTCTCTCTCTCTCACACACACATTACATTATGTTATGTTAGTCCATCGTATACCATGATGACTTCCACTTTTGAGTTAACAGTGAATTCTTTGGTGACTGTAGAGTCCAATCCGAGATCCACAAACTTTATTGCAGGTGGGGCATGTGCAGTCTGTGTTGGAGGGGGCAGCATGGTTGTATGTCTCAGTCTGTGTTGGAGGGGGCAGGCATGGTTGTATGTCTCAGTCTGTGTTGGAGGGGGCAGGCATGGTTGTATGTCTCAGTCTGTGTTGGAGGGGGCAGGCATGGTTGTATGTCTCAGTCTGTGTTGGTGGGGGCAGCATAGTTGTATGTCTCAGTCTGTGTTGGAGGGGGCAGGCATGGTTGTATGTCTCAGTCTGTGTTGGAGGGGGCAGGCATGGTTGTATGTCTCAGTCTGTGTTGGAGGGGGCAGGCATGGTTGTATGTCTCAGTCTGTGTTGGAGGGGGCAGGCATGGTTGTACCCGATCCTGTAGGTTCATGCTCTACAACATTCGGAGAGTACGACCCTGCCTTACACAGGAAGCGGCACAGGTCCTAATCCAGGCACTTGTCATCTCCCGTCTGGATTACTGCAACTCGCTGTTGGCTGGGCTCCCTGCCTGTGCCATTAAACCCCTACAACTCATCCAGAATGCCGCAGCCCGTCTGGTGTTCAACCTTCCCAAGTTCTCTCACGTCACCCCGCTCCTCCGCACACTCCACTGGCTTCCAGTTGAAGCTCGCATCTGCTACAAGACCATGGTGCTTGCCTACGGAGCTGTGAGGGGAACGGCACCTCCGTACCTTCAGGCTCTGATCAGTCCCTACACCCAAACGAGGGCATTGCATCCACCTCTGGCCTGCTGGCCCCCCTACCTCTGCGGAAGCACAGTTCCCGCTCAGCCCAGTCAAAACTGTTCGCTGCTCTGGCACCCCAATGGTGGAACAAGCTCCCTCACAACGCCAGGACAGCGGAGTCACTCACCACCTTCCGGAGACACTTGAAACCCCACCTCTTTAAGGAATACCTGGGATAGGATAAAGTCATCCTTCTACCCCCCCTTACCCCACCCCACCCCCCCAAAAAAATAACAAAAATAAAATCTTGTAAAGTGGTTATCCCACTGGCTATAAGGTGAATGCACCAATTTGTAAGTCGCTCTGGATAAGAGCGTCTGCTAAATGACGTAAATGTAAATGTTGTATGTCTCAGTCTGTGTTGGAGGGGGCAGCATGGTTGTATGTCTCAGTCTGTGTTGGAGGGGGCAGGCATGGTTGTATGTCTCAGTCTGTGTTGGTGGGGGCAGCATGGTTGTATGTCTCAGTCTGTGTTGGAGGGGGCAGCATGGCTGTATGTTTCAGTCTGTGTTGGTGGGGGCAGGCATGGCTGTATGTCTCCTGAGCTGTTTTTGCTGTTTCTTTGTGCTCCTCTCCTCCTCCTCTGTACACCGCTCTGGCAGAGCTGCCGCCAGGTGGAACGGTTGGCAGCAGCGTCCTCTAGGTCAGTGGGTTTGATGTTGCACTTCTTCAGTGACGTTTTCAGCTGGTCCTTGTAGCGCTTCATCTGTCCCCCTGCAGACCGCCGGCCAACATGTAGCTGGCCATACAGGATCTTCCGCAGCAAGCGCTCCTGAGACATTCTAATGACGTGCCCAAGCCAGCGCAGTTGGTGTCAGGTGACCATGGCCTCCATACTCTTGCAGTTGGTCTTAGCAAGTATTTCTGTATGGGGCACGCGGTCGCACCAGGTGATTCCCAGGATGCACTGCAGGCATCTTATGTGGAATCGCTCGAGCTGCTTGTTGTGGTGACTGTAAGTGACTCAGGCTTCACCGCTGTAAAGAAGTGTGGTGATGCAGACAGCTTGATAGAACAGCTGTAAAGAAGTGTGGTGATGCAGACAGCTTGATAGAACAGCTGTAAAGAAGTGTGGTGATGCAGACGGCTTGATAGAACAGCTGTAAAGAAGTGTGGTGATGCAGACGGCTTGATAGAACAGCTGTAAAGAAGTGTGGCGATGCAGACGGCTTGATAGAACAGCTGTAAAGAAGTGTGGTGATGCAGACGGCTTGATAGAACAGCCGTAAAGAAGTGTGGTGATGCAGACGGCTTGATAGAACAGCTGTAAAGAAGTGTGGTGATGCAGACGGCTTGATAGAACAGCTGTAAAGAAGTGTGGTGATGCAGACAGCTTGATAGAACAGCTGTAAAGAAGTGTGGTGATGCAGACGGCTTGATAGAACAGCTGTAAAGAAGTGTGGTGATGCAGACGGCTTGATAGAACAGCTGTAAAGAAGTGTGGTGATGCAGACAGCTTGATAGAACAGCCGTAAAGAAGTGTGGTGATGCAGATGGCTTGATAGAACAGCTATAAAGAAGTGTGGTGATGCAGACGGCTTGATAGAACAGCTGTAAAGAAGTGTGGTGATGCAGACGGCTTGATAGAACAGCTGTAAAGAAGTGTGGTGATGCAGACGGCTTGATAGAACAGCTGTAAAGAAGTGTGGTGATGCAGACGGCTTGATAGAACAGCCGTAAAGAAGTGTGGTGATGCAGACGGCTTGATAGAACAGCTGTAAAGAAGTGTGGTGATGCAGACGGCTTGATAGAACAGCCGTAAAGAAGTGTGGTGATGCAGACAGCTTGATAGAACAGCTGTAAAGAAGTGTGGTGATGCAGACGGCTTGATAGACGACGACTTTAGTGTCGCGGTGGAGAGGCTGTTTTGGAAGACCCTGCGTCTGAGTTTCCTGAAGGCAGCTGATGCTTGCTTGATCTTGTTTTGAATTTCGAGGTCGATGCTTCAGTCCTCCGAGAGGATGCTGCCCAGGTATTTGAAGGGACTATTGCCAGTGAGTTGTGTTCAATGGTGAAGACAGGCATGGTGGTTGGAGGGCTGGATCGCCATTGGCAGACCACCTCTGTCTTGGTGGTGTTGATAGACAGTCCCATCCTGCTATAGACCCTCACAGCAGCTACAAGGACGGACTGAAGGTCTTCTGGAGTGTGGGCCACAAGAGCAAAGTCATCAGCATACTGCAGCTGCTGTCCTCAAGCTCCTTGTGGAGAACCTGGGTGACACATAGGAGGAAGATGTTAAAGTGTACAGGTGACAGCACACACCCCTGCCTCACACCGATGCTTACTCCAAAAGGCACTGACTCCTGCCCTCCTATGGCCACCCGAGCCATCATCCCATCATGTAACTGGCAAAGAGAAGAATGCCCCATAGTAGTTCCCTGCTCACAGTGTCGAAGGCCTTGGAGAGGTCGACAAAGACCATGAAAAGGTCCTGATGTTGTTCACTGCACTTCTCCTGGAGTTGCCGTGCCGTGAATATCATGTCGACCGTACTCCTGTTCTTTCTGAAGCCGCATTGTGACTCTGGCAGGTGTTCCTCTGTGATGTTGTTCACCATCCTGTGTAGCATCACCTTGGCCAGGACCTTTCCGGCAACAGCCAGAAGGGATATCCCCCGGCTATTGCCGCAGATAGACTTGTTCTTATAGATGGTGACAATGTTTGCATCCTGCCACCGTTCGGCGGACGATATCCCGATCCCAAACCTCAGTGATGTACTGGTGGAGAGTTCTGGTATAGAAGTAACTTCCCATCTAAAGTAGCTCAGCAGGGATGCTGTCAGCGCCAGGAGTCTTGTTGTTCTTGAGCGAACTGATTGCTGATAGCACCTCTTGGAAGGTTGGCGAATGGTTGCGGTCTTGAATGAGTGGAAGGACAGGCAGTTCTTCCAGGATGGAGTGGTCTGTAGGAGAGCGCTGATTGAGCAGTGCTTCAAAATGGTCAGGCCACCTCATCAGGATCTGGTTCTGGTCCTTCAAGAGAGTCAGACCATCAGCTGTTTTCAGGGGGGTGATGGAACAACTTATAGGGCCATAGATAGCTTTAGCTGAGTTGTAGAAATTGTGCATGTCGTTTTTGTCGGCATTAATGTTGTTTGCACTTCCTTGCGTGATGCATGCCATTGCTGGCAGAGGGTAGCAGATGGGGCTGTTGAGAGTAGCCCTGTGCGCTTTGGGCATATTGTCCAGTAAGGTTGTGATGGTGTCCGAGTTCTCATCAAACCATTTCCTGATGTTTCCTACCTCTGTAGCCAATGGAGTGTGCCGCTGCCTGTTAGAGCACTGATAGATGCCTACTTCTGGTCCATGGGGTCCTCTGTGCTCAGAAGAGGCTCAATCTCCTTCAGCCTTTCAGTGAGAGAGTGACAGAACTCGTCCCTTACTGCAGCTTTCTCAAGCCAGGTACAGTGCAGACGCCTCTTACTGGACTTCTGCAGGCGTTGGGGGGGACGTATTCTCATCTGGAGTTTAGCCAGTATCATACAGTCCAGCATTCTGCACCCCTCATGGCACGTGTCAGCAGGACGTCATTCGTGTCAGAACGTCTCAATATGACGTAGTCGATCAGGTGCCAGTGTTTGGAGCGTGGGTGCATCCATGATGTTTTATATTTGTTCTTCTGCTGGAACAAGGTGTTAGTGACAATGAGATCGTGCTCGGCACATAGAGTTAGCAGTCTCATGCCGTTCTCATTGACCTGGCCAACACCATGCCTACCCAGCTCTCCGCTCCATATCCTGTTGTTCTGTCCCACCCTAGCGTAGAAGTCACCCAGCAGAAAGATCTTGTAATTCCTGGGGATGCGATGAAGGGCCTCATCTAGTGACTGGTAGAAGCAGTCCTTTGCCTCATTTTCAGATGGTAACATTGGAGCGTATGCACTGAGAAGAGTAGCATAGCGCATCTTGGCTAGGGGGATACGGAGAGACATGAGTCTTTCTCTTATGCCGACAGGTGTTTCGGTGAGGCTGGGTAAAAGGCTGTTCTTAATTGCCAGTCCCACACCGTGCTGATGTTGTCCACCCAGAGGGTAACCTTTCCAGAAGAAGGTGTAGCCTTCTCTCTCCTCTTTCAGGGAACCTTCATCCAGGAACCTGGTCTCACTCAGGGCAGCAATGTCAATGTTGTAGCGCCTTAGTTCTGCACCAATCAGAGCTGTTCTCCGATGGGATCTATCGTTATTGTCATCAGTGTTCAAAAGAGTTCTGATGTTCCATGTCGGCAGTTTCAGGGGAAATATTTTCTTTAGCATTTTCCAACCGCCGAGTGGAACTCCCGATAGGTGCGGTAGCCTATCCAGGATGGAGTGAGTGGGCAATTTTTTGGCCACCTTTTCTAGGCCTCTCCCCAGCTGGGGTGAGCATTTTGGCTCCTAAATAGGGCTGCTCAGTCACACAGGGGTCTGCCGAGAGCAGCTGCCACTCAAGTCCCAACTGCTGGCGACCATAATAGTCCTGTGCCGCTGGCATGCAGGGGTTTGATTAAGGGCTCCCGATGCATTCACTCCTGCCCCCTTTACCAACACCCCAAGGCTGCCAGACTTTAGTCCGGTTTCCGGTTGATGGCTTCACCGAGGTCAGAAGGGGATACCTGCGCAAAGGAAGTTATTTAAAGTACCGCTGATGGTGCGCAATCCCCAACAGCACTACTTCACTGTAGGAAGGTGAAATTCCAGTGGCAAGGTGGGAAACCCAGGACGACCAGTATCTTCCTCAGCTGCAGGAGGCTGCCGGATCCCCAGTTTGTCGGCGTCCGCCTACCGCGTGCCGCCAGCATGCTGCTTTTCTCTCAGGGTGTGCTCCCCTAGCCTTTGTCGTACCAGACTAACCCACAAGGCAGCGGGGCAGTGGTTGATGGCTGCCAGGGCGTGTCCACACAGAGGTGGGCCCGTACACCACAAGGGCTAGCCGGCGGCAGCGAGCTGTAAGTGAGAGTATGCAAGCATGTGGTAAGCGGGAATGCAACTTACCTCTACCTAGGCACTACTGCACTAGACGCGTCACAAGCACCCTGCGGTTGCCTGCTGACACACCACACACACACACATACACACACACACCTTTAATGTAGGAAAACAAGTGCACACTAACACACACACACGTTTCCCATCTGTATTATTTACCAATAGCCTGTAAGATGTGTGTATCAACAAAATGACATTTCAAGTGTGTGTGTGTTGCTACAGGGCTGTCAAAAGATAATCACTGATTGGCTGAAGGAGAACACTTTGACAATAGTGGGCATGGACATGGGCCTGCTAATCATTCAGGTAACACAGACACACACACACACACACACACACACAGACACACACCCACACACGCACACACACAAACACACAGACACATGCACACACACACACACACACATACAGATACACCCACCCACTAGTCCACTGTTCACATTTGTCTTGATTGACAGGTTTTCCAGTTTGTTGCTGTTGTTGTTGTTAAACAGGTCCTTGTGTTGGTTGTTTTCTTGTGACAGGTCCTCCAGTTGATAGTGTCTGTGTATCTATACCAGACTGTTGGTCAGAAAGCCAAGCTGAGATGTGTTAGTCAGCTGATTCGCTCTGAGGACCATCGCGAACCAAACCCTGACTACCTTGATGACCCTGACTACCCTGACCAAAACCATGCCTATCCTGAACCAAACCAGCCCTACGCACATACAAACCTCGCCTACCCTGAACCAAACCAGCCCTACGCACATACAAACCTCGCCTACCCTGAACAAATCCATGCCTATCCTGAACCAAACCAGCCCTACGCACATACAAACCTCGCCTACCCTGAACAAATCCTTGCCTACCCTGAACCAAGACAAGCCTACTCTGAGGACCAACACCAGGCCTACTCCGGACCAAACCATGCCTACCATCGCTAACCAGGAACAGAGTGTTGCTGTATGACTGAAGTCACTTTGGGATCTAACATCAAATTGCTCTAACTCTAAATGCTCAGTTCAGTGCTTTCAGCCACACAGGCCTTCTACTAAATATGTTTTTCTGCTGACAATGAGAACAATCTTAATTCATTAGTTTCTATTGTTTTCTACTATTGATGGAAGCCCTAACTGGTCAGCCGGACCTCACCTGGTGTGAATAGTTGTGTACTTTACTAGTCAGCCGGACCTCACCTGGTGTGAATAGTTGTGTACTTTACTAGTCAGCCGGACCTCACCTGGTGTGAATAGTTGTGTACTTTACTAGTCAGCCGGACCTCACCTGGTGTGAATAGTTGTGTACTTTACTAGTCAGCCGGACCTCACCTGGTGTGAATAGTTGTGTACTTTACTAGTCAGCCTGACCTCACCTGGTGTGAATAGTTGTGTACTTTACTAGTCAGCCGGACCTCACCTCGTGTGAATAGTTGTGTACTTTACTAGTCAGCCTAACCAGTTCTTTGGAAATGTAAAAATAAAGAAGGGTACCACCATTTTGAAACTGCAAGCCTACTCCACCCTTGACTAATATGAACTATTGAACCTCTTTACATATCACAATACTATTTTTACATCTGCAGATGACCCACGTTAACAGTGCTGCCTTTAAATATTTAATTGAGTTTGACAGTACTATAATTGTGTGATGCCTGACATTGGTGATTAGTGATTGATTGTCTGTAAATTACGCATTAAAATCTTCTGAATTGGATTTCTTGATTCTTCACAATGGCACCCTCTCCTGGTTATCTTGAGGGACACAGGTGCGTTTTATACATAGAGAGTGGCATTCTGTTTGTGAGATGTGGTGTGAGTGGTGTGTGTATAGGCCTATGGATTGCTTTGATTAAGTTCCATTATGTGTCTTTCATATTTTAGTGAAAACCATGAGGGAAGGCATGAGGGAAGACAGGTCAGATGTTAGGTACGGACTGGGGAGGATACAGGTAGAGGAAGACAGGTAAAGACCGGGGTCAGATGTAAGGATCAGGGAGGATACAGGTAGAGGAAGACAGTTAAAGACCGGGGTCAGATGTAAGGATCAGGGAGGGTACAGGTAGAGGAAGACAGGTAAAGACCGGGGTCAGATGTAAGGATCAGGGAGGGTACAGGTAGAGGAAGACAGGTAAAGACCGGGGTCAGATGTAAGGATCAGGGAGGATACAGGTAGAGGAAGACAGGTAAAGACCGGGGTCAGATGTAAGGATCAGGGAGGATACAGGTAGAGGACGACAGGTAAAGACCGGGGTCAGATGTAAGGATCAGGGAGGATACAGGTAGAGGAAGACAGTTAAAGACCGGGGTCAGATGTAAGGATCAGGGAGGATACAGGTAGAGGAAGACAGTTAAAGACCGGGGTCAGATGTAAGGATCAGGGAGGATACAGGTAGAGGAAGACAGGTAAAGACCGGGGTCAGATGTAAGGATCAGGGAGGATACAGGTAGAGGAAGACAGGTAAAGACCGGGGTCAGATGTAAGGATCAGGGAGGATACAGGTAGAGGAAGACAGGTAAAGATAGATGATACTGGAAAGAGTTAATATACTGTATTATAGGTTTGATGTGAGGGGGAAGGGGGAGGGGTAAGCGGAGGGGGTGAGGGTAAGGGGGTGAGGGTTAGTGGAAGGGAGGGGGTGAGGGTTAGGGGGGAGGGGAGGGGATGGGGTGAGGGTTAGGGGAGGAAGTGAGGGGGAGTGGGTGAGGGTTAGGGGAGGGGGTGAGGGGAGGGGTTATTGGGGAGGGGAGGTTGTGAGGGGGGGGGTGAGGGTTAGGGGAGGGGGTGAGGGGAGGGGGTATTGGGGAGGGGAGGTTGTGAGGGGAGGGGGTGAGGGTTAGGGGAGGGGGTGAGGGGAGGGGGTATTGGGGAGGGGAGGTTGTGAGGGGAGGGTGTGAGGGTTAGGGGATGGGGTGAGAGGAGGGGAGGGGAGGTAAGGAGGTAAGGGGTGAGGGTTAGGGGAGGGGAGGGGAGGGGAGGGGGTAAGGGTATTGGGGTGAAGGGATGTGGTAGGGTCAGATTTATTTAGGTCAAAATGACTGTTTCCCTTTCTGACTCGTGGTGGGTTGTGTCTACTGTAGTTGTTAATGAGTAACTGACCCACTCCACCACTCACACCCATTGGCCACTAGTCCATCCATACAGACAGACAGACAGAGAGGGGTATTTGACCGCTGTGTCCTCGAGGTTGGAGGACATGACAGTGTTCAGAAGCAGCGTTCAGGTACAGGTAGGAAACTCTGAAGTTTTTAAAATCTTACTTGAAAGCAATTGCATAAAACTGTTATAGATTTGGTCTATTCCTGACTAGTTTGATAGTTATTATGACTCTACCAAGGCAGATGGCAACAAATGAGAATATGATGATTTGATTGCTGTAGACCTGTTGATAAGATTACATTAGAAAGCTTTATTATCCTCAACGACGACATTTGAATAATGGCAGAATTAAAACAAACACAATTGAATCAAACATTTAAAACAAACCTGAATCAGTTGTACATGAATGAGTCATAAAATGACATCCATAAACAGATGATAGCAGATAAACTGTAGTAAGCTATTGTCCACAAGCACACACACACACACACACACACACGCACACACACAATTGTTTATTGATTGAAAACAATCCCTCATTTGTCTTTTCCTATCCTACTTGTCACGCGCAGCTGTGTGTCAGTCAGCTGTGTGTCAGTCAGCTGTGTGTCAGTCAGCTGTGTGTCAGTCAGCTGTGTGTCAGTCAGCTGTGTGTCAGTCAGCTGTGTGTCAGTCAGCTGTGTGTCAGTCAGCTGCAGGGATGGCGCACCACGAGCAGAGCACAGCCACTTTCCCCGAGCTCATCCGCAAGAAACGGAACGGTGAACGGCTGAGCGCGGGGGAGATCCGAGACTTCGTACAGGGTGTCAAGTACGAGACCATCCAAGAGAGCCAGATTGGTACATACACACACACACACACACACACACACACACACACACACACACACACACACACACACACACACACACACACACACACACACACACACACACACACACACACACACACACACACACACACACTGCAGATAGGAAGACCCCCACACACACTTTAGACTGTGTATCAATAGTCAAGCTAAGGCCAAAACCTGCGCTCTACAGTTGAAATGCTGATGTGTGTGTTTGTGTGTGTGTGTGTGTGTGTGTAGGAGCCATGATGATGGCGATCTGGCAGCAGGGGATGGTAGCGGAAGAGACTCTCGCACTGACAAAGGAGATGATGATGTCAGGGGAAGTGATGTCATGGCCGGCAGAGTGGAAGGGGCTAGTAGTGGACAAACACTCGACGGGTGGAGTGGGGGACAAGATCAGCCTGGTGCTGGCTCCTGCTCTGGCCGCCTGCGGCTGCAAGGTACCTGCCTGGATACACCTGTGTGTGTGTGTGTGTGTGTGTGTGTGTGTGTGTGTGTGTGTGTGTGTGTGTGTGTGTGTGTGTGTGTGTGTGTGTGTGTGTGTGTGTGTGTGTGTGTGTGTGTGTGTGTGAACCAGTGGAGGCTCCCCAGAGGAGGCAGGGGAGGACCTTTTTAGATAAAACTATACTAAATATATTCACGTCACCAATTAATTTATTAAAATAAAGGTCTACAGTAGCCTCAACAGCACACTGTAGGGTAGCACCATGGTGTAGCCGGAGGACAGCTAGCTTCTCTCCTCCTCTGGGTACATTGACTTCAATACAAAACCTAGAAGGCTCATGGTTCTCACCCCCTTCCATAGACTTACACAGTAATTATGACAACTTCCGGACCCATCAGAGCTCTTGCAATATGAAGTGTAAACGTGTCTGTGTGTGCGTCAGTGCATGTGTCTGTCTGTCTGTGTGCGTGTGTGACTATCAGCAGCTGTGTCCATAGGTGCCCATGATAAGTGGCAGAGGTCTGGAACATACAGGCGGCACGCTCGACAAACTGGAGTCCATCCCTGGCTTTAACGTCTATCAGTCAGTACAACAGGTACTGTCTCTCTGTCTCTGTCTCTGTCTCTGTCTCTGTCTCTGTCTCTGTCTCTGTCTCTGTCTGTCTCTCTCTCTCTCTCTCTCTCTCTCTCTCTCTCTCTCTCTCTCTCTCTCTCTCTCTCTCTCTCTCCATCTCTCTCTCTCTCCGTCTCTGTCTCTGTCTCTGTCTCTCTCTCTCTCTCTCTCTCTCTCTCTCTCTCTCTCTCTCTCTCTCTCTCTCTCTCTCTCTCTCTCTCTCTCTCTCACAAACATACACACACACTTTCACTTACGAGTTATTAACCTGTGATATTGTGGCACCATCCTCAGCTGCAGCGAATCCTGGAGGAGGTTGGCTGTTGCATTGTAGGACAGACAGATAACCTGGTGCCCGCTGACAAGGTCATGTACGCTCTGAGAGACGCTACGTCCACTGTCGACAGCCTCCCGCTCATCACAGGTCTGCCAACAACAACAACAACAACAGCAAACTGGACTACCTTTCAAAGTAGAGAAATTAACATCTGAATACTGTGTGTGTGTGTGTGTGTGTGTGTGTGTGTGTGTGTGTGTGTGTGTGTGTGTGTGTGTGTGTGTGTGTGTGTGTGTGTGTGTGTGTGTGTACTCCAGGCTCTATCATCTCTAAGAAGGGTGCTGAGTCTCTGAGTGCGTTGGTTCTGGATGTGAAGTTTGGGAATGCAGCTCTCTACAAAGACCTGGGCAGTGCCAAGTCACTGGCCCAGTCCTTGGTAACCCTAACATTAACCCCTGACCTTTAACCCATTCTTGTTGGAATTGCTGGAGGGCCTTGTTTTCACTCCTGCCTTGTACATGATTGATCAAATAAGGTCATTGATGAGTTAGGAACTCACCTGGTTGTCAAGTCTTAATAGGACATACCAAAAAGCAACAGACTCTCCAGGACACCCCTGCTCCAACTCCTGGCCCCTGACCCTTACCTTGACCCCATTCCCTCCTGCAGGTGACAGTTGGGAACAGTCTGGGGATCCGTACGGGGGCGGTGCTTAGTCGTATGAACTGTCCTATTGGTCGCTGTGTGGGGAACGCCCTGGAAGTGATGGAGTCCCTGGAGTGTCTAAAGGGGAGGGGCCCCGACGACATACTGGAGCTGGTGACAAGTCTGGGTGAGGAATACACACACACACACACACACACACACACACACACACACACACACACACACACACACACACACACACACACACACACACACACACAGTGAATTGGTTCCTTTGGACCAAGACCAAGCAGACCAAGACCTAGTTAGAATGTCAGTGCTGCTCGGGCTTAGCTAGAGTCTATAAACAGAAGCTGTGGAAGTTCCAAGTCATTCTTAAGTCTTTACCTACAAATTCAAGTCAAGCTTCTGTGTGTGCGTGTTAATGCTTGTGTGTGTGTGTGTGTGTGTGTGTGAGTGTGTGTGTGTGTGTGTAGGTGGGATGCTGTTGTGGATGACTGGCCTTGCAGGGAGCATGGAGGAGGGTAAAAAGGTGATCGCTAGGACCCTGCAGAATGGGTCAGCCCTGGAAAAGTTCCAGAACATGATGATTGGTCAGGGAGTAACCAGTCAGATCGCTGCATCCCTCTGTTCCACCTACGCAGACTACTACAGCATCCTGAGACGGGCACGCTACCAGTCAGAACTGGAGACACAGGGCCACGGTAACACACACACACACACATTCACACAGGTACAGATACACAAATGCACACACACACGTATACACTGCATGACTTTGGCTTTTGTTGTCTGCAGGAACAGTGCTGGACATAGACGGCATGGTCATTGCTACGGTGCTGCACAGGTTGGGGGCGGGACGTTCGAAGGCCGGAGACCCTGTCAATCACAGCGTGGGGGCGGAGCTTCTGGTGTCTTTGGGACAGAATGTGGAGAAAGGTGAGAACTCTCTGACCCTGTGTGTGTTTGTGTGTGTGTTTTTGAGTGTGCGCGTGTGTTAGTCGGGGTGTGAGGGGTGTAGGGGTCTGTGCCACCCTAATCTGACCCGACCTTTGCCCTCTGACCCAAGGGCAGCCATGGCTGCGTATCCACTACGAGACTCCGGTGCTGAGCGCAGAGCAGAGACTCAGCCTACAAGGGGCGCTGACACTGGGCCCTGCCGACCAGCTACACACACAGCCACTAGTGGCAGAAATCATCCTGCCGTAGTGACACCAATCCACTCTATGTTAAAGCTTGATTGGAAGATGACTTGCCTTTGGGAATCCCAGTGTGCCATCTATTTAAAGGATGTATACTTCAGAACTAAAGCAAGCATGGCAAGTCCTGCGCAGAGAAATAGACTGGCCTGTATCTCCTGCTCTTTACACACTCTCAGAGTCCTCTCTGAACCACCCATATAAAGTCACACAAGATTCTGTGAAAACTGAAAAGATGTTAACCATTTCCAGGAACTGTCATGAAGCTCAAAGTTCATCCAGAAACACACACAGTAAGCCAAGACAGATGTTGATCTACAACTGACTGTGTGACATTAGTTTCACTGACAGTTTCGTTAGTGTGTTTGTGTAGGGCAGGGGTCGGCAAGGATTTTCCTTAAAATCACCAGGAATTCAGCAAAAAATGTGTTTAATTTAGGAAATCTGTTCCCAAGTATCCCACGAATAAAAACAGAGACATGATCATGTCTCAATGCAATCAAGGTATGAAATTATTGTTATTTTCAAATACAATCTCTTTTTGGGCTTAGTTGTGGTAAATTTTCAGTGTACAAATTATTATAACTATGTTCCGGCCACCTGACCATCCACTCCGCCAAAAATCTAGTTGCCTACCCCTGGTGTAGGTTGTATGACCTCTGGCAGGGCTCTAAAGTGCCACCAAATGTGTAGCATATTCTACCAAATATTTTGCTGTGCAACTTTGAGTTTTATTTTGGGAACACTACAACAACAAAAAAATCCTATAAAATATTCAATGCGTAACAATATTTCACCCCAACGTTCTCACTCTACACTGCTCAAACAAGACAGGCTGAAGCCCCGCCCCCTGTCACTCAACACTCTTCTCTACCGAAGATTTTATAACTAAACCAAATAGACCACTGCCTGTCATTTCAAATGGGAACAAATGAGTGATAGTGGGCAGAACAAGCAAGAAGGTGGGCAGAGCAAAGCACGAGCTAGCGAGATCCTAGTGAACGCCTACTCAATTCGCCTTTGCACTCCTTCTAAACAACTGATTTTTTTTTTACTTTGACAAAGGGTAAATTCTGCAAAACTTAGTCCACTCTGTTCATAACATATTCTACATTTGGGAACAGAAAACTGTATTGAGATCAAATGTTTCATAGATGAGAAAATGTGCAGAAGTCCATCTCGTTCCATCTTCTCCCACTGCCGGCTACTGGGCTTCCTCTCACTACCATATTTGGTAGTGAGTGGAAACGCCACGCGGATGCTTCACATTTATACATCTGGTGAAATATCTGTCTCATTGTTCTACATGTGTCTGTACACTGCTCAAACCAGACAGGCTGAAGCCCCGCCCCGCCCTGTCACTCAACAGGCAGGCAGTACACAGACAGTTCCTCCACGCTGTGCCTGTTTCTCTCAGCATGCACTCAACAGATTCTTCCAAAACAACAACGATACTGCTTTCCAAGTTGCTTCTAAATATGAATCCACATAATCCACACATCTCTATTATAATATCAAAAAAACACATAAGCCTAACAACCTGGTAACTTTAATATTATGCAAATGTTTAGTGGAACAGAAAGAAAGGAAAAAGGTTGCCTTCTTCAGATGTGCTTCAAAAGTAAGTAAGATTCATAAAGGCCCAATGTAGGCTACATCTCAATCAATATACAAATGTTTTGCAAATGTATTGAAAATGAAATACAGAAATACAATTGACATAAATATTCACACCCCTGAGTCAATACTTTGTAGAAGCACCTTTGGCAGTGATTACAGCTTTGCGTCGTCTTCGGTATGTCTGTATCAGCTTTTCACATCTGGATTTGGGTTTTTTCTCCCATTCTTCCTTTTCTCAAGCTCTGTTCTGTTCTCCATCTCTGTTAAATTAGATGGGGAGCGGTGGAGAACAGCAATCTTCAAGTCTTTCCACAGATTTTCAATGGGATTCAAGTCTGGGCTTTAGCTGGGCCACTCAAGGACTTTCACATTCTTGTTCTGAAGTCATTCCAGCGTTGCTTTGGCTGTATGCTTGGGGTCATTGTCCTGTTGGAATGTACATATTTGCCCCAGTCTAAGGTCGTTTGCACTCTGAAGCAGGTTCTCATCAAGGATTTGCCTGTATTTGGCTCCATTTATTGATCCCTCTATCCTTTCCAGTTTCCCAGTCCCTGCCGCTGAAAAGCATCCCCATAGCATGATGCTGCCACCACGCTTCACTGTAGGGATGGTGTTAGATGGGTGATGAGCTGTGCCTGGTTTTCTCAACATGGTCTCAGAGCATTTTGTATTATTTTGTGTGTATATAAACCCAAAACACTCCGTTTACGATGATATGTTACGTTTCGTTTGGTATCTTAATTTGTGGATGTCCATTATCCATTTTGTATGATTTGTGACAAATTACAATTTGTACGTTATGTTTCGAATTTGTTAAACGTATGATATGTCACGAATTACAATTTGTTGTTGCTAACAGCTAGGTGGCTAATGCTAACTAGCTCTAGGGGTTAAAGTTAGGGGAAGGGTTAGCTAACATGCTAAGTAGTTGCAACGTAGCTAAAAAGTCGTTGCAAAGTTGCTAATTAGCTAAAATTGTCCGTGATGAGATTCAAACACGCAACCTTTGGGTTGCTAGAGTTTCCTGTTATACGCCCACCCATCCACCCCGACCTTAAGTAACCATACCAAACATATCATACTAATTAGAGTTGTCGCAGAAGTACTTTTACTGTTACGTCTAGTCTATGAGACCAGTCAGTGTTCTCTCCAGACATAGCGCTTTGCATTCAGGCCTAAGAGTTCCATTTTTATCTCATCAGACCATAGAATATTTTGCCTTTCGCCCTGTGTTTCGCATGCCTTTTTGCAAACTCGAGGCGTGCTGTCATGTGCCTTTTCTCAGGAGTAGCTTCCGTCTGGCCACTCTTCCATAAAGCCCAGATTGGTGAAGTGCTGTAGAGACTTGTCCTTCTGGCAGGTTCTTCCATCTTAGCCAAGGAACGCTTTAGTTCTGCCAGAGTGGTCATTGGGTTCTTGGTCACCTTCCTGACCAAGGTCCTTCTTGCCCGGTTGCTCAGTTTGGTCGAACGGCCAGCTCTAGGCAGTCTGCTTAGTTCCATATTTTTTCAATTTCCAATGATGGAGACCACTGTGCTCTTGGAAACTTTCAACACTCTAGATATATGGCTCATCTCAGAGCTCTAGACAGTTCCTGCTCTGACATGCACTGTCAACTGTGAGACCTTATATAGAGAAGTGTTCATTTCTAAAAACATGTTTTCACTTTGTGATTATGGGGTATTGTGTGTAAAAAAAATCAATTGAATCCATTTTGAATTCAGGCTGTAACACAAAATGTTTAATAAGTCAAGGGATATGTATACTTTCTGAAGGTACTATATATCAGCCCCTTCCTCCCTCTTTCTCTCACACACACACACACACACACACACACACACAATTGTTGTTGAGTAACAACACACACTTCATGTTTAACGAAACACACTTTATTAAAAAATATCACCACAAATTCTTCACCATCCTAGCGTTAGTCCCCTGGGTCCTTCAGGGTGGAAGATAAACTGTGCTCTTCAGACAGGGACATCACTTATGGCTGAGCAGGTGGTGATAAATGAAACACTACTCTATTTCTAGCTTTCTCTTTCACACACACACACACACACACACAATCCCTCAGGTGTAGGGGTCAGTAAACCACAGAGTTGAGAGGTCAGTGGACTATAGAGTTAAGAGGTTCAGCACGGATGTTCCCAAGGTCCAGCGAAGAATCTGTGTCCTCGTCAATCTCCCCAATCACAGCTCTGCAAAACAGAGGAGAGCAGTTGGGCCTGGGTGTCCTACTGTGTGTTGAAGTCTGATTCTCCCCCTCCTATCCAGTGTCCACTTAAAGTGTTCATTCCCCTCACGGTTTCAGAAATGTCGACACTCAGTCTTTTTACCAATCCAAGTCCTTGATGGGGAATGAACGAGCGCACACTTGGGGAAGCGGGGAAGAGAATCGAACTGGGTTACAGTGAGGGGAAGAGGTCATAAGGGGTCGTTTGGGTGAAAGTTCAACCAGGGGTCGATAGGATACTTACACGTTGTCTCCTCTGACGATGTATAGTCCCAGGACCACCTGCTCCACGCCCTGAGAGGAACTGAACACACGCTCATGACTCTCATCCAGAATCAGGTTGATGGTCTGGTCAAAGCCCTTCAGGGTACCCTGCAAACACACACACACACACAATCAGATTAATGGTCCAATCAAAACAGTACACACACACACAATCAGGTTTATGGTCCAGTCAAAACCCTTCGGACATATACAGACACACAGATCTGGAGCCGAGTATAGCAGTGAAGTCGCTAGAGACATACCACTATCATCCGTCCATCTGATGTAACTATGGCCACTGTACCTGAAACACAACAGCTAAGGAAAACATTTGGAACACTATTTCCAACCTGGGCTCAGGGGTAGACGTAACATAGTAAACATAAATCTGTGACACTCCAATTCGTATATATGTTACATTTCGTATGGTATGTATTCATTTGTGGATGTCCATCATCCATTTTGTATATGTTACGAATTACAATACGTATGATATGTTACTAATTCCAATTTGTTGTGGCTAACGTTAGCTAAGCTAGGGGTTAAGGTTAAAGGGTTAAGGTTAGCTAACATGCTAAGTAGTTGCAAAGTTGCCAACTTGAATGCTTAAGTTGTCCGTGATGAGATTCGAACACGCAACTTTTGGGTTGCTAGACGTTGGCGTTATACGCCCGACCAACCACCCTACTTTCGTTTTTTACTTAAGTAACGTTCTGTCTTATGTAACCAAACGTGACATATCATACTAATTTGAGTGTCCCGGATTTACGTTTACTATATATTACGTCTAGTCTATCACCTCGATCAGACCAACAGCTTCAATGCGTTTTGGTACATTCATTTCCAATGGAACGCTGCACTTGCCTTGCAACATTGCGTTGCAGAGGCAGTTGTAGTGCATTCTGTGTGGTACATACACTGAACAAAAACATAAACGCAACATGTTAAGTGTTGGTCCCATATTTTATGAGCTGAAATAAAAGATCCCAGAAACTTTCCATACGCACAAAAAGCTTATTTCTCTAAAATGTTTTGCACAAATTTCTTTACAACCCTGTTAGTGAGCATTTCTCCTTTGCCAAGATATACCATCCACCTTACAGGTGTGGCATATCAAGAAGCTGATTAAACAGCATGATCATTACATAGGTGCACCTTGTGCTGGGGACAATAAAAGGCCACCAAAATGTGCAGTTGTCACACAACAATGCCACAGATGTCTCAAGTTTTGAGGGAGCGTGCAATTGGCATGCTGACTGCAGGAATGTCCACCAGAGCTGTTGCCAGATAATTGAATGTTCATCTCTCTACCATAAGCCACCTCCAACGTCGTTTTAGAGAATTTGGCAGTACGTCCAACTGGCCTCATAACCGCAGACCACGTGTATGGCGTTGTGTGGGCAAGTGGTTTGCTGATGTCAGAGTGTCCCATGGTGGCAGTGGGGTTATGGTATGGGCAGGCATAAGCTACGGACAACGAACACTATTGCATTTTATCAATGGAAATTTGAATGCACCGAGATACCGTGACGAAATCCTGAGGCCCATTGTCGTGCCATTCATCTGCCACCATCACCATCAACTCATGTTTCAGCATGATAAAGCACGGCCCCATGTTGCAAGGATCTGTACACAATTCCTGGATGCTGAAAATGGCCTGCAAACTCAGACATGTCACCTATTGAGCATGTTTGGGATGCTCTGGATAGACGTGTACGAGAGTGTTCCAGTTCCCGCCAATTTCTAGCAACTTCGCACAGCCATTGAAATATGAAAAATGTATGCACTCACTAACTGTAAGTCGCTCTGGATAAGAGCGTCTGCTAAAATGACTAAAGAAAATCAAAAAAAAAAAAAAAAAGAGGAGTGGGACAACATTCCACAGGCTACAATCAACAGCCTGGTCAACTCTATGCGAAGGAGATGTGTCACTCTGCATGAAAATTAAAAAAGTTTGACTGCAGAATTGATGTAGTATTGATGCAATGACGCTACCGGTCTGATCGAGACCAGGCTGCTATTTCATGAGAAGCTGCGCATGCAGCAATACTGTCTAACTGCCGCCCATGCGCGACAAATCCATAGTTAGCTTGCTCTTATAAACTGGGTGGTTCAAGCCCTGAATGCTGATTGGCTGAAAGCCGTGGTATATCAGACCATATACCACAGGTATAACAAAACATTTATTTGTACTGTTCTAATTACGTTTGTAAACAGTTTATAATAGCAATAAGGCACCTCGGGGGTTTGTGGTATATGGCCAATATACCACGGCTAAGGGCTGTATCCAGGCACTCGGCATTGCGTCGTGTTTAAGAACAGCCCATAGCCGTGGTATATCGGCCATATTCCACACCTCCTCGGGCATTATTACTTAAATATCACATTTGGATGAACATGCACCTATGTTTGCTTCCAAAATAATTTCAAGATTTTTTATCGTCGTTTTATTAACTAACTAGCTCGCAGGTACAAGTCATTCTACCAAAAAGCCATATGTGATGCTATTGCTAGCTAGCTAACGTTAGCCAAGCTCAATCGAGCAGGCCAAAGCACCCACGGCCACGCATCAATAATCACGCGATTCATTAGCAAAAGTCCCATTCAGTGACTGTTCCAGAATGAATTTAGTTGAAAGGATACGGTTGATGTAGCTCTCGAGGGCAGTCGACATGATGACAACAAAATACTCGTTCAAATCCGCCGGGTTTGTTTGGAAAACACAAACGTAGATCGCAAAATCGGCGTGCAGGCACAAACCGGAAACAGAATCAGACCTGACTAGATGATTGCAGATCCACTAGTGATTTTTGTGTCCAGAAGGTGACGCCAAATCCACAGAAAAAGAGTGTCGCTCCGTTCTTTATACCTCAGTGGTATCGCCATACCGACCTATGAGTTTACCAGACCGCCCTTTCTAGAGATAATGGGCTTGTTCGACATTGCAGACGATTGCCGACTGACTAATATACAAATCACCTTGGATCATAATTAACTTCTGAATATTATTTGTAGATAATTCAGTCACCATTTACCCACAATGCATCATGGATTTGATGCTCTCCAACCAAAGGGACCAGGGTTCCGGTCTAGAAGTATGGTCTCAACTGCTCCTACAGTTCTGCTTTGGTACTACAGTTTAACTGACACTGGCCCAGAAAGACAATTTCGATAGATGGCCACATAGAGAAGTCAGATTTGAAAATTCCTAATAAAGACACTTTAGTCATAACCTTTGCGCAGAAAACAGTGATTTAATCATTTGAATAATTGTCACTGAGGCCACTTTTTTTCCAGCACTCACAGCCGAAGATAACATTTTACATTTACATTTTAGTCATTTAGCAGACGCTCTTATCCAGAGCGACTTACAGTTAGTGAATACATGTATATATTTTTTTTATACTGGCCCCCTGTGGGAATCGAACCCACAACCCTGGCGTTGCAAACGCCATGCTCTATCAACTGAGCTACATCCCTGCCGGCCATTCCCTCCCCTACCCTGGACGACGCTGGGCCAATTGTGCGCCGCCCATGAGCCTCCCGGTCGCGGCCGGCTGCGACAGAGCCTGGATTCGAACCAGGATCTCTAGTGGCACAGTTAGCACTGCGATGCAGTGCCTTAGACCACTGCGCCACTCAGGAGTCACTGTCCTGATAACTGTCCTGTTCGAGAGCATCAAAACCGTGATGTATCATGGGAAAATTATGACTGACTTATCTACAAATAATGAGTTGTTATTTATGATGCAAGGTGATTTGTAGATCAGTCAGTCAGCAGTCACCTGCAATGTCGAACAAGCACATTAACATTTTAATGTTCATCCAATGTCTGCCATGTTTTTGGATGATGTAATCGCTGCTCCCTTTGCGCATTGAGTGCTAGTGCACATGTGATGTTGGTCCGTATAAAACAGATGAAACCCGGTCATGAAGAATGTCAGTAGATTACCTTAAACAACAGTAGGACATCTTGGATGTAGTCTCTAGTGCTCATTATACCTCAGTGTCTCAAACACTGCTTCTGTTTCTATGGTATACTGCACTTGGCTCACAGGAGTGACTTCATCAGAATCTTTCACTCTGAAATACATTAGCATGAATGTACATGATTTTTGTTGTCAAAAAGGCAGTTACTGACATAAATAAATACAAATATTGGGATTTAAATGTTTTATTTCTCACTCATTCTTACTCTTTACAAATGTATATGACATTAAATAAGCTAATGTGACAGACAGGGCTGTTGTTGTTATGAAATGCATTGGACTGCTTAAAACAGCAGTGTTAAGGTCTCCTATGTCTCGTCTGGTTAAAGACAACAGTCCCTGTAAGGAAGTGAAATACCCATCCACACTATGTAATGTAGTGTTAGTACTATCTCTCCTCCAACAGAAGACAGAAGTCTGTGCTGTCAGTCGATAGCCAAATAATGTCATCTACATGAGCAGTGTCCGTTCACCTTTAATATATCCATCCGTCACCAGTTGAGGTCTCTCTCCTGCGTTTAGGCCAGGTGTGGTGAGTTGATATGGAACAAGTGCTGATCTTGTAGACAAGAGGATCGGCAAAGTAAACAAAACTGTGATTAAACGGGATAGGACAGAAGTATTCAGGAAAAACTCCTGGCCTTGTGTATGAGAGATGTCTAGTCCAGGTTGCCGGGATACGGTGTAGTTCATTGGTCGTTGTTGTCCTTTCCCAGCTGAAGCCCGTCCTAGCCTGGTCCCAGATCTGTTAGTGCTACCTTGCTCCTTGCTCAACTCCTATGGCCAATTGGCATCACAAAGACCATATGAGTTGGCAGAAACAGATCTGGGACCAGGCTACTGTTTTTCCTCCCATCTCCCCTCACTGTCCCGGCCAGGAGGCCCTGAGGTTGAGCAGGATGAGGACGTCGCAGGGGGCCAGGCGGTAGACCCCCAGCTCGTTGAGGGCTGACACAGGGCTGGGCTGCTGGCCCTCCGGGGTCCCTGGTTCCTCCTCGTCTTCCTCAGCCTGCCTCAGGACGTCTCGTAGAAGAAGAGCTGAGCCCACGTTCAGAGACAGGATGACGCAGGCCTCCTTCACACTGAGGGAGGGAGACATGATCAGTACAGTTAGTATCTGGCCATTTGATAACTTAATATTTACACAAAAATGATTTGATAAGGAATTCATCCTCTGTGCAGGACATTTAATAGCCTAAGGAACTACAAACAAACTGTAGGTCTCTTTTAAAGGTTATGGTACAGTGGACAAGGTTTTCAGGTGATTTTATCAGCAGAATTGCCCGTGTGTAATGGCCACTCACTGTTTGAAGAAGTTCTCAGGCCTCTTGCAGTAGTGTCCGAACAGAGGGAAGCGGTTTCTGGTCATGTCAAATTGGAGCTGGGCCGCACCACCTTCGTTGAAGTGGTTATACAGAATCAGCTGAGGGAGACGGGTAGCAGGTCCATAAGTTAATAGAGATGTGATAACCAACAAAAATCTCTATTGCTTCATCCTATTTCTTATGTCTGTGTTTTATCATTAGAATTAGTCAGTAGCCATTGTAGTTTTCATGTATTTGAGAACATATGTGTCTAATGATGTATGACAATCTAATTGGCTTCTTTTAAGTCACTCCAGACAATAGCGTCTGCGAAATAACTAAAAGTTCAAATATTTCATTAACTCAACCATCTCATTAATTCCTATTGGAGCAGGCCCGCAGTGTGACTCACATCCTGGTAGAGGAAGAGGTCCAGCCTCTCAGACAGGCCCTGCCAGCCCATCTGGAAGAGAGGCTGACACAGCATCCGCTGCAGCTGGAGCAGGTGGTCCCTGAGACACAGCATGAGAGGACAGGCTGAGCTGGACAGGGACATGGTGGCCTGGTCACACTGGGACGGCAGGGACAGCCACCTGGGAGGAGAAGGATACACGTTAGTGCCATTCGAGTTAATATTTTGTTGACTCCAACACTTTGTTGTTCAATTGTGTATATGGTGGCTGTAGGTGATGATCTGAGCTCTACCAGATTCTTTCAAGGAATCCCATTTTATTCCTACTGTCCAGGCTTGTTACAGGACAAAGACATTTGTCACAAAGTGCGTACAATCAGCCTGGGGCTAAACACCAAGCAAAGCAAGGCGACAGTGTGTGGCTAACTCCACAGATAGGAGTACACCTTGAGAGGATCTAGATTCAATAGAAAGAGCCCTTCCTCTAAGTGAAGAGTGTCTCCACTGACCTGTCTCTGCAGTAGGACTGGGCCTTCTCCCGTACGTCCCTCATGACAGCCTCTAGTAGCCTGCCCAGCATGTCTCCTCTCAGCCTCTCCAGCAGCCCCAGGAGCCCCTCAAACAGAGACCCCTCCAGAGAGGCCAGACGGCCGGACTCCGTCACCCCCAGCGGCCCCAACAACTCCTCCTCCCCCAGGGCCACAGCTGACTGCTGCAGCTGCAGGAAGAACTGAGGAAGAAGAGAGGAGGAGGGTGGAGAGCAAAGAAAATTGAACAGCCTTGAAGAAGACCTCTGGAGCACTGCAGTAAAAGTAGGGAGCATACCCTAGTGTGAAGGTGTTCAAATGTGGCATTTTCTGTACCCTTAACCTGGAGAATTGTTGGATGTGCATACTACTTCTGAACTGACAACAAATGTACAGACAGTCAGACAGACAGGGACAAGCAGACAGACACAAGCAGACAGGCAGACAGAGACAGACAGGCAGACAGACAGGCAGACACAAGCAGACAGGCAGACAGAGACAGACAGACAGAGACAGACAGAGAGACAGTATGTGGAGAAGTACAGCAACAGTGTGATGACTCCGAGGGGCCACATACCACATTATCTCCCCAGTCCCCCAGCACGGTGGAGATGTAGTTGGCAGCGTTGAGGATGGCACAGTATCTAGCGCCCAGCGGGTTGCGAGACTCTTCCTTCATGACCTGGGTGAGGCGGATACGGAAGTCGTCCACCAGCTCTCTCTGTAGCGCCAGGAAACGTAGCTGGGCACGAGGGCAGGGGAGGGCACGGTAGCGGTCTGGGAGGGGGAGAAAAACTAATTGAGAGAGAGAGAGAAAGAGAAAGAGAAAGAGAAAGAGAAAGAGAAAGAGAAAGAGAAAGAGAGAGAGAGAGAGATGAAGTGATAAAGTAGTTAATAATCCTACCAGTGATGACCAACAGTAAGGTCATGAAGGTCTCAGCGCAGTCTGGAGCCTTGAGTTCGTCCATGTCACTGATGTCTCTGTACTGGGAGCTCCACGCCCCCTCAGCAGACAGCATGGCATCCACCTTCTCTAGCGCCACTACAGGGAGACAGACAGTTGGGATGAGCACACATCACACATTCAGTCAATCAGATACACTGACATAAAATAAGTCTAACAGATAACTAAAATCCCACATAAATCAATCTCTTAGTCAGTCCTAAATGGCTTCCTACCCCTTTCACGTCACCCAAACCCTTCAATGTTTGCAGATCTGTAAGGTGGAAGCTATATGGTGGAAGCTCTGCCAGTACACTGCTTATACCTATCCAGACCCTTCAGATCTGCAAATAATGGAGGGTTAGGGCCAAGGGGAAGGAGTAGGGAACGATGCGAGACGCTCCACTGCTGCCTCTCTCACTCACTCTTCCTCTCCACAGTGAGCCACTTCTGCAGCACGACGTCCTCCAGCAGTACATGCAGCGCTCCGGGCAGGGTGCTGGGGTAGGAGTGGGTGCTGCGCAGCTCCCTCTCGAACTGCAGGATCTCATCCACCAGGTGGCAGAAGAGAGTGTCGTCGTAGAGCAGCCGAGGAGCGTCCGACGCTAGCTTCTCCTGGGCCAGGGTGAGTAGACCACGACACAGCTCCACCTGGTGGGGACGGGAGGGATGACATGAGATACTTCGATAGCTAGAACCATATTTTTAATATTTATATTAATATATATGCTTATATCCTCTAATATGACTGTGGATATCAAGAGCTGCTATGATTGACAGTTGACTGCAATGGACTCAGCTTGCCTTTAGACTGCTTTGAATCTTGGGGATGAACAAATACTTCAATAGCACATAAAGTCAGGATTCTAGATGATCATTTAGTGGCTGATCCTCTAACCTTGGCGTTGACGTTAGCTCCATTTCTGTCCAGAATGGGCTGGATCTTCTCCTCCATGAAGTTGGAGCTGTTCCCCATCCACATCAGGACCTGGGTCAGGAACCACTCTGGCTGTATGGAGACAGAGACGGGAGGTTATTATTATTATCATAGTGTGTCTGTGTGTGTGTGACATGCTCTGTGTGTGTGTGTTGCTCTAACCTTGTTGAGTGAGTTGGTCTGACGGTTTCCAGTGAAGTGGTATCGAAACCTCTTGCTCAGAGGAAGCAACATGATCTGGACGGGAAGAGACAGGGGTGTCGTCGGGGGCAACCCTACACGGGACACAGAGGGCGGCTTCTCTGAAATGAGATCATCACTGAGATAGAGGTTAAAGAAACTGGCCAGGTATTCATCTCAGTACAATGTCTCAATGTAAAACGATAATATCAATATCAGTCAATGTCTTAGGAAGTGTGTGGGGAACAGTATGTCTGTGACTGGGTATGTATGAAGTATGAAGCTAGTGTATGAAGAAGTGTGCAGAGTTTATATAATGCACTGTTTACGCCACAATAGTGTATAACAGTGTGTATAACAGTGTGTATAACAGTGTGTATATATAACAGTGTGTATATATAACAGTGTGTATAACAGTGTGTATATATAACAGTGTGTATAACAGTGTGTATATATAACAGTGTGTATAACAGACGATAATGCTAGTGTGTATGTCTCCGACACAGATAACACTATATCAGGGTGAAGGATACGAGGTCTGCAGAGACAGGAGCTGGGCCACCAGTAGTTCCAGCTGGCTGTGGAGCTCCTGAGCGTTGGCAGGGGGGGAGAGAGACTGGGTGGGAGGAGAGATGAACGGCCAGTGGAGCTGGGTCAGCAACTCCTCAAAATCACTGCCAGACAGAGGAGGAGTTGTTAAAAATAACATTCAGGTCTGAGGTAGCTTGACTTTGGATCATCATACTATCTGTGAATCACCAACCCCGGTCCTGGAGAGCTACAGGGTGTGTCTTACTTGTTCCGGCACAACACAAATACACCTGGTCAACTAATCATGAAGACTGAATTAGATGGGTTAGTGCTAGGCTGGAACAAAGGCCTGCATGGCCGGTTGCTCTCCAGGACCAGGGTTGCTGACCACTGATCTAAATAGAGATACTAATAACTAACACAGAGTTCTCCATCTCCAGTCCTTTTGCTCCGGCCCAGCATGCTAACACAACACAGTGCCTGCCCTGTCTGACCCTTACATACATACATACATACATACATACATACATACAGTACATACATACAGTACATACAGTACATACAGTACATACAGTACAGTGCAGTACAGGGCAGTACATACATACAGTACATACATACAGTACATACATACCCAGACAGTCTGTCCTTAATGATCTTGTGCCAGAAGCGTAGTGTCTCTCTGAGGAAGGCCTGGAGATGAGAGCAGCCAGACTCCTTTAGGCCCACATCTAGACTGGCCATGCTGCCCACCGCCCCCACTGCCTCCCATATACTGTTGGTCATCAGACACTGCTGGATGCTGTCACTGTGGGAGGAGAGAGCGACAGTTAGCAGAACATGTTACCATACAGTAAGATACCATTTTGTTTGTGTGTATTCCAATCAGGTTCCTATCTTTGAATACTGTCAAATATATTGTCCAACTGCTAGAAGAATAAAATATATTGTCCAACTGCTAGAAGAATAAAATATATTGTCCAACCGCTAGAAGAAGAAGAAGATATTAATACTGCTGCTCACCTGAGTTCTTCAATTCGTGACAGACACTGCAGGTATTTCATGTGTCTCTCTGTGTTGTCCAGCTGTCCCAGGGTTTGTCCCAGGCTGTCTGCCCAGGGCTGGGCGCCCTGCAGGTGCTGTATCAGGGTGTTGGACAGGACCCTCTCCCGCTGGAGCAAACCTTCCAGAGACACACGGGACTCCTCGGCTGCAGACAGTGCTACTGACACCCGCAGCGGCACCGAACTGGACACCGTCAAAACCTGAGAAGGTGGGTGGAGGAAGACCTGTCAGCAAGGGAAATGCACGCCCTTAAACTAGCTATCAAAGGTTAGCTAGCTGGATAGATACTTTTTTTATTACTTACATTAACTAACTGCTGTCAAGGGGTAGAATAATATTCGCATAATTAACTATTCTATTATTTTCATTCAATAATTGATACAGCATTGAAAGCTGATTTGAGTGCGCAACAAAGTTAACAACGCACTAGCTAGCTTGCTAGCTACCTGCTCCTCCAGCAACTTGTTTTCCGCTGTCAGTTTCTCCAGGAGTGCGCTGACTTTCTTCAGCGACTTCAGATCCCCTCCGATTTCTTTCTCTATCAAGTCGACAACGTAGTCGGGGAGTGCTCCATCCCCCGATCCTGTTTCGGAGTCTTCATCATTTGTCGATATAGGGCTTTGTAGATCAGATTCATCACTTGGGCCGTCTTGCTGCTCTGCAGTGGGCGCCGCCATCTTTCTTCGGTGTCTCTTCCACGTCAACACAGCACGCACATGTAAACACAGCGCCAAACACAGTCGTCACCGTCAAGACACCCCCTCTATTGGTGACAGTTAGTACTGCGGGACCTGTCACGGGTAAACACTTCGGACATTTCCAAATATTACACAATCCATGCTTCCTTACCCTCCTCCATTCGTTGGCTTCGAGTACCACTGATATCATAAGTGGAGTGGTGAATGCTTCAGACGATTTACCGTAGATGTGTTATTTCAGTGACTACCAAAGGGAATTAGGAAGGATGTTTTCAAAACAAGACCCTCTTCAGTGTCAAGTGTCATGTTGACAATCAACATTAAGACCTCACACGAAACAACTGGACATACTGTTTATGCTCAGTTATGTAGTTGTTGAACTAATTAATTACCCAGAAAGGAACAGTTATTTTCCAGCATTTCAAACATATTGTAAAATACATATGCCCCCCTATCCTTCATTCGTACATCCTTTTCCTGTGAATGGGGAATATGCTTGAGTATGTTCCATTACTATCTTCCTCTGTGCAAAATGTGCTCGAGATGTTTTGCGGGGGTTGCATTGACATTGCTTAACAATTGGCCCTTCTCTGGATCCCTAGGGACCCAATGGCTAGCATCTCAAATAGCACTCTATTCCCTATATAGTGCACTACTTTTACTACTTTTTGACCAGGACCCATAGAGCACTAGGGAATAGGGTGCCATTTTGGATGCCAGATGCAACCGCTGGTGAGTTCAGAGATGTCCAGGAATGGCTGGTCATGTGATTTCATGTTCACTCACCCCACCTTGCTCTGGACTGGACCTCTGGAGTCTGGATTACAGTATGAGGGCAGACAATACGTGCTTTATGAGTTATTAATTATCTCTCTATCTCCCTTTCCCTCTCTTTCTCTCTCTCGCTCTCTCTCTCTCTCTCTCTCTCTCTCTCTCTCTCTCTCTCTCTCTCTCTCTCTCTCTCTCTCTCTCTCTCTCTTAATGGGGCGTTATTGCCATGGAAAACACCATTCAGCAGCATGGAAAACACACTCATGTTGAGAAGAAGAAGAAACAGTTAAAGGAATCGGACAATCTGTTTTCTGGACTTAAAGATTTTAGGCTTCAGTTTGCCCAAATCTGAAGTGAACCGCTTATCCAAACGGTTGTTTTTATCATAACCAAATATTGAAATGGGAAAAATTAATATCTGCGTAAAACGGGCGTTCATTTTCGTCTGTGTCTTAATCGGGGTAAGTGATCGTCCATTCTATTGGCCTGGTCCTATTCGACTTGATAAACCTGTTTTTTATAGGGGCAGGGCGCCAATTATGACTGTGTATACAGGTTTTTTAATATTACATTATTTTTGTACATTATTGCTGGTTCTTTTGGCAACTTCTACGCAAGCAGTGAGAGTTGCAGTTTACACGCGACGGAATAAAGAGCGGTGGCGCTTTCATCAACAATAATGAGCCGATTGTTCTATAGTGCAGTATTGAAAGAAGCACTAAAATTACATAGACATTTTGTATTTCATGTTACAATTAGGCCACTTGGCTTTTATCTAACCTTCAGCTGTCATGTTTCACTTTCACTGTAACACGTTTTTTAGCGCTGGTTTTTGGGTGTGTCCAGTTTATTTATTTATTTTCCGCCTTTTTATTTGCCCCCTATTTGTTAATTTGCTCAGTATAATCCTCTAGCTGCTAAATATTTTAAAGTTATGAGTTATGTTTATTCTCTTCTTCAAATAGGCCTACTGGCCTTAGTAACGTTTCTGCAAAATATTAGGCTAGTCAATAACTGATATTACATTTTTATAAACAGCTGACTAACTAAACATTTCAGCGATTAATTTCTTAACAATTTATAATTTCTTAGTCTATTTATAAATGAGGTATAAGATTATTATCAAATGCATTATTGAAGTTATGAAGAAATCGATCCCTCAACTCTCCTCTGAATCAAATGACTGTATCAAGCTTTACTGTGCATTAGCAGTAGAACTCTCAGGATAATACCCTATACATGTGGAATGATTGATTGTATCATGTGTTGTATTCTCTTCAGATCATCAGCACCCTCTTGCTGGCCATCACGTTATTTGGACATGGGTTCTTCCACAAAAAAGAAGAAGTAATTATGTTTTTTTTTTATAGCCACTATTACATTTACTAATTATATCATACACATGTTGTTATAATAATGATGTGTCCATCTAGCCTGGTACTAGATCTGTTTGTGCTGTCTTTCCAACTCCTACAGTGTTTAGCATGACAACAACCATAGGAGTTGGCAATACAGCATAAACAGATCTGAGACCAGGCTAGAGTCCAGCAGCATCATTGTAATATTATGATTATAAAGCCAGAATTGCCATATCATTAATTTGGCTTGTCTTCCTATTCACAGATAGGCGAGATTCTACCAGGGATAGTAATTATGTATGTCCTAGAAGCAGCAACCCTGGTCCTGTCAATCTTTGGGGGTTTTGGCGCTCGCAAGGAGAAGAAATGGGCTGTGGTTTTGGTAAGCTTGCCTAGACCTGTCAAAAAATGTTAGCCTGATCCCAGATCTGTTTTGTCTTGGATAATTATCATAGGAGTTGGCTATACAGCACAAACATATCTGGGACCTGGCTACCGACTTGACGTCTCCTCTGCTGCAAACTGTTCCTTTCTGACAAGTAATGGCATGCCATAAAACTCAACTGAAACCAGTCAAGACTTTTCCCATGACATGCTTCCAACATGTTTTCCAAAAAGAGTGATAAGGTTTGAATTAACCTTTAGTATTGATTTTGCTTGACAACCCCTATATGTGTGTGTAGTTTTCAGTAGGTATGTCACTGGCCAGCCTATACCTGTTTGTGGAGTGCGTGAGAGCATATGAATCCAAACACAAGGTACAGTAGTCTATATATATATATATATATATTTACAGGTAACTGCCAAAATAAAGGGAACACCAACATAGTATCTTAACAGGGTGTTGGGCCACCACGAGCAGCCAGAACAGCTTCAATGCACCTTGGCATAGATTCTACAAGTGTCTGGAACTCTATTGGAGGAATGTGAAACAATTCTTCCACGAGAAATTCCATCATTTGGTGTTTTGTTGATGGAAAACGCTGTCTCAGGCGCTATTTCAGAATCTCACATAAGTGTTCAATTGGGTTGAGATCTGGTGAATGAGAAGGCCATGGCATATGGTTTACATCAATCGTTTTCATGCTCAACAAACAATTCAGTGACCACCCGTGCCCTTTGGATGTGGGCATATCATCCTATGGGGGCGTAGCCATGGTAGCCAAAATAATGTTCATACTGTACATGACCCTAAACATGATGGGATATTAACTGCTTAATTAACTCAGGAACCACACCTGTGTGGAATCACCTGCTTTCAATATACTCTGTGTCCCTCATTTACTCAAGTGTTTCCATTATTTTTGGCAGTTACCTGTATATATCTTAACTTTTTAATTCAACCTTGAGCCAATGTTTGTTTGCTGTTCTGGTGAAAATATATTTGAGAATGTATTGTATGATGGTGCAATGCATCTGATTCTTGATAATTTAATGTACTGTGTCTGTCCATTTCAAATTCATAGCTGATTATAGGTTTCAGCTGTGAATATAACACTCAATGTAAACTTTATTAATTTCAAGTTGGAGGAGTTAACCAGAGACGAATACCTAGCGATGATGCCTCTGAGTAGAGCGAATCAAACAGATATAAAAGAGATTTACAACATGCAGACTAACGTAAGTCACCTTCATTTAATGCTTCTTATGGTCTCTGCTTGTGCCAATTCAATGTCCCAGGGTGCCAATTCAATGTCCCAGGGTGCCAATTCAATGTCCCAGGGTGCCAATTCAATGTCCCAGGGTGACAGTTCAATGTCCCAGGGTGCCAATTCAATGTCCCAGGGTGCCAATTCAATGTCCCAGGGTGTCAATTCAATGTCCCAGGGTGCCAATTCAATGTCCCAGGGTGTCAATTCAATGTGTGTCTTAAGGGCCAGTTTTCCATATTATGTCAACCTAGGCCTAGACTAAAAGCACTTTCATTGGAGATTTCTCCATGGAGGGTTCTTCCAGAACTAGGCTTGAACTATATCTGGTAAATCACGCCTAAGTGTTTTTAAAATGTCTGCTGTGGTGTTTCCTTCACTATCAGATCAAATGCTGTGGGCTCGTACAAGGCTACCAAGACTGGGGCACAGACATCCCAATCTCCTGCCTCTGTTCTGATGAGGACTCAACAGACTTTAAATGTGTGAGTCTGCTGTGTTAAATAAGTTATCTTGTTGCTGTTGATGTTGTTGTTATCTGTATGCTAAGGAGGATGGGTTTCAATGTGTCAGCCTGTGTTAAATAAATTACCACTCAAATATGAAAGTGTAAATCTGTTGTCTTTCGGAAAGAGCAATTTATTTATTTATTCTATTATTTCTTTAAAATGTGTTTTTAAAACAAAATACAAAACAGACGATAAGGAGAGTGACAAGACGACCATAAATACACTGAGGAAGATGTACATGACAATATTCTAAAAGACCAACAAAAACGATAGAACACATTTGGACCAGACAATTATCATGGATGCCGTAGTGTAGCCTAATAAGAAATAATGCAGATAAAGTCAAGCACTGTTTTAAACCATGTCACATTCTATTTCAGGTTGCTCGTGGTAACAATACAAGATTTGTTATTCACTATCCCAACAGTGATAAGCCTGAGGATGATGACCGCAAGAGATTAATGGATGAACACATGCTGGTATATGAAGAGGTAAAAACATGTAATTCCACTACACCAGGGATGGGCAAATGGCGGCCATTTTCAAGGCCCTCGGATCAGTTAGCCCATGTCAGCTAATATTTTTTAGATTGCTAAATTAGTTTAGCGGCCAGCTATCTAAACTTGTTATCATGGTCAAATTACCGCCCATGGGGCCCCCATTGATGTTGTTAGTCAGTCTCACTCTCATGTCATATTAAAAACTGCATACATTTCTCACCACTCTATGGCAAAATGTGTAGAATTGCAGCAAACTTGCTTTATAACTGCAACATTTTCTTTACACCCCATGTCAAAATGTGTAGAATTGCACGAAATGAACTCAAACACTTTTTTTCCCTCTCTCTGCTGTCAAGAGGGGGCAACTAAAAGTTTAGCTTGCAATTTTGCGCTAAATGTTTTGCTCGCAATTGTGTATCAAACTAGAAGGTCATAATTCTAGTTTGATACATAAAGATGACTTACAGTACTCATTGATACAATAAACGGCTATTTGTTCAAGTTCTGATATAATATGGACCTATATACTCTTGTTTTTCTCACAAAATGACAAACTCTTAATTTTTCATTTTCAGCCATGTCTTCCCATCTTAATCTCTGTCTTGGGCTATGGACTCATTCTGATAACAGGAATATTTATAGCACTTACAGCATTATGGGTATGTATTTCAGATCTATGTCTGTACTATTGAACCATTCCAGGGTTGGGGTCAATTCAGTTTTTTCAATTCAATCAATTGAAATTCAATTCCCAAATTGAAAATTGTCCATAGTTTTTCATGTGGATTTTTCAATTCAGGAAGTGATTTTCAATTGATTGAATTTAATTGACTACCTGAATTGAAAACTTTTTTTGCATTAGTAGTAGTATTGGTTTATTATAATTATTACACCCAGGCCGTACTTGGCAGCTAAAAAATGAATTGCAGTACACAGTACATACAGTGAGGGAAAAAAGTATTTGATCCCCTGCTGATTTTGTACGTTTGCAAACTGACAAAGAAATGATCAGTCTATAATTTTAATGGTAGGTTTATTTGAACAGTGAGAGACAGAATAACAAAACAAAAATCCAGAAAAAACGTGATAAATTGATTTGCATTTTAATGAGGGATATAAGTATTTGACTCCTCTGCAAAACATGACTTAGTACTTGGTGGCAAAACCCTTGTTGGTAATCACAGAGGTCAGACATTTCTTGTAGTTGGCCACCAGGTTTGCACACATCTCAGGAGGGATTTTGTCCCACTCCTCTTTGCAGATCTTCTCCAAGTCATTAAGGTTTCGAGGCTGACGTTTGGCAACTCGAACCTTCAGCTCCCTCCACAAATCTTCTATGGAATTAAGGTCTGGTGACTGGTTAGGCCACTACAGGACCTTAATGTGCTTCTTCTTGAGCCACTCCTTTGTTGCCTTGGCCGTGTGTTTTGGGTCATTGTCATGCTGGAATACCCATCCACAACCCATTTTCAATGCCCTGGCTGAGGGAAGGAGGTTCTCACCCAAGATTTGATGGTACATGGCCCCGTCCAGTGTCCCTTTGATGCGGTGAAGTTGTCCTGGCCCCTTAGCAGAAAAACAACCCCAAAGCATAATGTTTCCACCTCGAGTTGAGTTGATGCCAAAGAGCTCCATTTTGGTCTCATCTGACCACAACACTTTCACCCAGTTCTCCTCTGAATCATCCAGATGTTCTTTGGCAAACTTCAGACGGGCATGTATATGTGCTTTCTTGAGCAGGGGGACCTTGCGGGCGCTGCAGTATTTCAGTCCTTCACAGCGTAGTGTGTTACCAATTGTTTTCTTGGTGACTATGGTCCCAGCTGCTTTGAGATCATTGACAAGATCCTCCCGTGTAGTTCTGGGCTGATTCCTCACCGTTCTCATGATCATTAAAACTCCACGAGGTGAGATCTTGCATGGAGCCCCAGGCCGAGGGAGATTGACAGTTATTTTGTGTTTCTTCCATTTGCGAATAATCGCACCAACTGTTGTCACCTTCTCACCAAGCTACTTGGCGATGGTCTTGTAGCTCATTCCAGCCTTGCGTAGGTCTACAATCTTGTCCCTGACATCCTTGGAGAGCTCTTTGGTCTTGGCCATGGTGGAGAGTTTGGAATCTGATTGATTGATTGCTTCTGTGGACAGGTGTCTTTTATACAAGTAACAAGCTGAGATTAGGAGCACTCCCTTTAAGAGTGTGCTCCTAATCTCAGCTCGTTACCTGTATAAAAGACACCTGGGAGCCAGAAATCTTTCTGATTGAGAGGGGGTCAAATACTTATTTCCCTCATTAAAATGCAAATCAATTCATAATATTTTTGACATACGTGTTTCTGGATTTTTTTGTTGTTATTCTGTCTCTCACTGTCAAATAAACCTACCATAACAATTATAGACTGATCATTTCTTTGTCAGTGGGCAAACGTACAAAATCAGCAGAGGATCAAATACTTTTTTCCCTCACTGTACAACTAAACAAGAACAATTAAAACATGTGAAAGTCAGAATGGGAGCTGAAGGATGAATCGAGCCCACCACTATACCATATTTTTTTTACCTTATGTTTCGAGTGTAGGCCTATTTGATTTCACTGTTATCTTTCACATTCAGCACCAAGTCACCTGCTCCATCAATCCTGTCTGAACCGTTACTGTGTGTTTGGTCCTCAGGATATTGGAGTTGCCCTGGCCATCACAATACTCTGCCAGATGAGAAGAAAGTTTGATGTGCCACCTGTGATCTTCACATCTCAACCACATCAATACAGAGAGCTGTGTGACACAGCAGAGAATGTCTGAAATGAAATGGTCCTCTTATGAAGGATACACAATGCACTAGTCTGAGTGCCAATCTGTTTGTGCTATCATGCCAACTCCTTGTCACTCATTCGTGTCAAGCCACACATGGCAATGGGTGACAAAAGAGTTGGCTTGGCAATGACAGCAATGGAGTTGGCATTGGCCAGACCACAAACAGATCTGGGATCATGCTAGCAATGCACTCATATTATGTACATATTCATAACACACTTGAAAGGACAACTAGGGACATTATTAGACATTAGAGATCTCTGATGGGTTGTCCAAAGTATTACTGTTCAACTGATTGTCCATCTGACTGCCAACAAGCGTCTTCTTATTGGCTGTCAAGGGTTCTGTAAAACCTGTGGTTTGTTTTTCTGTTGTAAATAATTGGTAACCATTTAACCATTGAAGTGCCTCAGTGTTGGTTACAGTGTCTTGAATAAAGGGACAACCAACATCTCTTAAAAATATATATTTTGTTTGCTAAACACAACTGTATTACCAAATTACTTTACCATTATCATAGGAAGTCACAATCAGACTCGGACAAAAATGGTATTTCTTCCAGTGGCCTTTGTCCTCTCCACATCCCCATTTCATTTTCTCTATTCCTCTTTTCCGTCTGCTCTCTCCTCTCATCCTCCTCTCGTCCTCTCTTTCTCTTTCCCTGTTTCCCCCTCTTCTCCTCTCTGACTCCCTCAGCTCTTTCTCTCTCCTCTTCTGTTCTTCCTTCTCTGCCTTTGTCTCTGCTTCCTTTCTCTTCCTCTCCTCCTTCTCTTGTTTCTTCAACTTCTCTTTCTTCCATCTGAATACAGTCTGACTCAGGGGGAAAAGTTGTTTCAAACAATGAAGAAGTAATGAAGGACTCTAGACTGTATGTTATTAGACCAGTGGTTCTAGCCTGGGTACCAGTCTGTTTAGCTATCATTCCACTCCTTGACACTCCTTGGCATATGACACGGAGTACAAGTTATCTAAACACACTGGTACCCAGGCTACAGTGGTACCTACTCAAAATAGTATTTTACATGAATTCAATAAACTCTACTTTGTTCTATTTACCTGTGTGGCAGAAGCTTCCATGGCAACCTGCTGCGCTGCTGTGGTTCCATCGTCATGGCTCCCCAAATTATCTGCATTGCACTGTCAAATCACAGGAGGGCAGTAGATATTAACTCATCAAGTTAGTTAGATGCACAGAGAGAGGGGCCTAGCCTGTTCCCAGATCTGTTTGTGTTATCATGTGTTTGGCATGACAAGCAGAGGCATGATGACACAAACAGACTGGTTCCCAGGCTAAGAAGGGCCCCTGATACCTTATAGATTAAGGTAACATTTTATTTGGATAGTCCATTTGTAGATGCTCTACAGACTATCTACAGACTATCAGTAGCATTTCATCTATCTACAAACCCTAACTCTAACCTTAACCCTTATTTTAAACCTTACCCTAACCCTAACCGTAACCTTAGCAAGCAATTGCTTATCAACAGATAGTTTCTTGATAGTACAAATGCTGTATCTTCATTTGAACCTGTTTTTCACAGCAGGAAAATAGTCCTGCAGCAACAGAACATTTGAATTATTATGTGGATTATAATTAAATAAATTTTCATTAGGGCAACTCAAGTCTGACATTTTTAAAGTGGAAATTACAAACTTTAGAAGCATTTTTAAACCTTGAATACACTACAAGCTTGCATTTCCTGATGTGCAGGAAAATTCTCATCAACAACAGCATGATCAAATTAATATCCGTCATCTGTATGAGGATCTGAAGAGCATCTACAGATGGACTGTCCAAATAAAGTGTGTGACCTAGAGTAAGAACGGTCTTTATTACTAATGCATGGTTCTCACCATGTTTCCATTGCTTTTCATGTCCTGCAAGTCGATGATGGTATTAAGCACATCAGCAGTCCCCCTCAGATGCTTGTTCTCCTCATCCATTGCATTTCTCTCAGTGTTCCACCTCTCCTCCCCCTCTCTCTCCTCCTCTTCCTCCTGGTCCACTCTCTGCTCCTCCAGTCCCCTGACCCACTCTTCTCTCTTCTACTTCTCCTACATCTTCTCCAGTTCTCTTGATCCAGGAGTTTGCTGAGTGACTCGATCTCCTCCGGCGCTGCCTTGCTCTTCTCTTTTATCCACTCTCTGTCCTCTATCGCTTTCTTTTCCAACTCTTTCAGCCTCTTTCTCTCGCTCCTAAACCTCACCCTTACCGCCGACATACTTTCCTGGCGGTCGTCCAGCCATAGCTGGTACTCCAGCGTATCTCTCTCTAGCTGCTCCATGCAACACTCTAACCAAAGCTTCTTCTGGTTAACTCTGTTATCCTCTAAATCTATCATCTCCGTTTCCTTCCTCTCCTTCTCCCTCTTCCGTTCCAACTCTTCCTTCTCTTCTGCTCTCTCCATCTCCAATGGGTACCGTTTCTTTCTCTCCTTCTCCAGTTGTAGTTTTTGGGGGTATCTGTGCTTTGCTTTACTATTTATATTTTTGCCAACTTTTACTTTTACTTCACTACATTCCTAAAGAAAAGAATGTACTTTTTACTCCATACATTTTCCCTGATACCCAAAAGTACTCGTTAAATTTTGAATGCTTAGCAGGACAGGAAAATTGTCCAATTCACACACTTATCAAGAGACTGTCTCTGGTCATCTCTACTGCCTCTGATCTGGCGGACTCACTAAACACAAATGCTTCATTTGTAAGTTATGTCTGAGTGTTGGAGTGTGCCCCTGGCTATCCGTCAATAAACGAAAACAAGAAAATTGTGCCGTTTGGTTTGCTTAAAATGTGGAATTTGAAATGGTTTATACTTGTACTTTTGCTTTTGATACTTAAGTACATTTTAGCAATTCCATTTACTTTTAACACTTAAGTATATTTAAAACCAAATACTTTTAGACCTTTACTCAAGTAGTATTTTACTGGGTGACTTTCACTTTTACTTGAGTCATTTTCTATCAAGGTATCTTTACTTTTACTCAAGTATGAAAATTGAGTACTTTTTCCACAACTGTCCACCTCCTCTAATCTCCTCTAACTTCTCCACCTCTTTTGCTTTCAATTGAATTTCCTCATCCTTCTCTCTCTCCATCTTACCTAGGTGCCATTCCACCTCCCCCTCTTGCTTCAGATGTACCTTCCTCTTCTCTCTGTCTCTCCGTCTCAAACTGCTTTATCTTTGCACTCCGTTCTTCCTTTTCTCTCTTCCAATCTGTTCTGATTCTCTCAATCTCTTTCTGTATCACAGATGTTAATTGATCACACTCCCCCGCTGCTTGTATTGCCCGTTCTACCACCAGCTCCAGCCTTTCTTCCTCCTCCAGTTCCTCCTCTTTCTTCTCCTCTATATCCCTCCGTTCCCTCTTCTCCTGAAAGTCACTTCTTTCTTTTTATTTTGTTGTTTTCTTTTCCCCCCGAAACGTTTTCCTTTTTTGCTGGAGCTCCTCACTCGTCATCTCATACTCTCTGTCACCGTCACTGTCCCCAAGACTCTGCAAAGGTAGCCGGGGCATTGCTCCACCAATCCACAAGCCGGAGTTGTGTTGTGGTGGAGAAGGTTTTGATTGAAGTGTTCTGGAAGATGCTAGTCATTTGAATAGAATGTTCAATTCAAAACAACTGCTTTAAAGTTCTGAGTTCCAACATGGAATAGAAAGTGAGGAAGTTTCCACAAAGACTGAAAGTTGTTTTTCTCACAGATAAAGGCAATAATGACAACGTGATAAATAATTATAATACATCCAAACAGTTGATCTGTTTTTGTATCTATTTTGTTATCTATTTAATTTGAAAAGTATTTTTAACAAAGTATTTTTAACAGATTCCATCCAGGTTTTGAGAGCAATGTCGTTGAGAACTGAAATACAATACCACAGGTGGGGGGGGCTCACATGGTGATTAGCAGGTGGGGCGGGATTAAATTCTTTGTGCAGGTGCAGTTGGACAGTTAAGGGTAGAGAGAGAGAGAGAGAGAGAGAGAGAGAGAGAGAGAGAGAGAGAGAGAGAGAGAGAGAGAGAGAGAGAGAGAGAGAGAGAGAGAGTTAGAGAGAGAGAGAGAGAGAGAGAGAGAGAGAGAGAGTTAGAGAGAGAGAGAGAGAGAGAGAGAGAGAGAGAGAGAGAGAGGGAGGGAGAGAGAGAGAGAGAGAGAGAGAGAGAGAGGGAGAGAGAGAGAGAGAGAGAGAGAGAGAGAGAGAGAGAGAGAGAGAGAGAGAGAGAGAGAGAGAGAGACGGAAAAGCCTAATGTGGGCGGGAAGGCATCAGGTGGCTAGAGAAAGAGAAAGTCCCATCCACTAACAAAAACAATCTGGAGGAGAAGGACGGCAGCTCTTCTGACAGTGTAAAGGAGACTCAATCTGTTTCTTATTCTGTGTGGAGGGGTAGCGCTTATTATTGTCTGTTCGGTGCACTCTGTTGCCGTTGGAGATAAACTGGGGCAACACCTGAGAAGGAGGCGGGAACGGAACGCTGTCTTTCTGGAGAACTGAGCTGCTGTTATCTTCCCCTGGTGGACGTAGGGGAGCGAGGGAAGAGACAGAGGCCTGGTTGGAGGGAACATTCTGGGCTTGACTGAAAGACCTGTGCTCCATTCTCAGCTCTGAGGTGGTTATATGGCCAGAAGGAAATCCTGTAACACATCTGATCAACTAAAGAATTATATTTTCCACACCTGTGCTGTGACCTACTACAGGACTGAAGCTACTGTATGTGGAAGAGTCTTCTCTGGCCTAGGAGGATTTACAAGTCACAAAGAGACCATATGTCATCTGTGATTGTAACCTAGCCACAACCATCAGGGGATGGCGCTGTAAGGCAGACCATCACACACTTGCTCATAACACAGTTATAACATAGTCATACCATTGTGACGTGACACTGAATCAGTGTCTTGGTGAGGCTCCCAGGCCAGGCCTCTTCACGATGCAGCAGCCGACAGGAGGAGTGGAGCAGCAGGACGAATCTTTTGATTTCCTGTTCAAGATCATCCTGATTGGAGACTCTAACGTGGGGAAGACCTGTGTGGTCCAGAGCTTCAAGTCAGGACAGTTCTCTGAGAGGCAACAGAACACCATAGGGGTGGACTTCACCGTGCGGACAGTGGACATCGAGGGCAAGAAAATTAAGGTAAGGAAGTCAGCCTCAAACTTTAAGAAGAAATTGTGCTTTATAAAACCAAAAAGTGTTCAATGAAAGTCAGCCTAACCCTAAACCTAACCCTACTGTCACTCTCACTCCCGCAAGCTGTTGCATATCAACAGAGCTGCAGTTGATAGTTTGTTGATAGTTTGAACATCTACAACAGATCTTCTGTTGTTGACTATACACATAAAGTATAACTGAAATATCTAAGTGTTGCCTCCTGATCAGATTAGTTGCTGTTTGAATACTTCAGTTTTGAGGCCATTGGAGTGGTTGATGTAAAATACAGCTGTTGTCTTGTGATACTGCCAAGAAGACTTTGCAGGCCTTTTGACATGTAAAACAAGTTGTACCAGCAGTTCACGAGGGACTCGCCTTTCTGGTTCTCCAACAACACATCCATCATTCCTCCTTCTTTTCCCGGACCAAAAACGTCAGCATTTAAAAAAAACTTCAGTGAGAAAAGTGGGAGTACGCCTTAAGTACCTACTAAGGTAGACCTACTGTATGCTTGAATAGGAAACCTCTATGAGGCGCTGGCTACACTCTCAGAAAAAAAGGTGCTATCTAGAACCTTAAAGGGTTCTTCAGCTGTCCCCATAGGAGTACCCTTTGAAGAACCCTTTTTGGTTGCAGGTAGAACCCTTTTGTGTTCCATGTAGAACCCTTTCTACAGATGGTTCTACATGGGACCCAAAAGGCTTCTACCTGGAACCAAAAAGGGTTCTCCTATGGGTCAGCCGAAGAACCGTTTTGGAACCCTTTTTTCTAAGAGTGAAGGTTTAAATACTTTAGAGATACTTTAGGTTTAAATGATTTTGTTGCTGGAGGGCACCTCCCTCCCTCCCTCCTCTTCCCACACCTGCTAACTGTATTGTTCCCCAAACCTGCCAGACAACAGAGATGATAGGAAGGTATTTATGGCAGGCTCTCTTCCTCTTACCAACCATAGAGATACACTCTTAGAAAAAAGGGTTACAGTAGGATTCTTCCACTGTCCCCATAGGAGAACCCTTTTTGGTTCCATGTAGAACCCTCTGTGGAAAGAACCAAAAGGGGTTCTCCTATGGGGACAGCCAAATAACCATTTTAGGTTCTAGATAGCACCTTTTTGTTTATGAGTGTATCTGTACATTATTACTAGAGTGACCTACCGTGTCATAAACCTCCTTCATTCTAGAATGGGGTTGTATTTCATTCTGTGATACTGACTGTGTCATCAACCAACTGAACTTTGACACAGGAAGGAAGAGCAGGCAATATGATGGCTTCAGAATGTATCTCAGTCTGGGCCTGTGTCCCAAATTGCACTCTTTTCCTTATATCAAATCAAATCAAATCAAATCAAATCAAATTTTATTGGTCACATGCGCCGAATACAACAGGTGCAGACATTACAGTGAAATGCTTACTTACAGCCCTTAACCAACAGTGCATTTATTTTAAACAAAAAAGTAAGAATAAAACAACAACAAAAAAAGTGTTGAGAAAAAAAGAGCAGAAGTAAAAAATAAAGTGACAGTAGGGAGGCTATATATACAATAGAATAAAGTGACAGTAGGGAGGCTATATATACAGGGGGGTACCGTTGCATAGTCAATGTGCGGGGGCACCGGCTAGTTGAGGTAGTTGAGGTAATATGTACATGTGGGTAGAGTTAAAGTGACTATGCATAGATAATAAACAGAGTAGCAGCGTAGCAGCAGCGTAAAAAGGATGGGGTGGGGGGGCAGTGCAAATAGTCCGGGTAGCCATGATTAGCTGTTCAGGAGTCTTATGGCTTGGGGGTAGAAGCTGTTGAGAAGTCTTTTGGACCTAGTGCACTACTTTTGACCAGGGCCCATGTCTCTGGTCAGAAGTAGTGCACTATATAGGGAATAGGGTGCCATTTAGTTTATGGCCACTCAGTGTGAATAGGACCTTGTTGCCTCAACCAGTACCACATGCCTGACTCAAAATGACAACTGTAACCACACAAAGAGACAGAGATCAGTGCAAACAGCATTTATTGAGACGGCTTGTACTATTTACTGATAGGAACATGGATATCATCGTGCTGTGAAGACTTCAATTTAATTTATTTCCTCACTTTGCATGACAATGGCAGTGCTCTTGCTCCAGGCAGAAATGGAGATGAAGGGTGTTTTGCTTCCCACCCTATAGAGGTGTGTCATTGTTAAACACAGGAACCAGTGGAAATCCCCTGTGCATCACTGCACGCATACTGTATATAAGCTATCCCTCCCAAAGCCAGTGACAGAGCCATGTTTAGTACATTAAAACTACAGCACATATGGATCAAAACAATGACAATCCCTACAGTAGCTTTTGGAAGCATATTAATTATTTTTTATCCAACAAGTTCTCTTGTGCTTGTGTACATGTTGCATGGATGATTAGGAGAAAGAGAGATAAAAGGAGTTAACGGTGGTTTTAGAGAAAGATAAAGGCTGTGAGGGGAGTGATAAAGAAACCATTGCAAGTTCAGACCAGGTGAGCAGGGGAGATTAGGAACTCTGGTGCCAGGTTTGTCAGGTTGCTATGGCAGTTGTTGCTATGCTAACATGAAGATAGGAGAAGGGCAGGCGGAGGCTGAAGGAGATGCCCCAGACAGTGACATATTGCAGCATTTTTTAAGTTACAGTACATCATCATTTTGTTAAGGTGTCATTTCAGTTTTGTATTGTCCCCTCCAGGAGTACATTAGGCTTTGAGATCATTGTTTTGTATTGTCCCCTCCAGGAGTATATTAGGCTTTGAGATCATTGTTTTGTATTGTCCCCTCCAGGAGTATATTAGGCTTTGAGATCATTGTTTTGTATTGTCCCCTCCAGGAGTATATTAGGCTTTGAGATCATTGTGTTTGTGTGTGAGATATTGGTCTAATTCTGTGTCTGTGTAAAACAGATGCAGGTATGGGACACAGCTGGACAGGAGCGTTTCCGGACCATCACCCAGAGTTACTACCGCAGCGCCCACGGCGCCATGATCGCCTATGACATCACACGCCGCGGAACCTTTGACTCTGTGTCCCATTGGATCAGAGAGGTGGAGCTGTACGGCGCGGCCAATATAGTGCTCTGTCTCATTGGTGAGTGGGAGCTGAAATATCTGCTGACTCCGTGTGGCATGGGCCATTGTTTTGAATTGAAATGTTTGTTCTACCATTTGTATTTCTATGATTGAGATGTAAAGATTTGAAATAAAAAAGTTTCTGGGCCTCTCTCAGAAAAGAGGTCCAAACCTTTAAAATACTTTAACACCTGACCCCTTCCTGTTCAATTAAAGGTCAAATCAATGTGTTTCTGACAAATCAGTTCTAAAAACAAAACTTTAAACACCTATTTCTCTCCCTCCCAGGCAACAAGTCACAGGAAGGGGTCAGGGGTTAAAGTCTTTTAAACAACTATTTATCTCCCTCCCAGGCAACTAGTCACAGGAAGGGGTCAGGGGTTAAACATTGAAGCTGGCTCTTTGTCTTTTATATTGTCTGTGAACTGTCAAATAGATGCTGAAGACACATTTCCAACAATGTCCTTCCTCTCCCTCCCAGGTAACAAGTCTGACCTGGAGTCTGAGCGTCGGGTGTTGTTCCAGGAGGCGTGCTGTATGGCTGAGGAGAGAGGCATCCTGGCAGCGTTAGAGACCTCAGCTAAGGAGGCTCAGAATGTGGACGATGCCTTCATGATGATGGCCCGCGAGTTGCTGGCACGCAACGGCATGGCCGTCCAGCAACAGGCGCCTAGCAACAATGACTCGCCTCGCGTCCTGCTCCGAGCCAACTCAAGACCAATCAACGGGCCGGCGGTGATCGCAGACAAGAAGACGTGTTGCTAACATACAGAGGAGGAAGGACAACAGAGGGAATTTAAGAATGGATACCTGGGGGGACATGAGTGCGTGCCACTGTTCTACCTGGAAGTGGACAGAATAGGGTGGGGATCATCAACTACATTCAGCCGCCAGACCATTTTTTCTGGAACAGATGGTCGGGGGGCCGGAACATAATTACAAATAATTTGTCAACTGCAAATTGACATCAAGAAGCCGAAACAGATATAGTTTGACTAAAACATTATTTCAAAACCTTGCTTCCATATGTATCATTCACGTGTCTCTCTATTATGGGTGGGAATACTTGGGAACAGATTTCTTAAATTAAAATCACTTGGAGCTGATTTCCTGTAGTTTTTACAGTCGTTTATGTCAACAATGAAAATTCCACAAAAATATATACAGTACCAGTCAAAAGTTTGGACACACCTGCTCATTCCAGGGTTTTTTCTTTATTTTTACTATTTTCTACATTGTAGAATAATAGTGAAGACATCAAAACTATGAAATAACACATATAGAATCATGTAGGGCGGCAGGTAGCTTAGTGGTTAAGAGCGTTGTGCCAGTAACCGAAAGGTCGCTGGTTCTAATCCCCGAGCCGACTAGGTGAAAAATCTGTCGATGTGCCCTTGAGCAAGGCACTTAACCCTAATTGCTCCTGTAAGTCGCTCTGGATAAGAGCGTCTGCTAAATGACAAAAATAAAAAATAAATAAAAAATGTAGTAACACGAGCAATGGACGTTAGACCGGTGGAAATTTGTCCTTTGGGCTGGAGTCCAAATTTGAGATTTTTGGTTCCAACCGCCATGGCTTTGTGAGATGCGGTGTAGGTGAACGGATGATCTCTGCATGTGTAGTTCCCACTGTAAAGCATGGAGGAGGTGGTGTTATGGTGTGGGGGTGCTTTCCTCTTGACACGGTCTGTGATTTATTTAGAATTCAAGGCACACTTAACCAGCATGGCTACCACAGCATTCTGCAGCAATACGCCATCCCATCTGGTTTGGGCTTAGAGGGACTATCATTTGTTTTTCAACAGGACAATGACCCAACACACCTCCAGGCTGTGTAAGGGCTATTTTACCAAGAAGGAGAGTGATGGAGTGCTGCATCAGATGACCTGGCCTCCACAACCCCCCGACCTCAACCCAATTGAGATGGTTTGGGATGAGTTGGACCGCAGAGTGAAGGAAAAGTAGCATATGTGGGAACTCCTTCAAGACTGTTGGAAAAGCATTCCAGGTGAAGCTGGTTGAGAGAATGCCAAGAGTGTGCAAAACTGTCATCAAGGCAAAGGGTTGCTATTTGAAGAATCTCAAATATAAAATATATATGTTTAACACTTTTTTAGTTACTACATTATTCGATATGTGTTATTTCATTGTTTTGATGTCTTCACAATTATTCTACAATGTGGAAAATAGTAAAAAAAATAAAGAAAACCCCTTCAATGAGTAGGTGTTTTAAAACTTTTGACCGGTAGTGTATAGATATTTCTTGCTCAGAAAACTTGGAGGTCCAAATAAAACCACCCATGGGTCAAATCCAGCCCGCGGGCTGCCAGTTAGGGAACCCTGGAATAGGGGAAGCTGAGACCATTACAGACAGTACACACACTCCTCTCTTGTGGGTGCCTTTAAGTACTATTGACCTATGACCTATGCAGTGGTGTAGCGCAGTAATTATCTCAAGGGGGTTAGCCGTCAGAGATGACAAGCCACTGACGGAGTTGACAACAGATACTCAAAACAGACATATTTTTGCCTCTAAAAAAACATTTGTAAAATATGGAAAATTATTCATTTGAAAGTCCCCAATAAAAACAGAACCATTCTATCAGATCTTTCAGCACTCTGGCGGAGTTGGCGTTAGACAAAAATCTGACAGAGTTGATGCTTTAAGGAGTTTACAAATATTGCATTTTTCTTCTTCATTCAAGTGGTATACACAGTAGGAATTATGTTTTTCCTCAGTTGCTTTATGACTCTAAAACCTCATTAAATGTAATATATTTGAACCAAAATTAATATTCTATCGTAATCTATCAGACAGATGGAGTTGACAGTTTATGTGGTTGTGACCATGGTGATTTCAATATTGTTTGTTTAAATCTATTAAAAGTTTAGAACTTTACATTTACATTTTAGTCATTTAGCAGACGCTCTTATCCAGAGCGACTTACAGTTAGTGAGTGCATACATTTTTCAACCAACCCTTCACAATCACAGGTGGTCCTCTTAAGTCTTTCTAAAGGAACTGAAGGAGAGACTGAGAGGAGAGGTGAGACCTTGGGGTTTCTGGATGAAGAGGCCTCTCCCTGCACCAGGGATGTTTTCAGGCCTGGCAGGAGTAGGGGCAGCCTGCTGGGGAACAGCTCGCTGTACTGAGTCTTGTGCCTGGGGGGACAGGCACCTACACCCTCCCCACTGGGGCCTGGGTCTTCAGGACCCTGGGGCTCTCCTTGGGGACCTGGGCTGCTGATATCGGGACAGCCAGGCCTCTTCCCAGGGAGAGGAAGGCAGGTAGGGAAGGGAAGGGAAGGCAGGGTGGGTTGTTGGTGCTGGGTCTTTCAATTTAACAGACCATGAGTGGTCTTGTTGCACTACACGGGGGGCCAGTATGAAAAATGTATGCACTCACTAATTGTAAGTCGCTCTGGATAAGAGCGTCTGCTAAATTACTAAAATGTCCCCCAAAAAAATGTAACAAGGAGATGAAGGGGTCCTTATAGTATAGCTGACCCTGCTCATTCCTGATTAATCTGAGATTTTTTGACAAATCTGATGGAGTTCACCAAATCTCCGGACACATATTTTAGGAATCACAGTTTTGAGAGAAATATTATTTAAAGTCACAGAGGGCTATTGCATAAAACTACATAAGATCATGTTTCAGTTAATATCCATTATTGCCATTTATTTTATTTTTTTAACACTTTTTTTTGGAGAGTTTGAAATTGGGATCCTTTGCTCAGGACAAGGGCATTTCCAGGCATAGAAATGAATAATATTGAAAGTATAAAAAAAATTCTAAAAACAAATATTTTCATTATGACGTGTTCATATGCTATTTGTGGGGCCCAAAGTTCGTGGGAGGGTGCCCTACGCCAGTGGATCTATGACACTGTGACCTTGTGAGTATCCCAAGGGGGGAGTGGACTGGAGCAGTGGACTTTAGCTTTGGAGGAAACACTACATTAATGCTACACCTGCTGCTATCCATGTTGTTGCTGAAAGACTACAGCGCCTGAACAGAGCCTTCACATTGCCTGTAGTGTGGCTCCCAGCTGCTTACACATAGCAAGCTATGGAATTGTATTTCAAAAATGTGCACATCAGTGACGAACTACTGACGTCTTGAGAGACATTTTAATTTGTGATGATTTATGTACAATATTGCCTAACGTGACAATCATTGGTCAGTGGTCAAAAGTTACATCATCGTTATAGACATTCAATTAGATTTTAATTTGAGGCCATGTGGCAGAAAGTGATAAGGGAAGCTAGTGGGTCTGGGCAGGTGTGATGTAGTTGATGTTTGTATGATGTCGTTTGTATGTGTATGTTTTGTATTGGCTTTTTTTTTTTTTTTTTATACATAGATTGTAACAGCTGATTGTGGTTATTCGGTGAGGAAAAAGGTTGAGATTAAGTTTGAACTAATTATTACAATACAGGCTTTTCAGGATGGGCCTTTGGAAAAGTACGATACCTGTGTCAGTGGGGAGAATAAGGGGTTTACACGTTGGTAAAAGACACTCAAAAACCGTGTAACTCTCTGCCTACCACTAGGGGGCACAGTAGGCCTACATTCACTTATCCACTTCGGGGCATCAGAAGAAAAGAGAAAGAAGCAACTCCATCATCATGATTCAAGTGAAGCATCTTTGACAACAGGTACAGTATTTATACCTAGATAACTCCAAGACCTGCTATGACCTAACATCCCAGGGCCTCTTGTTGCTAAAAAAGTATAGACTCATTTATCCAAATACGGAAATTCTGTTGAAATGTGTACGGCCTGCCAAACTTTCCTGCTTTTATGACATAATACTTCTCCTCTCAACAAAGAACTTGGCAGCATCTGGACGAAATGTGAGTTTGGAGAATGCACATAGCTTGGCAGTGAGTACCTGGAGAGAGCCTTTGATTCTGCAGCAGGTATGGCATTGCAGCAGACCCACATGAGGTAACATTTTCACACCTGGGTAGAGGTTAGTTTGAATCACTGTTGCTTCTAGCTAAGATGATCTACTTGGTGAAGGCTTTGATCAATTAGTAAATGGGTATTATTACTGCGCTGTTGGAGCTAGAAACACAAGCATTTCACTGCACCTGCGCTAACATCTGCAAATCTGTGTATGCGACCAATAAACATTAATTTTATTTGAAATCATCTGATACTGCTTTCAGCCTTACCAATGCAGACTTACATTTCTCTTGTTGGGATAAATAAAGTACTGCTAACTACAACTACTACTATTACTACTGCTTTACATTTACATTTTACATTTTCAGTGTTATTATTCAGAACAACAATCAAAAGCAACATGACCATGACAGGCTTTCATGCATGCAGTTTTTTACAATGGGTCCTTTAAAAAAAATATATATATGAGGCACCGACTGAAACAGATATTGTTTCAACTTACAGTTTTCAGATGCGTTGAAAAGCAACACAACTGACCCCAGGTATGTGATCCCCTGTGTCTTATAATGAGAAACACATCCAAGGACACCCTATGAATGTCCAGCAGTATTAAGCCTGAAGCTATTCGAGCTTTCCTGTGCCCAGCTCCACATAACAGGGGCATTACTGTTATCTGACTCCTTGGTTGGTTCCCATATGGATTTCATGGACTTCTGGTCAAGCATTAGGGGGCCTAGTGAAGTAATAAAATAACTTCCCTACTGAGAACTGAAATATATCGAAACAAACAATCTAGCAAACTAAACAAACATCACTTTTCTATCACTTTCTATCACTTATCAGGATATGACCCAGATGCAGACACGGGAGGCGGATAGTACAGTTCTCAGATCATTTATTATAAACACGGGGCAGGCAAAGGGCAGGTCGAGGGCAGACAGAGGTTCGTGATCAGGTCAGAGTCAGGCAGGTACAGGATGGCAGGCAGGCTTGGGGTCAGGGCAGGCAGAATGATCAGAAACTGGAAAAACTAGGAAACAGAACTTGAGACACAGGAAGACGGGAAAGAACGCTGGTAAGACCTGACAAGACGAACTGGCAACAGACAAACAGAGAACACAGGTATAAATACACAGGGGATAATGGGGAAAATGGGTGACACCTGGAGGGGGGTGGAGACAAGCACAAAGACAGGTGAAACAGATCAGGGTGTGACGTTTCTGGCAACACACAACTCGTCTTGAGTGGGGAAATCTCTTCTAAAACATATGTAGCTAAACTGTCCTGTCCTGTCCATTCAATGAGAATAAGGCTGGAGTGTTTTGTTAGGTGGATGGAATGGCCACCATGTCGAGTCAGTCAGG
>NC_139992.1:77513648-77556724 GCF_964263955.1 Coregonus lavaretus | reverse complement strand
GAATGATGAAAGACACATCAAAGAGCCAACAAGTGTGTCCATCACTGATGTTTTAAGTGACTGTGTTAGATCAGGGTAAACTACCACACTGTGATATGTGATAATGACTTCCTCACAGGGGAACTACAGCTGGCATTAAATAACTGATACTTTGGATTCCTTTCATTACAGTTTATTAGAGTGCTGCACGGTTTCTGGAAACCCCATGCCTTGCAAGGACAATGGAGAATAACAAAGGTACAGAATAATGTATTATTCACCTTGGGCTGGTTGTACACCCTGCATCAAGAGTCATGAGGTTAATGAGTCATACAGGTATAGAGACACATAGGACTACAGGTATAGAGACACATAGGACTACAGGTATAGAGACACATAGGACTACAGGTATAGAGACACATAGGACTACAGGTATAGACACACATAGGACTACAGGTATAGAGACACATAGGACTACAGGTATAGAGACACATAGGACTACAGGTATAGAGACACACATAGGACTACAGGTATAGAGACACATAGGACTACAGGTATAGAGACACATAGGACTACAGGTATAGAGACACATAGGACTACAGGTATAGACACACATAGGACTACAGGTATAGAGACAAATAGGACTACAGGTATAGAGACATATAGGACTACAGGTATAGAGACACATAGGACTACAGGTATAGAGACACATAGGACTACAGGTATAGAGACACATAGGACTACAGGTATAGAGACACATAGGACTACAGGTATAGAGACACATAGGACTACAGGTATAGAGACACACATATGACTACAGGTATAGAGACACATAGGACTACAGGTATAGAGACACACATAGGACTACAGGTATAGAGACACATAGGACTACAGGTATAGAGACACACATAGGACTACAGGTATAGAGACACATAGGACTACAGGTATAGAGACACATAGGACTACAGGTATAGAGACACATAGGACTACAGGTATAGAGACACATAGGACTACAGGTATAGAGACACATAGGACTACAGGTATAGAGACACATAGGACTACAGGTATAGAGACACATAGGACTACAGGTATAGAGACACACATAGGACTACAGGTATAGAGACACATAGGACTACAGGTATAGAGACACATAGGACTACAGGTATAGAGACACATAGGACTACAGGTATAGAGACACATATAGGACTACAGGTATAGAGACACACATAGGACTACAGGTATAGAGACACATAGGACTACAGGTATAGAGACACACATAGGACTACAGGTATAGAGACACACATAGGACTACAGGTATAGAGACACATAGGACTACAGGTATAGAGACACATAGGACTACAGGTATAGAGACACATAGGACTACAGGTATAGAGACACATATAGGACTACAGGTATAGAGACACACATAGGACTACAGGTATAGAGACACACATAGGACTACAGGTATAGAGACACATAGGACTACAGGTATAGAGACACATATAGGACTACAGGTATAGAGACACACATAGGACTACAGGTATAGAGACACACATAGGACTACAGGTATAGAGACACATAGGACTACAGGTATAGAGACACATAGGACTACAGGTATAGAGACACACATAGGACTACAGGTATAGAGACACATAGGACTACAGGTATAGAGACACATAGGACTACAGGTATAGAGACACATAGGACTACAGGTATAGAGACACATATAGGACTACAGGTATAGAGACACACATAGGACTACAGGTATAGAGACACATAGGACTACAGGTATAGAGACACACATAGGACTACAGGTATTGAGACACACATAGGACTACAGGTATAGAGACACATAGGACTACAGGTATAGAGACACATAGGACTACAGGTATAGAGACACACATAGGACTACAGGTATAGAGACACATTGGACTACAGGTATAGAGACACAGGACTACAGGTATAGAGACACATAGGACTACAGATATAGAGACACATAGGACTACAGGTATAGAGACACACATAGGACTACAGGTATAGAGACACACATAGGACTACAGGTATAGAGACACATAGGACTACAGGTATAGAGACACATAGGACTACAGGTATTGAGACACACTGTTAGAGATGAGATCCAGGCCTGGTTGGTCCTGTAACTCAGCCAGTTCTGTCTGTTAGAGATGAGATCCAGGCCTGGTTGGTCCTGTAACTCTGTCAGTTCTGTCTGTTAGAGATGAGATCCAGGCCTGGTTGGTCCTGTAACTCAGCCAGTTCTGTCTGTTAGAGATGAGATCCAGGCCTGGTTGGTCCTGTAACTCAGCCAGTTCTGTCTTTTAGAGATGAGATCCAGGCCTGGTTGGTCCTGTAACTCAGCCAGTTCTGTCTGTTAGAGATGAGATCCAGGCCTGGTTGGTCCTGTAACTCAGCCAGTTCTGTCTGTTAGAGATGAGATCCAGGCCTGGTTGGTCCTGTAACTCTGTCAGTTCTGCTCAACCAACAATGGAATAGCTCAATTATAAGGGCTATGGTTTCCCCTTCCTTGATAAAAATTAAAGACAGTTTCTAGTTCAGTGTCTGGGAGCCACTTAAAATAATTGCTAGTTGAAATGTTTAAATTCTCAACAACAACAAAAATATACCCTATCAGTTATTTAGAGTTCCAGACAGTTACAATATTTATAAGGATGAGTCACTAACAGTATGCTATTGATGAAGTGCCGAACCCATAGATATCGTAGACATTAAATAACAATAATACAAGTCACTTTATTCGTAAAGTCAAGTGCTTTTCCTGCATGTGAGGAGGACTCGTTAATGTGTAGCCCATCTGATGACAAGATGGCTGACTCGTGACTGCCACCACACACAGCCCTGTTGCACTGCCAGTTTCAGCCTGCTACAGGATGTGAGCTGTTCTCTTTATCTTTCACGGCTCTACAGTCATCTCACCTTTGACACAAAACTAAGGTGTATAACGTGAGTTTCAATAGAGGGTTTGAATTGCAACACCTATTGTGGGGTAATATAGTGTGAAAAGCTATAGCCCACTGCACAGGAATCCCACAGCCCACCACAAACTGAGTCCATCAGTACGATAAGCGAACAACTCATCGTGGCAGAGAGAAGATGCTCTGTATACAAATGAGCCTTTCTCAGACATTACAGTCCTGGTGGTGTCATATCACTAGAGACGGTTGTAATAAATGTAATATAAAACTGGTATGGCAACGAGACCAGAGTTAAGAAGGAAAGAGAGACATTGGCGTTGGTTCACAGCAACACTGAGATCGGAGCTTGGAGATAAAACAAGTGCACTGCAGGACCATAGCTTTTCTCTCTGTCCAGATGATCTAGTGTGGTCTCAAACCAACCACTTCCACCACTTCAGAAAGGGCTTAGTGTCCTAGCTCAGGCTAAATATCCAAGAAGACAAAACAGCAAAACAACAAGATGAGGGAAACCTACAGGTGAGAATCCTAATTCCTTTGTACTGACTCACTTGTCTGTTCAGGGAAATGGGCTGACTTTTAAAGAACTGCAGCTCAGCCAGAACTCCGCCTTCCTACTCTCTCTTTAATGGTTCACTGTGCTGCTGATATTGAGTGGAGGAATTACGCAACACAGTTCAGCAGCCACTATCACGCCTCCCTTCCTCACACTGCACCCCTCCCTCCCTCTCTCTCTCTCTCTCTCTCTCTCTCCATGCCCCCCCCCCTCTCTCTCTCTCTCCCCCTCCCTCCCTCCCTCCCTCCCTGCCTCCCTCTCTCTCTCCCTGCCCCTCCCTCCCTCCCTCCCTCCCTCCCTGCCCCTCCCTCCCTCCCTCCCTGCCCCTCCCTCCCTCTCTCCCTCCCTTTCGCTCTCTCCCGTGATATTAATGACAGCTATCTCAGGCAGGAGGCAGTCTCCTGCGCTCACTCTCCTGCAGGCTTTTCTCTCACACTGCTCTCACTCTCTCTGACTGCGTAGCTGAGAAACACACACTCACTCACTCACTCAAACACACACTATGAGGCTGGTCCTGCTGTGTGTTTCTGCCTCCACCACTCTTCTGCTGGCAGTCCCATGGAGCTCCGCAGCAGACCCAGGAGACGGAGCCCAGAGATGGGATAAGGTCCAGGATAAGCCTGCTACAGGAGGGGGTTCAGGGGGCTGCCCTGTGAGGATGAAGCCTTCTGGCCAGTGTGGAGAAGAGGACGACTGCCCCTATCAGATCACCCTGCCTCCACTGACTATCCAGCTGCCCAAGCAGTTCAGGATGCTGGAGAAGACCATGAAGGAGCTGCAGAGCCTGAAGGAGACGGTGAACCGGTTGAAGAGGGACTGCCTGGAGTGCCGGCAGCAGGCTGACCAGAGCCTGCAGAGGGACAGCGGGGAGGCAGCAGGGGGTCCCGGTACGGGGATGGGACCAGGGTTTCTGGAGCTACAGTCTGGAACCAGTAAGGAGGAACGAGGAGATGGGGGAACCAACACAGGACCTGATGGGGATGGCCAAGACACTGGAACCGGCATTGGCACTAGCACCGGTTCTGGTACTGGCAAAGGCAGTGGCTCTACCGGCGGTTCTGTGTTTGAGATGCAGGTGAAGATGAACAGGATGTCCAACAGCCTGCGTAACGCACGGGGCCAGATCACGGCTCTGCAGGGCCGTCTGGAGGAGCTGAGCCTCATCAACATGAGGAACGTGGAGGCCATGGTGGACAGCAAGGTGGAGAACATCACCGGAGTGGTCAACAAGCTCAGCAACACCTGCAACAGCCAGTGTGCCGTCCAGACCTCTCCTCAGTGTACGTGTATTTACTTATTGCCTTTATTTAATTAACCAAATAGGTTATTGAGAACATATTATCTTTGACAATACATTCTGTATAACCTTTAACTGATTTACAAGACCCTCTGCTATCACTAAGCTATCATTATTCTGTAAACTGCAGAATATTGAAAATAGCCCCTCTATTCTCTTGTAGAAGCCCCTCAAGTCTCTTGTTATTGCTAACCTATTGTTCTCCTCTAAGCTTCAGCCAGACAGACTTATAAAACCAGGCTTTCCTGCACTGCATGCAGTACTGTACAGTATGCCAGTCCTCTCTACTGAGGGTGAGGACTCTGCCGTATCAGTCTCAAAAGGACAACAGCAGGTTTAACTCCAGATCATCACCCTTCGTTTATGGTCCTAATTACATTACTTCCTCACACTTTTTCTTTCAAAACTCATTGGGATATTCTGATATTTTGAGTGTGGGATATTCTGATATTTTGAGTGTGGGATATTCTGATATTTTGAATGTGGGATATTCTGATATTTTGAATGTGGGATATTCTGATATTTTGAGTGTGGGATATTCTGATATTTTGAGTGTGGGATATTCTGATATTTTGAGTGTGGGATATTCTGATATTTTGAGTGGTCCTTCCGATGGAAAGAGATATGCATATTTTCATATGGGCTTAATAGGAACCAATTTGCAACTAATTTGCCTGTCAGTTTCAATACTGTATACCACTGTAAGGTGCTTCATTTTGGAGATCTGAATTGAAAACCCATGCCCAATTATTGATGGAATGCAAACTAGTCATAACAAAGTTAAATTTCCATCTAGAGGTAACTCTAGGGGACATATTTCAGTAGTAATCATATAACATATTACAATCCATCAAAATGGATATTGAACCATTCCTATAGCATGTGACAACGATCTCCTCCATTGGCTATTATCTGAAAAACAGATGTGAGATCCTTTTTAAATGGATCGACTCCGACAGCAGTGCGATTTCTCCAGCCAGTGTACTTGGGACTGTGTTAACGTGCTGTCATTTCAGTGTGAACATTGGGACAGTGTTAACGTGCGGTCATTTCAGTGTGAACATTGGGACAGTGTTAACGTGCGGTCATTTCAGTGTGAACATTGGGACAGTGTTAACGTGCGGTCATTTCAGTGTGAACATTGGGACAGTGTTAATGTGCAGTCATTTCAGTGAGAACATTGGGACAGTGTTAATGTGCAGTCATTTCAGTGAGAACATTGGGACAGTGTTAACGTGTGGTCATTTCAGTGTGAACATTGGGACAGTGTTAACGTGCAGTCATTTCAGTGTGAACATTGGGACAGTGTTAACGTGCGGTCATTTCAGTGTGAACATTGGGACAGTGTTAATGTGCAGTCATTTCAGTGAGAACATTGGGACAGTGTTAATGTGCAGTCATTTCAGTGAGAACATTGGGACAGTGTTAACGTGTGGTCATTTCAGTGTGAACATTGGGACAGTGTTAACGTGCAGTCATTTCAGTGAGAACATTGGGACAGTGTTAACGTGTGGTCATTTCAGTGTGAACATTGGGACAGTGTTAACGTGCAGTCATTTCAGTGTGAACATTGGGACAGTGTTAACGTGCGGTCATTTCAGTGTGAACATTGGGACAGTGTTAATGTGTGGTCATTTCAGTGTGAACATTGGGACAGTGTTAATGTGTGGTCATTTCAGTGTGAACATTGGGACAGTGTTAATGTGTGGTCATTTCAGTGTGAACAACTAACTCCTTTATTACACTTGTCATTAACACAAGATGATGCAATTTGTTGCCTTCCGACAGTTGGTCATCGTTAGAAGAGAACACTGTGTAGAAGTAGAGCTGTGAGGGGAACGGCACCTCCTTACCTTCAGGCTCTGATCAGACCCTACACCCAAACGAGGGCACTACGTTCATCCACCTCTGGCCTGCTGGCTCCCCTACCTCTACGAAAGCACAGTTCCCGCTCAGCCCAGTCAAAGCTATTTGCTGCTCTGGCACCCCAATGGTGGAACAAGCTCCCCCACGACGCCAGGACAGCGGAGTCACTGACCACCTTCCGGAGACACTTGAAACCCTACCTCTTTAAGGAATACCTGGAATAGTATAAAGTAATCCTTCTAGACCCCCCCCACGTAAAAAGAAAAACAAAAGGTGGTTGTCCCACTGGCTATCATAAGGTGAATGCACCAATTTGTAAGTCGCTCTGGATAAGAGCGTCTGCTAAATGATGTAAATGTAAAAGTACTTGTCTTAGATGAATCTGTCATGTTTCTTATAAGAGCTCTGCAAATGACTCTGGATAACAAAAGTGATGAATGTAAAGATGATGGAGAAACAGGCAACATAGAGTGTTGCAATAGGAGTAGAGAGCATCCAGTATCAGAGTACAGTAGTGCTGGTGTGTTCTGTTGTTGACACATCCTTCTACCAGCCACGTCTCTGTCTTGATATGGGAAACTCTCCTCTTGGCTCAACGACAACAGAACGTCATCAGTCAGACATCTCACAATCTCTGTAACGGATCATTAAGCCCCAATTCACAGTTAAACTAAACAGTATGCTTTCTATCTCTGATTGGATTTGAAGGCATTTGAGGACATACAGGGAGGGAGTCTACCTTTGGAGCGTTTAACTGAATCACGTTCTCTATTCATTTATAAACACTTTTAAGATTCATTTAATGTCCCAAGCCTTTTTCAGTATGAATTGAAGGAACTGTTTGCCTGTAATGTGAGAATGCACAAGCTCTTCATTGGGAGGATGTTAGTTCTAGATAAGGGTTTTATCTCTCTGCATACTTCCTTGATAATACAGCTGCTTTTCCGTTGCTGTCAATCACCTTTATCAGTCTGCATGGCTGTCTGTCCATCTGTCTGTCGGACTGTTATATTTGGGTCAGTCACAGCATGGCGTCCATATTCTGAGAACCACTATCACATATGGGCAGACTTTGATAGGAGTACTGCCCACAAGGGGATATAAACACACACACACACACACACACACACACACACACACACACACACACACACACACACACACACACACACACACACACACACACATCCTGCCAGGCTAGCTTACTAACTGACTGCTGTGTCATCCTCTTCTGGCTCTGATCTGTCCTCTTCTGGCTCTGCTCTGTCCTCTTCTGGCTCTGCTCTGTCCTCTTCTGGCTCTGCTCTGTCCTCTTCTGGCTCTGATCTGTCCTCTTCTGGCTCTGCTCTGTCCTCTTCTGGCTCTGATCTGTCCTCTTCTGGCTCTGCTCTGTCCTCTTCTGTCCTCTTCTGTGCTCTGCTCTGTCCTCTTCTGGCTCTGCTCTGTCCTCTTCTGGCTCTTCTCTGTCCTCTTCTGGCTCTGATCTGTCCTCTTCTTGCTCTGCTCTGTCCTCTTCTGTGCTCTGCTCTGTCCTCTTCTGTGCTCTGCTCTGTCCTCTTCTGGCTCTGCTCTGTCCTCTTCTGGCTCTTCTCTGTCCTCTTCTGGCTCTTCTCTGTCCTCTTCTGGCTCTTCTCTGTCCTCTTCTGGCTCTGCTCTGTCCTCTTCTGGCTCTGCTCTGTCCTCTTTTGGCTCTGCTCTGTCCTCTTCTGGCTCTGCTCTGTCCTCTTCTGTGCTCTGCTCTGTCCTTTCCTGGCTCTGCTCTGTCCTCTTCTGGCTCTGCTCTGTCCTCTTCTGGCTCTGCTCTGTCCTCTTCTGGCTCTGCTCTGTCCTCTTCTGGCTCTGCTCTGTCCTCCTCTGTGCTCTGCTAACTCAACTCCTCTCTCATGCTTCCTAGGCTCCTATCCTGAGCAGCCGACTGGCGTCACTTTCCAAAACGCAGGGGGCTCTGCCCTCCAAAAGTGGATGTCAGGATGCATTAGCATCACAAACACAAAGTGGGGACTGGCAGGCTCTCCAGCAGCCTTGGTTAATCCCATTTTACACTTTCCCACGTTTTGACAAGTCTGTCCTCCCCTTATATCAAAACACTCTGACGGCCGTGGCGCGACTCGCTCGGTCAGCTCTGGGCTGAAAGTCAGTAACATTCCATGCAATGGCCTACTGGGCTGTGAGACTGAGGGAAACAGTGTTTTTTTGACTCCTCTGACACTGACCGTTGACTTTCTCCCTCCCCCTGCCCCGCCTCTCTCTCTCCCCCTGCCCCGCCTCTCTCTCTCCCCCTCCCCCGTCTCTCTCCTCTCTCTCTCTCTCTCCCTCCCCCGTCTCTCTCTCTCCCTCCCCCTGCCCCGTCTCTCTCTCTCTCTCCCCCTGCCCCGTCTCTCTCTCCCTCCCCCTGCCCCGTCTCTCTCTCTCTCTCGCCCTCCCCTGTCTCTCTCTCTCTCTCGCTCTCTGTCTCTCCTCTCTCTCTCTCCCCTGTCTCTCTCCTCTCTCTCCCCCTCGTCTCTCTCCTCTCTCTCTTTCTCTCTCAACCTTCCCCTCCCCCGTCTCTCTCTCTCTCTCGCTCTCTGTCTCTCCTCTCTCTCTCACTCTCCCCCGTCTCTCTCCTCTCAACCTTCCCCTGCCCCGTCTCTCTTCTCTCTCTCTCCCTCCACCTGCCCCGTCTCTCCCCTCTCTCTCTCTCTCCCTCCCCCGTCTCTCTCTCTCTCTCTCCCCCAAACAGTCATCATCGCGCCCAAGGACTGCTCTGACTACAACATGCTAAAGGAGAGGAAGAACGGCGTCTACCGGGTCACGCCCGACCCCAGGAACGGCACGTTCGAGGTCTACTGCGACATGGAGTCGTTCGGCGGCGGCTGGACCCTGGTGCAGCAGCGCCTCAACGGCACCGTCAGCTTCAACCGCTCCTGGGCTGAGTACAAGGTTAATAATCCCATCTGACACTTTTTGACAAGTCTGTTACCTTTATTTCTCAAACTCTTTGACAGACCGTGGCGCTACTCGCCAGGTCACCACTCTGGGCTGAAAGTCAGTAACATTCCATGCAATGGCCTGGTGGCCTGTGAGAATCAGGGAAAACAGGGGATGCGTCCCAAATGGCACCCTATTCCCTATATAGTGCACTACTTTAGACCAGAACCTATGTAGGGAATAGGGTGCCATTTGGGACAGATTCGACTCCTCTGACACTGACCTATACCTCTCTCTCTCTCTCTCTCTCTCTCTCTCTCTCTCTCTCTCTCTCTCTCTCTCTGTCTCTCTCTCTCTCTCTCTCCAGAGGGGCTTTGGTAACCCACGGGGAGAGTTCTGGTTGGGCAACGACCGCATCCACCTCCTGACCAAGGCCAAGGACATGGTGCTGCGCATCGAACTGGAGGACTTCCAAGGGGTGCGGGAGTATGCCAAGTTCGACCAGTTCTACGTGGCCAACGAGTTCCTGAGGTATCGCTTATCCATCAGCGGGTACAGTGGCACGGCCGGCAACGCGCTGCACATGAACGAGCAGTTCAACCACGACCAGAAGTTCTTCACCACACCAGATAGGGACAACGACATGTACCCGTCAGGGAACTGCGGGGCGTACTACAGCTCGGGGTGGTGGTTTGACGCCTGCATGTCAGCCAATCTCAATGGGAAATACTATCACAAGAGATACAAGGGCGTGAGGAACGGCATCTACTGGGGAACGTGGCACAACATGTCCAGTGAAGCATACCCCACCAACTACAGGCAGGCCTTCAAGACGGTCAAAATGATGATACGGCCAAAGAACTACGTTCCGTAAAGGAAGGCAGCATGAGATCGGAAACAACCGGAAAGATCAGAAAGACTTTCTTCTTCTTAACTCTCTGCTCCTTTGACCTCTCTGCCTCCCACTGTCAAGTTTAACCACATGGTTCAGAGACGGTCTGAGACACTTCGGTTCACGGTAATAAAACAGCAATGAATTCTTCAAAGTTACCAGTTTCACCGCTGTAAACAATGTTGGAAAAGACTCCACCGAAGACAAATGTATGATATCACAGTCATAGTAAATGTCAGACATGTCTGGCTATCGATTAAACAACATAATATGGAACATGTGCTACTGAACTAATAACAGCAACAAAATGGCGTCAGATATGTTTGCTTTGTGCAGAATAATTGCATTGGTTGACTGCAGGCACTGCAACTGTTTCCAGACATCTGTATATCCCAAGCGTTTTCTGTATAATACTGCCACCTAGCTTTATATCATAACATTGCATCCTCATCTAGACAGGCTGAGCAGCATTGGAAAACAAAAGTCCCCAAGATCAAGGAGGAAATGTACAGTATTTATTTTTGGAAGTATGATAGCTTTTATATAACTAATATATGGACTGTATTTTCATGCAGTACACAGTGATTGCCTAAGATAAGTACCCCAAAAAAGGATTGTATTCTGAATAAAAAGCATTGTATTGGGGTTGGGAAGTTGACCACAGAGAAGTTTAAAACTAGAATATGGATTATTTGGACTTGTATGAAACGGTTTAAAGTGTAGGCCTATTTGAATAGAATAATTGATTATGTAGCTTGACATTTAGAACTGTATTTACATTAGACCTGTTTTATTCACCTTCTATTTTCCTATTCAAAAAAGTATTTACTTTTTATATAAAAACACGAATAAAGTTTTTACAGATTTGCACTGAGTCCTGAATGCTTTGTTCTCCATATCCCCCATGAAACACAGCAGACAAATAGCCCTGACCTAGCCTATATCTGCAAATCATCAGCAGAGGTTGAGGGCAGAACTCTATCTGTAAGCTTATAATCATTTGTTCAAAAGTAAGGTATGTAAATCAAACAATTGTCTGGTTGCTGTAGTCTACACCAATAGAAACAGCAGCACATTGCTGACATTTGCATACTCCTACAGTTGGAGCATTTGAGCATACAACAGTGTACTGGTATTCTATACATTTTCCCTTCATAAGGGTTCAGGATTGGCTGATGGTTTATTTATTTTCCCTTCATAAGGGTTCAGGATTGGCTGATGGTTTATTTATTTTCCCTTCATAAGGGTTCAGGATTGGCTGATGGTTTATTTATTTTCCCTTCATAAGGGTTCAGGATTGGCTGATGGTTTATTTATTTTCCCTTCATAATGGTTCAGGATTGGCTGATGGTTTATTTATTTTCCCTTCATAAGGGTTCAGGATTGGCTGATGGTTTATTTATTTTCCCTTCATAAGGGTTCAGGATTGGCTGATGGTTTATTTACTTTCCATTCAGAAGAGTTCAGGATTGGCTGATGTTTTTTTAGTATTTAGTATTTATTAGGATCCCCAATTAGCTGTTGCCAAGGCAATGGCTACTGTTCCTGGGGTCCAAACAGGAAACAACACAACAAATAAAATACATAATATACATAAATAACCATAGCACTACATTTACATTACAATTTAGCTATTCAGCAGACGCTCCAATCCAGAGAGACCCACAGCTAGTCCATTCATCTTAAGATAGCCAGGCGAGGCAACCACATTTCACAGTTGTATCCCAACCACGTATCACATACATAATACAATACATAATAGAATGCATAATACAATACAAAATGCATCAACATGTCTGTGTCTCTTCACAGTCCCCGTTGTGCCGTAAGGTGTTCTTATATCTGGTTTTTATCTGGTTTTATTGCTAGCTTGAGTTACCTGGGGTGGCAGAGAGTTCCATTCAGTCATGGCTTTATTTAATACTGTGTGTTTCCCAGCCTCTGTTCTGGACCTTTGGACTGTGAAGAGACCTCTGGTTTCAACTAGTCATGGTGACCTGCAGTTCTAGCAACTATGGTGGATGAATAACTAGGTCAGCCCAGTAGAGCTCAGCTCGGCTCAGCTCCGTTTGTCTCAGTACTGTGAAAAGGGTATATGTTACCTGGTCTAAGCACTGGAAGGCTGGGCTGTCAGAGACGTGAGTGGGGCCCAGGGCCAGGCTCTCCTCCTGTAGGGCAGCATCAGGAGCCAGGGCTGATAGAGGGGTAGTCTCCTCCTGTAGGGCAGCATCAGGAGCCAGGGCTGATAGAGGAGTAGTCTCCTCCTGGGTCTGCTGCTCCTCCTCCTCACCTCCTCCTCCACTGGGAGGGTTGGTCTGCTCTCCAGCCTGGCTCATAGTGGCCCTGTCACACACACACAGACAGACAGACACGCACGCAGACAGACACGCAGACAGAGACAGCAGACAGACAGAGACTGCTCAGACAGACATGCACGCAGACAGACACGCACGCACGCAGACAGACAGAGACAGCAGACAGAGACAGCCCAGTGGGTTAGGCCTAAGAAGTGACAAATAAATACTGGTAGAAAGACTATTAAACCAGTTTTAACTGGAGACTAGGCCTGTGTGTTTTTCAACTCCTAAATAATATTTTTCTAGACGCGCACTGTCTGTGTTCATTTGCAAGGTGCAATGATCATTGTTCTATCTGTGATATAACGTTAGCTAGAGAGCACTTGATTTAGATGAATAATTTTAGCCAAACAGAACCCAAAACTTCGCTGCCTACTATTTGACCAGACTCGCGTTAGCTAGCTAGGGAAAGAAGACATAGCTAGGTAACGTTAGCTAACTGTTACAATTATGTTATTCTTACCTATAACACTCCCTTTATTCAGCTGTGACTTCAAGTTTGTCTAAATAATTATCCAGCATTATGCCAAACCATGCCATAAAAGTTAGGTGTGGGAAGTAGAGCTATTTGTAAATGTTGTTGGTAGCTGCTAGCTAGCTAAACACCAAAATACTTCAGTAAATCTCAGCCTCTCTCTGTTTTGTTGAATGCCTTGAAAACGTTGCCATAACAACGAAGCCCCAACGTCCCTTTCAGCTAGACTGAAAATCCTGTTTTCAAACTTTTAAAAACAGCTAAGAGACAATAAGACACGCAAAATACTAGCTGTATTGACATTTTTAAATTAAAGCAGCGCATGCACTGTATTATTGTTGAAAAATGTATTGATCATGTTGAATCGCATGCTTGGAGGGGCAAACAGACAGCTACATTCCAGCAGAGGGCGCCAAGTATTCATTATATCATGAGTACAGAGAATCGCGAGTGGGAAGTAGGTCTTATTTTGCCCTTCCTTAAGATGTGGCTTTAGTGTAGTGATTCCTGTACTGAGAGCATCATCAAGGTCTGCTCCTCATTTGAACCAAGCCAACCAACCCTTGTCCTGGAGGCATCCTCTGTAGGAGGCATATAAGTCTAAGGATTGTTATGGATTGCACCAAGAACTGTTGAGTTTGGAGTTTTGGTCCAGGCAATGGGTTTTTGTGATATATAAAAAAAAGTTGATTTACTCTGACGGAATAGAATTTGAACATTCTGGAGTTGAGACCAGGGCCTGAATTTATAAAGCGTCTCAGAGTTTGACTGCTGATCTAGGATCAGGTCCCCCCTGTCTATAGCTGGTCCTGCTCACACTGCCCTACCCTATGCTTTGACTTCTTTCTCCCCTCTCTCTCCAGATAAAATCTTGCGACTTGTGACTGCAGGCCGCCCAACAACCTGCCCGCTTGACCCCATCCCCTCCTCTCTTCTCCAGACCATCTCCGGTGACCTTCTCCCCTACCTCACCTCGCTGATCAACTCATCCTTGACCGCTGGCTATGTCTATTTATTTATGGTTGCGTAACTTCGTTGTTGCGTAGTGCAAACTATTTTATTTTTGCTGGTGTAAAGATCACGGGTCCTCCTCAACTCGGAACTTCATTACTTGAAGTTTACCAAAGTAACCCTATCTCTGGCTGGCCTGAGTTCCTCGTTAGTCCGCGGAGTCTTGTCCGAGCTGCTCCTTGCTCTTCGCCTGTCTGTCAGTGGCAGCTCAACCCGTTCTCTCTATCGCCCTCAACACCCAATCTACTCACACGCGCAAACACTCACATTGACTCACATACACGCTGTCCCTCTCTCCACTTACCTTCGTTGGCCTCTTGTTTTTTGGTCAGAGAAAATGACAATTTACGTGGTATTGCTTTGTGCACTGACTTTACTGAACTCTGGAGAAAACGAACATTGTCGCAGGGTGAGTACATCTGACAATGTACTCTCGCGTCCATTAGACATTTTGTCTGCAGGAACTCGCTCTTTTTCACTCGGTCCACTCGTCCAAGTGCCGATGCATTTGTGGCATGATGTGAACAGTACGAATTTGTGTCACTACCAAAGTCTAATGGTTTTAAATGACTGTTTTGTATTGTCTGGAAACTCACTTGTAGAATTCGCTTGCAGTAGGTCTCTTAAAAAAAGAGAAGCCGTGCAAGGTTATTAAACAGAGGTGCCTAGTTATTCTTCTGTTGTTGATATCAGGTAACGTGCAACCTAACCCTGGCCCTGATATGCAATGTCTCCAAACCCCCTCTGATTTTAAATCAAGATCTGGTTTTGGTATTTTTCATTTAAATGTACGCAGCCTGTTGTCAAAAATTGATGGGGTTAGGATTTGGGCTAAATCAACTGATGCTGATGTAATTGTGTTTTCTGAAACCTGGCTCAGCAAGTCTATTTTTGATAAGGGTATTTGTATAAGTGGTTACAATGTTTATCGTGCAGATCGGGTTAAGAAAGGTGGGGGTGTGGCTATATATGTAAAATCTAAATTCCATGTAAGTGTGGCAAAGTCTGAAACTATTTGTAAACAGTTGGAATTTCTTGCTTTGAATATTGAGGTTTCAAAGGGCCTCTCTATAACTGTGATTGGCTGTTGTAGACCCCCTCTGCTCTTGGTGATGCATTTTCTTCTTTGACGCACCTTATGTCTAAACTTCTTTACAGTGAAATGATCTTGATTGGTGATCTCAACTGGTGTTGGTTAAAGCAGGTGTCTGATGATTTAAAAATGTTTTGTAATTCTATGAATCTTACCCAGTTGATTAATTCACCCACTCGCCCAAATCTTAAATGCCCTGATAAATCTACCCTGATTGATTTGATATTGACAAATGTTCCACATAAATATTCTGCGGTTGGTGTTTTTTGTAATGATTTAAGTGACCATTGTGCTGTTGTTGCTGTTAGAAATACTAAGGTTCCAAAGACAAATCCACGTTTTATTCGTAAGAGAAATTTGAAGTGTTTTAATGAGCAGGCTTTCTTTCATGATTTGTTTTATTTTGACTGGAGCAAGATTGAGCTTATCCCTGATGTGGAAACTGCCTGGATATTCTTTCATGATGGTTTTTTCCAAATAGTAAACAAACATGCACCATTCCGCAGGTTCAGGGTTAAAGGGCGGGATAATCCATGGTTTTCTTCTGAGCTGTCTTGTATTATTCACGACCGTAATCTAGCCTGGGCTAAAGCAAGGAAATCTTGTTCTGATGCTGATTGGCTTATTTTTAGGCAGTTAAGAAACAAGTGTTCTTTTCTTCTCAGGAAGGCCAAGTCTGAATATTTTATGTCTGTTACCACTGATAACCTGAATGACCCTAGAAAGTTTTGGAATGCTATTAAGTCTATGTCTGGTAACAGTAATGTTAATGAATTACCGTCATGTGTTTTGAAGGACTCTGTTGCTATATATGACAAAACTGAAATGCTGAATTGTTTCAATGAGCACTTTGTATCATCTGGTAGGCTGTTTGATTCAGTGTCCTCTGTCTCTGTACAACCCTGTGTGGATGAACCAGTGTCCTCTGTCTCTGTACAACCCTGTGTGGATGAACCAGTGAGAGCTGGTCAAACTTTTAGCTTTCTGCCATTCTCAGTGCAGGTGGTACATAAAGCCCTGAAATCCTTAGATAAAAGAAAGCCTGCAGGTCCTGATCTTTTGGATCCCTGCTTTTTAAATCTGGCAGCTGATTTCATAGCTGAACCACTTACATATCTGTTCAATCTAACCCTGGAATGTAATGAAATTCCAAAGATCTGGAAATCAGCATTTGTCCTACCACTTTTAAAAGGGGGAGATCCAACTCTTTTAAATAATTATAGGCCAATCTCAAAGCTGTCACCCCTGGTGAAAATACTTGAAACCCTTGTAAGTGAACAGCTAAAATAGTTTTTATTTACTAACTCTATTTTATCAATGTATCAATCGGGCTTCAGGAAGAAGCATAGCACAATTACAGCAGCCATGAAGGTTTTAAATGATATCACTGAAGCCCTTGACAAAAAACAGCATTGTGTCTCACTTTTTATTGATCTCTCTAAGGCTTTTGATACAGTTGATCATGCTATACTAAGGCAGAGATTGTTGAGTGTAGGTCTTTCGGAGCATGCAGTTGCATGGTTTGCTAACTATCTGTCTGATAGAACTCAGTGCACTCAATTTGATGGGCTTATGTCTGTTAAATTGTCTGTCCTGAATGGTGTGCCCCAGGGCTCTGTACTTGGTCCTCTCTTATTCACTATTTATATTAATGAATTAGACAAAAATGTCCAAAATGCACAACTTCATTTTTATGCTGATGATACTGTTATTTACTGTTGTGCCTCATCTCTTACAAAAGCTTTCCAGAACTTGCAAACTGCTTTTTATACTGTTCAACATACCTTGTGTCAATTGAAGCTTATCCTCAATACTGACAAAACTAAACTAATGGTGTTTTCTAATGCAAGAAATAGACCTCTGAACCTTTCACCTGTTACTACCTGTCAGGGCAAGGAGATTGAGGTTGTAACCTCATATAAATATCTTGGAATTCTAATTGATGACGGCCTCTCTTTTAAATTGCATATTCAACAACTTACAAAAAAATTGAAGCTGAAATTGGGATTTTATTTTAGGAATAAGGCCTGTTTTTCTTTTGAAGCCAGAAGGAGGCTAGTATCAGCTACATTTATGCCTTTACTAGACTATGGGGATATTTTATATATGAATGCTTCCGCTCAGTGTTTGAGATCAATTGACACTCTTTACCATGGTACTTTGAGATTTATTTTAAACTGCAAAACCCTTACGCACCACTGCACTTTGTATACCAGGGTTGGCTGGCCTTCTCTAGTCACTCGTAGGCTCAGTCACTGGTATACTTTTATTTACAAAGCCATTTTGGGTTTACTACCTTTTTATTTGGGCATTTTTATTGTTCAGAAATATGGTGGGTACTCTCTTCGTTCACTGGACTTTATCCTGCTAACTGTTCCAAATGTCCGAACTGAATTTGGTAAAAGGTCTTTTATGTACTCTGCGCCATCGTCTTGGAACACCTTACAAAATAATTTTAAACTGGAAGAACTTGTCCCGATTGGTGTTTTTAAATCTCTGATGAAGGATTTTGAGGCTGATTCCCTGACCTGTCAATGTTTTTAATTTGCTGTTTTTGATATTGTTATACTCTTGTGAATTCATGAATGGTTTTTACTAGATTACTTGTAGTTTTTCATGTTGTCTGTCTGTAATATTTTGTAATGACTTGGTGCTGCCTATCTTGGCCAGGACGCTCTTGAAAAATAGATTTTAAATCTCAATGAGCCCTTCCTGGTTAAATAAAGGTTAAATAAAATAAAAATAAAATGTCCCTTCCGTCTTCAAGAGAGCAAGAGTTGCACCCCTTCTCAAAAAACCAACACTCGATCCCACTGATGTCAACAACTACAGACCAGTATCCCTTCTTTCTTTTCTTTCCAAAACTATTGAGCGTGCAGTCTTTAGCCAACTCTCTTGCTATCTCTCTCAGAATGACCTTCTTGATCCAAACCAGTCAGGTTTCAGGACTGGTCATTCAACTGAGACTGCTCTTCTCTGTGTCACGGAGGCTCTCCGCACTGCTAAAGCTAACTCTCTCTCCTCTGCTCTTGTCCTTCTAGACCTGTCTGCTGCCTTTGATACTGTGAACCATCAGATCCTCCTCTCCACCCTCTCCGAGCTGGGCATCTCCGGCGCGGCTCACTCCTGGATTGCGTCCTACCTGACCGGTCGCTCCTACCAAGTGGCGTGGCGAGAAGCTGTCTCCGCACCACGTGCTCTCACCACTGGTGTCCCCCAGGGCTCAGTTCTAGGCCCTCTCCTTTTCTCCCTATACACCAAGTCACTTGGCTCTGTCATATCCTCACATGGCCTCTCCTATCATTGCTACGCTGACGATACACAACTAATCTTCTCCTTTCCCCCTTCTGATAACCAGGTGGCGAATCGCATCTCTGCATGTCTGGCAGACATATCAGTATGGATGACGGATCACCACCTCAAGCTGAACCCTGGCAAGACGGAGCTGCTCTTCCTCCCGCGGAAGGACTGCCCGTTCCATGATCTCGCCATCACGGTTGACAACTCCGTTGTGTCCTCCTCCCAGAGTGCGAAGAGCCTTGGCGTGACCCTGGACAACACCCTGTCGTTCTCCGCTAACATCAAGGCGGTGACCCGATCCTGCAGGTTCATGCTCTACAACATTCGGAGAGTACGACCCTACCTTACACAGAAAGCGGCACAGGTCCTAATCCAGGCACTGGTCATCTCCCGTCTGGATTACTGCAACTCGCTGTTGGCTGGGCTCCCTGCCTGTGCCATTAAACCCCTACAACTCATCCAGAATGCCGCAGCCCGTCTGGTGTTCAACCTTCCCAAGTTCTCTCACGTCACCCCCCTCCTCCGCACACTCCACTGGCTTCCAGTTGAAGCTCGCATCCGTTACAAGACCATGGTGCTTGCCTATGGAGCTGTGAGGGGAACGGCACCTCCGTACCTTCAGGCTCTGATCAGTCCCTACACCCAAACGAGGGCATTGCGTTCATCCACCTCTGGCCTGCTGGCTCCCCTTCCTCTGCGGAAGCATAGTTCCCGCTCAGCCCAGTCAAAACTGTTCGCTGCTCTGGCACCCCAATGGTGGAACAAGCTCCCTCACGACGCCAGGACAGCGGAGTCACTCATCACCTTCCGGAGACATTTGAAACCCCACCTCTTTAAGGAATACCTGGGATAGGATAAAGTAATCCTTCTACCCCCCCCCCCCCCCAAAAAAAAAACAAAAAAAAAAAACAATTGTAAAGTGGTTATCCCACTGGCTATAGGGTGAATGCACCAATTTGTAAGTCGCTCTGCATAAGAGCGTCTGCTAAATGACGTAAATGTAAATGTAAATGTATATAATCATATTCATTATGATCTAAAAGGCAACATTTATCCTATATCAGTACTCCTACACCGTGACTCTTTGTGAATACGGGCCCAGAACAGCTGGAGAGTTCCCTTTTCTCCATTGTGTCATGGTGACAGGGTCACCCTCTCAGCTCACGAGAAACTGTGGAAAACCATTTAAGATCATTGCTCTTTCCCCTGGATCCAAATGTGGTCTTGATTACGCTCCTTCCCCTATGCAAATTCCTCTGGGTGCATTCATTGTTCTTACATTTTTCTTAAATCACATAGAATCACATATCCTCTGTCCTGTGACTACTGTAGTAGGTTATTTGAGCCAGTATCAAATGGTTGACCTTTGGCTCAGAAGTTGACTGATGTTTTTCATGATCCATTTATAGCTCATAAGAACATTGTATGTCATTATTCACTGATCTGGTCGTTTTTGGTCCAGTAGAGGGTTCGCTCCCAGCATTAACCTTGACTTCCATCACATTTCTGGACTGATTTCTGGAACCTGCCCATGTTTTTGTTTTCTATAACAATATGCCCTTCAAGTGAATTATAATTTTGGCAAGTAAAACAAGTTCCTGCAATTCTCAGAAATGATTTCTAGATTTGTGTGTAACTCAGAATTTCATATGCATGCGGGCATGCAGCTAAGTTAGGACAGTAGATTTAGCTAACTGGTCACAATTAACAAGGTTTGTTTTTCTTATCATTCCATATTCCATCATGATATTCCATCAACAAAACGACTTAATTTAGTTATGTTTGTTACTAACTCCTAATAATGTAGCAGCACAGGAAAACAAGGTTCTGTGCTGTATTCAGTAAACACAACAGCTGGTGGTAAACCATAGCCATTAAAGATGAAGGAATGTGCACCATTCCATGCAGACGTATTTAGTTTAACTTTCTGAGTAGGTTTTCAGTCTAACTTTGTGCATAGGGTGTGTCTCGACCTGTTCTGATTATCCAGCCTATATTTAGGGCTCTTTAGTGATTTAGTGCCCTCCTTAGTGGTCAGTGAAGTCATACACACTTGTTCCTTCTGAGTGCCATGGTAAAGTGTGTTTCTTTTTCAGGAGTTCCAAAGACATCACTCTATTACGAGTAGGTGTAATATTTGTTCTTAGAATAGTGCTGAGCAGTGCTTGAAGTGGATTAAACATCATATTTATGTACCAGGGTTTGTATTTTTGAGCCGGTATTCTCTAAAGAGGTGCTGGCACTCAAACAGTAGAAAATGTGAGATTCTCTGTACAAGTGAGCACTGGTCCACTTTTAACACTGGTGTGGCAGGTAGCCTAGCAGTTAAGAGCGTTGGGCCAGTAACTGAAAGGTTGCTGGTTTGAATCCCCAAGCCTGAAAACTCTGCTGTTTGCCTTTGAGCAAGGCAGTTCCTGTACATTTTTGTAGATGATCGTGTCCAGAGTGACTTACAGTAGTGAGTGCATACATTTTCATACTGGTCCCCTGTGGGAATCAAACCCACAACCCTGGTGTTGCAAGCGCCATGATCTACCAACTGAGCTACACAGGACCACAGTTAACCCCCAACAACTGGGCGTCTATTAAGGCAGCCCCCCGCACCTCTCTGACCCAGTTCGCTACAGCAGTAAAATAATCCTGCAGAAACAGGAAATGTGGATTGTAATTCATGATTTTTTTTTGTAAGGGTTGATACATTTTCCGTTAGGGCAAATCAAGTCTGACATTTTAAAGTGGAAATTGCAAACATTAGAAGTATTTTTAAACCTCGAATACACTACAAGTTTGCATTTCCTGCCGTGCAGGAAAATTCCTGCAACAACATGATGATGAATTTAAGATACGGCATCTTATCAATATCATACAGTATCTTGGAGAGATTTGAAAACAACCAACAATCTTCTTTTAAGTGATCTGGTTGCAGCTGTGTATAACCATACTCTGGTCGAGTGACAACCTCTTGCAGCTGTTCTATGGCTATGTGGAGCCTGTGTCGTCCATATGATCACCCTGGGTGGTGTGTTTCACCCTGGGTGGTGTGTTTCACCCTGGGTGGTGTGTTTCATAAAGCTTATCATTCCATTAATCACTATGGCTGAATGAAATAATCAGAGGAAAAAGTTACTGTATCCTATACACTCCGTTTCTTCTGTACCCGTGAATTGTAGTCGTAACAAAAGCAGAACCAAATTGGGGGTAATTTTGTGGTCCTTCTGCAGGCTCTTTAAAGTTAGGTGGTGGTCTGTTTTCAATATCCCAATTAATCCAAGTTGGGTTTTCTTCCAGACACGTCATCTGCACAGCGAGGACTATAGTTCCACAGTCACCGTAGAAGGTTCCGTTCCAACTGACGAAATCGGGAGATATCTGCAGATACTTAATACAATCTATTAAAGCCTTTCGAGAGGTTTTTATGAAACTCTTTTTAAGAGTTACTGTATAACAATTTGCCTTCCTCGCATCAAAAGTGTTGCTGAACAAAGGACAGAAATGGAAATGTTTTTGATTGACATTCACAGGCAGTGATCTTCAGACTCTCTCCCCAGATAGCAAAACATCAGATTATTGGACAGCTTGACTGAATAAATTGTTTCCCCCTCTTTTTTCTGACATACCAAACAACATGTTTCCAAACGTGAGAAAGCTCTGAGAGTAACAGCTGTGCATATTTGTGTTGGAAGTGTCCTCGCTCACTGAGATACTTACCGTACTGCTTAGAACCTCAGAGTCATGTCTGACTCCTGTGATGTCACAGGGATCCGCAGGCTAACATGGGACCTCCAGGATCATTCAGGACACATGCCGCTATAGAAACCCACCGCATACATCAGATGGCCCACAATCCCTGCATGTGTGAATCACTCATGGTGTGTATGAACCAAGACATCGGTTTCTGTTCAGGATCGTATGGACTGACTTAATGTACTTTAGGTCTTCAGCGGGTCCAGGCCTAACTCCTCAGCTTCATGTGTTGAGGTGCAGAGAGGAAGAGGTAGTGCAGAGAGGAAGAGGTAGTGTAGAGAGGAAGAGGTAGTGCAGAGAGGAAGAGGTAGTGCAGAGAGGAAGAGGTAGTGCAGAGAGGAAGAGGTAGTGTAGAGAGGAAGAGGTAGTGCAGAGAGGAAGAAGTAGTGTAGAGAGGAAGAGGTAGTGCAGAGAGGAAGAGGAAGTGCAGAGAGGAAGAGGTAGTGCAGAGAGGAAGAGGTAGTGTAGAGAGGAAGAGGTAGTGCAGAGAGGAAGAAGTAGTGCAGAGAGGAAGAGGTAGTGCAGAGAGGAAGAGGTAGTGTAGAGAGGAAGAGGTAGTGTAGAGAGGAAGAGGTAGTGCAGAGAGGAAGTGCAGAGAGGAAGAGGTAGTGCAGAGAGGAAGAGGTAGTGCAGAGAGGAAGAGGTAGTGCAGAGAGGAAGAGGTAGTGCAGAGAGGAAGAGGTAGTGCAGAGAGGAAGAGGTAGTGTAGAGAGGAAGAGGTAGTGCAGAGAGGAAGAGGAAGTGCAGAGAGGAAGAGGTAGTGCAGAGAGGAAGAGGTAGTGCAGAGAGGAAGAGGTAGTGCAGAGAGGAAGAGGTAGTGCAGAGAGGAAGAGGTAGTGTAGAGAGGAAGAGGTAGTGCAGAGAGGAAGAAGTAGTGTAGAGAGGAAGAGGTAGTGCAGAGAGGAAGAGGAAGTGCAGAGAGGAAGAGGTAGTGCAGAGAGGAAGAGGTAGTGTAGAGAGGAAGAGGTAGTGCAGAGAGGAAGAAGTAGTGCAGAGAGGAAGAGGTAGTGCAGAGAGGAAGAGGTAGTGTAGAGAGGAAGAGGTAGTGTAGAGAGGAAGAGGTAGTGCAGAGAGGTAGTGCAGAGAGGAAGAGGTAGTGCAGAGAGGAAGAGGTAGTGCAGAGAGGAAGAGGTAGTGCAGAGAGGAAGAGGTAGTGCAGAGAGGAAGAGGTAGTGTAGAGAGGAAGAGGTAGTGCAGAGAGGAAGAGGTAGTGCAGAGAGGAAGAAGTAGTGTAGAGAGGAAGAGGTAGTGCAGAGAGGAAGAGGAAGTGCAGAGAGGAAGAGGTAGTGCAGAGAGGAAGAGGTAGTGTAGAGAGGAAGAGGTAGTGCAGAGAGGAAGAAGTAGTGCAGAGAGGAAGAGGTAGTGCAGAGAGGAAGAGGTAGTGTAGAGAGGAAGAGGTAGTGTAGAGAGGAAGAGGTAGTGCAGAGAGGAAGTGCAGAGAGGAAGAGGTAGTGCAGAGAGGAAGAGGTAGTGCAGAGAGGAAGAGGTAGTGCAGAGAGGAAGAGGTAGTGCAGAGAGGAAGAGGTAGTGCAGAGAGGAAGAGGTAGTGTAGAGAGGAAGAGGTAGTGCAGAGAGGAAGAGGAAGTGCAGAGAGGAAGAGGTAGTGCAGAGAGGAAGAGGTAGTGCAGAGAGGAAGAGGTAGTGCAGAGAGGAAGAGGTAGTGCAGAGAGGAAGAGGTAGTGTAGAGAGGAAGAGGTAGTGCAGAGAGGAAGAAGTAGTGTAGAGAGGAAGAGGTAGTGCAGAGAGGAAGAGGAAGTGCAGAGAGGAAGAGGTAGTGCAGAGAGGAAGAGGTAGTGTAGAGAGGAAGAGGTAGTGCAGAGAGGAAGAAGTAGTGCAGAGAGGAAGAGGTAGTGCAGAGAGGAAGAGGTAGTGTAGAGAGGAAGAGGTAGTGTAGAGAGGAAGAGGTAGTGCAGAGAGGAAGTGCAGAGAGGAAGAGGAAGTGCAGAGAGGAAGAGGTAGTGCAGAGAGGAAGAGGTAGTGCAGAGAGGAAGAGGTAGTGCAGAGAGGAAGAGGTAGTGCAGAGAGGAAGAGGTAGTGCAGAGAGGAAGAGGTAGTGTAGAGAGGAAGAGGTAGTGCAGAGAGGAAGAGGAAGTGCAGAGAGGAAGAGGTAGTGCAGAGAGGAAGAGGTAGTGTAGAGAGGAAGAGGTAGTGCAGAGAGGAAGAGGAAGTGCAGAGAGGAAGAGGTAGTGCAGAGAGGAAGAGGTAGTGTAGAGAGGAAGAGGTAGTGCAAAGAGGAAGTGCAGAGAGGAAGAGGTAGTGCAGAGAGGAAGAGGTAGTGCAGAGAGGAAGAGGTAGTGCAGAGAGGAAGAGGTAGTGCAGAGAGGAAGAGGTAGTAAAGCCTTGAAGCAGCTCTTTGAACGGACCCGAAGACGTTCCATGTTTTATGGTGAAGGTACGATGCATCACAGATCAAACAGATAGTTGAAGGGGTTATTAACCTTTTTATTTAACCAGGGAAAAACACATTGAGACCTAGGTCTCATTTGAAAATGTGCCCTAGGAACAATACAGAAAAGAAAAGTATACACAATTTAAAACACAAAATTAAATAAATAGCAAATATTATATACACAATAAACAATCAAACAAAACAAACACATTTATCAAAATAAAAATCACTAGCCTTTCTCATAAACTGACCCAGAGACAACAACACATCCAAATGAAACGTAACTTGGAGATTATAACTTGTCAACATGCTTTTTAAAAGATAGCTTTTCGTCAATCCAGATGCCCAGGTATTTATAGGCAGGGACACAATCAATGGGAACACCATCTAACGTACTCATGCACAACTCATCACTTACATTATTATTAGGGGAAGGATGTGCCTAAATCCCTTTAGGATTAGTGAAGTGTGTGTTAGTAATGTAAACCTCATGCATTTCAGAAAAAAATGGCTTTTATTTCATGAACAGATTGTCTAAATCATACATTTAGAAAATATCAACCTCTACTTTTTCAAAAAAGTATTTACACAACAAAATATTATTGTAACGAAAACAGCAACAACTGTCCTGCATTGGTTATGCTGGTGGGAATCCAACTATCCTGCATTGGTTATTCTGGTGGGAATCTCAACGTTAAAAAAAAAATCTGATACAGACTGAATTGGAATGTTCTGCGATAATATAAAACACCACCAACAACAACAACAACAACAACAACAACAACAACAACAACAACAACAACAACAACAACAACAACAACAACAACAACAACAACAACAACAACAACAACAACAACAACAACAGTTCTCGTGTAATTTTCAACTCTATCCTATTAACTCAACCTGGTGACCTCATATTTCTTTGGTCTGGGGTCTCTCAGAGGCTTCGGTAGCAGCTCGATCTCCTCTGTCTCGGCCACTAGCTCCTGAGCTGTCCCTGTACCCGTACCTGTCTGTCCCTGTCCCGTATCACCCTTCCCTGGCTGTGGATCCTTATCCTTGGGACACTCTCCGTTGTAGGTCTTGACATAATTCTCCACGAGCCAACCCCTGAACTCCTGAGGCTCGGTGCAGACTAGGCCAGAGTAGGCCACCCTGGGGTGGTGCTTCAGCCAGTAGATCAGGTAGTGGATATTGTAGTCACAGACCCAGGGGTTATCCCCCAGATTCAGCATCCTGAGGAAGTACAGGTCCTCCAACACTCCGTACTGGAAGTAGTGCAGGCTGTTGTTGGACAGGTCCAGCTCTCGCAGGTACAGGAGCCCAGCAAACGCAGCTATGGAGAGGAGGAGAAATGCAGGATGGTAGGGGTTAGAGGGACAGTGTATTTCAATTCATCTTGTAGCAGAAGTCTCAGTGGACATCACAGTACAGTTGAAAAATATATGGCAAATAGAAATCCAATGTGGATGGTGTTAAGAGATAGATGGGAGGTGTTGAATGGAGCTGAAGGGTGGGACTAATAACAACAACTAATAACAACAAGATAACTAGTGTAAGACATGCTGTGTCCATAATAAGTATATAGGTTATATATTGTGAGCTTTTGTGAAAGAGCACAGTTAGAAAGATATGGCATATAGAAGCATACCAGATGGACATCATGAAAATGATCGGAGGATGTTCAGGAGTAAAAACAAACAAATATAATGATTGACTGTGTCCTTAAAATGTATATAGTATGTATAAGCATGAAGTAGAGGCCTAAGCATTGTTGTTCACTAGTTTACTCCAATTAGGGAAGGGATGGTGGGGTTGGAAAGTAATAAAGGGAAATATATATATTTTTAAAGGATATGTATGTATATATATGTATGTATATGCGTATATGTATGTATGTGTATGTATGTATGTACACATGTATGCGCGGAAAAAAGAAAAAAAAAACATATGGGGATTGGAAGTAATGCAGACAATTACATTGATGGAAGTTACAATCTATCTGCAATATTAAAGCTGATCTACCCCCTAAAAACTAAAAAAAATAAAAGTATCAGTGGAAGTAATTCCTACTGGACAGGTACAGGAGCCCAGTGGATGCAGCTGAAGAGGGGGGACAAGGAGAGAGGACGTTGTTCAGTTGCTACTTCAATTAATCTTATACAGTCGTGGTCAAAAGTTTTGAGAATGACACAAGTATTGGTCTTCACAAAGTTTGCTGCTTCAGTGTTTTTAGATATTTTTGTCATATGTTACTATGGTATACTGAAGTATAATTACAAGTGTCAAAGGCTTTTATTGACAATTACATTAAGTTTATGCAAAGAGTCAATATTTGCAGTGTTGACCCTTATTTTTCAAGACCTCTGCTGTCAATTAACTTCTGGGCAGCCCATTCTTGCATAATCAATGCTTGGAGTTTGTCAGAATTTGTGGGTTTTTGTTTGTCCACCCGCCTCTTGAGGATTGACCACAAATTCTCAATGGGATTAAGGTCTGGGGAGTTTCCTGGCCATGGACCCAAAATGTCGATGTTTTGTTCCCCGAGCCACTTAGTTATTACCTTTGCCTTATGGCAAGGTGCTCCATCATGCTGGAAAAGGCATTGTTCGTCACCAAACTGTTCTTGGATGGTTGGGAGAACTTGCTCTCTGAGGATGTGTTGGTACCATTCTTTATTCATGGCTGTGTTCTTAGGCAAAATTGTGAGTGAGCCAACTCCCTTGGCTGAGAAGCAACCCGACACATGAATGGTCTCAGGATGCTTTACTGTTGGCATGACACAAGACTGATGGTAGCGCTCACCTTGTCTTCTCCGGACAAGGTGTTTTCCGGATGCCCCAAACAATCGGAAAGAGGATTCATCAGAGAAAATGACATTACCCCAGTCCTCAGCAGTCCAATCCCTGTACCTTTTGCAGAATATCAGTCTGTCCCTGATGTTTTTCCTGGAGAGAAGTGGCTTCCTCGCTGCCCTTCTTGACACCAGGCCATCCTCCAAAAGTCTTCGCCTCACTGTGCATGCAGATGCACTCACACCTGCCTGCTGCCATTCCTGAGCAAGCTCTGCACTGGTGGTGCCCCGATCCCGCAGCTGAATCAACTTTAGGAGACGGTCCTGGCGCTTGCTGGACTTTCTTGGGCGCCCTGAAGCCTTCTTCACAGCAATTGAACCTCTCTCCTTGAAGTTCTTGATGATCCGATAAATGGTTGATTTAGGTGCAATCTTACTAGCAGCAATATCCTTGCCTGTGAAGCCCTTTTTGTGCAAAGCAATGATGACGGCACGTGTTTCCTTGATTTCAAGCACCACCCTCCTTTTAAAGCTTCCAGTCTGTTATTCTAACTCAATCAGCATGACAGAGTGATCTCCAGCCTTGTCCTCGTCAACACTCTCACCTGTGTTAACGAGATAATCACTGACATGATGTCAGCTGGTCCTTTTGTGGCAGGGCTGAAATGCAGTGGAAATGTTTTTTGGGGATGAAGTTAATTTTCATGGCAAATAGGGACTTTGCAATTAATTGCAATTCATCTGATCACTCTTCATAACATTCTGGAGTACAGTATATGCAAATTGCCATCACAAAAACTGAGGCAGCAGACTTTTGTGAAAATTAATATTTGTGTCATTCTCAAAACATTTGACCACGACTGTACAGTAGCACTCAGTGGAAAGTTTCAGTGGAACTAATTTCCACTAATGGACATGAATGCTGAAGTATTACCTGGAACTAATGTTCTGCTGTAACAGGAGAAAGAGTAACAGCTTCCATAACTCATTTCTGACTGTTTTTTCAGCACCTCGTCTTCAAACACATGCTGATATTAACTTTGACCAGTGCTCTCCCCATCACCTACTCTCAGCTCTAATTCAAGCTGAAGTTAGACTGTTGATGTGCCTGTGATGTGCCTAATAGTTGGGCTGACATCTTTAAGATGTGTGTCCTGCAGTGTAGCCCTGAGTAATGGTGGCTGTGTGTGCTTCATGCTGGCTAGCACCATAAAGATAGATAGGCCTACTGTATTCAGCACTGTCTCCAGAGTGACCCTCCTGTCACCACTCCCACAAACCTCCTCAGATGATGCTATTATCATACTCATGAGAATTACTGTCCGGTTTCTACTGGTTTGTTTGTGCAACTCAATGAGACCACAATTCTGGTCTATTTTTGAGACCAGTTTGGGCTTGCTACAGAGCTTAGCTTCTCACAGTCGCTGAGAAAACTGAGGGAGCAATTTGTGAATATTTATTGTGGATTGTGTTCAATTTGCAGTTGCTTTCTCTCTCCAGAACGGATTGGCCTTTTATCCATAACAGGCTATTTAATTTATTTCTTCTCGATCATGACTGTGTGTGTATCAGTGGCAACCCGTCATTCATGGCAGGTCCCCACCTGTTTTGAACCCCACATTTTTACCAAAGAAAAAAAAAGATATATAAATATATATATATATTTATTTATTTTCAATTTTTTGGGGCTTGCCTGTTTTGCATGTTATTTTGGCATTAATACGTGTCACAAATCAGTTTGCAAACAATGTAAAAAATATATATATAATTGAGTTAATAAAGCCGCATACAAACATGGTCTCTTTTTTGTTTTCTTGAGTAAAGCAGCTCCAAAATGCAGGTGTTTCAGCTTAGCGCAGTGCTTTCTGTGGTGGTGGGGCAAGCCAGCAGAAAATAGGAGCATTGCGCCGTGATTGGCTCAGTGTTCTGTCACTCATGGGGACACTACATCACCTCCAAGTCTAAGTCCTTAGTAAGGGTAGACATCGAAAATTCTAGCCCTTCGGGTCCTGCCATAGAGTTACATTAGAAGTGCGAAGGCTCAATGTCATTGGCCACAGATAAAATGACGTTAAATCACCGTATATGTACAGTAGCTTTGATTGGACTGATCATGTCAACATCTTACTTTCAAAATCTTAGCTAGCAGTCATCATCATGAATGAAGTCGACAATCTACTGGCAAATCCTTTTTAATCCTTGTCATATGAAGAGAAATAATGAAGATAATTATATTGGTGTATTGGTGCTCATCGGCCATTGGACATTGCACTACAAGTTAGAAATCGCAAATTCAACAATGAGTGGTTTGGAAGAAATCGGTGACAGTGGCTAACTGCAAGCGTTGCAACTGGTAAATCGGGAATAAACGAGCTCAGACTGGGAAAATACGTTTTGAACGGTCATCCAACTCGGAATTGTAAATCCGTCCTCTTTCTCTTTCTTTGATGACAAAACTTGCCCACGAAGGACCGTCGCGCCACCTTCCTGTTCAAGTGAACAACGTCCCAAAATGTCTTATATGCTGCTGCATGAATTATGTAATATGCCAGGGAGATATGTATACTGTAGCTAAGAAAGTAATACTAAGTGTATGTTGTGTAGTAAGCTGTTAGTAGCCCATGTGCCTCACCATAATAATTTGGTTAATTTTCACCTCTTAATTTCACCTACTGTTCTGACTCAGTTTTTATTTTTGATTTTTTTATTTCACCTTTATTTAACCAGGTAAGCCAGTTGAGAACAGGTTCGCATTTACAACTGCGACCTGGCCAAGATAAAGCAAAGTAGTGCAATAAAAACAACACAGAGTTACATATGGGGTAAAAAAAAACATAAAGTCAGAAATACAACAGAAAATATATATACAGTGTGTGCAAATGTAGCAAGTTATGGAGGTAAGGCAATAAATAGGCTATAGTGCAGAATAATTACAATAGTATTAACACTGGAATGCTAGATGTGCAAGAGATTATGTGCAAATAGAGATACTGGGGTGCAAAAGAGCAAAATAAATAACAATATAGGGATGAGGTAGTTGGGTGGGCTAATTTCAGATGGGCTGTGTACAGGTGCAGTGATCGGTAAGGTGCTCTGACAACTGATGCTTAAAGTTATTGAGGGAGATAAGAGTCTCCAGCTTCAGAGATTTTTGCAATTCGTTCCAGTCATTGGCAGCAGAGAACTGGAAGGAATGGCGGCCAAAGGAGGTGTTGGCTTTGGGAATGACCAGTGAGATATACCTGCTGGAGCGCAGACTACGGGTGGGTGCTGCTATGGTGACCAATGAGCTAAGATAAGGCGGGGATTTGCCTAGCAGTGATTTATAGATGGCCTGGAGCCAGTGGGTTTGACGACGAACATGTAGTGAGGACCAGCCAACAAGAGTGTACAGGTCACAGTGGTGGGTAGTGTATGGGGCTTTGGAGACAAAACGGATGGCACTGTGATAGACTACATCCAATTTGCTGAGTAGAGTGTTGGAGGCTATTTTGTAAATGACATCGCCGAAGTCAAGGATCGGTAGGATAGTCAGTTTTACGAGGGCATGTTTGGCAGCATGAGTGAAGGAGGCTTTGTTGCGAAATAGGAAGCCGATTCTAGATTTAACTTTGGATTGGAGATTCTTTATGTGAGTCTGGAAGTTGAGTTTACAGTCTAACCAGACACCTAGATATTTGTAGTTGTCCACATACTCTAGGTCAGACCCGTCGAGAGTGGTGATTCTAGTCGGGTGGGCGGGTGCTAGCAGCGTTCGATTGAAAAGCATGCATTTAGTTTTACTAGTGTTTAAGAGCAGTTGAAGGCTACTGAAGGATTGTTGTATGGCATTGAAGCTCGTTTGGAGGTTTGTTAACACAGTGTCCAATGAAGGGCCAGATGTATACAAAATGGTGTTGTCTGCGTAGAGGTGGATCTGAGAGTCACCAGCAGCAAGAGCGACATCATTGATATACACGGAGAAAAGTGTCGGCCCAAGAATTGAACCCTGTGGCACCCCCATAGAGACTGCCATAGGTCCAGACAACAGGCCCTCCGATTTGACACACTGAACTCTATCTGAGAAGTAGTTGGTGAACCAGGCGAGGCAGTCATTTGAGAAACCAAGGCTATTTAGTCTGCCAATAAGAATGCGATGGTTGACAGAGTCGAAAGCCTTGGCCAGGTCGATGAAGACGGCTGCACAGTACTGTCTATTATCAATCGCGGTTATAATATCGTTTAGGACCTTGAGCGTGGCTGAAGTGCACCCGTGACCAGCTCGGAAACCGGATTGCATAGCGGAGAAGGTACGGTGGTATTCGAAATGGTCGATGATCTGTTTGTTAACTTGGCTTTCGAATACTTTCGAAAGGCAGGGCAGGATGGATATAGGTCTGTAGCAGTTTGGATCTAGAGTGTCACCCCCTTTGAAGAGGGGGATGACCGTGGCAGCTTTCCAATCTCTGGGGATCTCAGACGTTATGAAAGAGAGGTTGAACAGACTAGTAATAGGGGTTGCGACAATTTCGGCGGCTAGTTTTAGAAAGAAAGGGTCCAGATTGTCTAGCCCAGCTGATTTGTAGGGGTCCAGATTTTGCAGCGCTTTCAAAACATCAGCTGTCTGAATTTGTGTGAAGGAGAAGCGGGGGGGGCATGGGCAAGTTGCAGCAGAGGGTGCAGAGTTGGTGGCCGGGTTAGTGGTAGCCAGATGGAAAGCATGGCCAGCTGTAGCAAAATGCTTGTTGAAATTCTCGATTATTGTAGATTTATCGGTGGTGATAGTGTTTCCTAGCCTCAGTGCAGTGGGTAGCTGGGAGGAAGTGCTCTTATTCTCCATGGACTTTACAGTGTCCCAAAACTTTTTGGAGTTAGTGCTACAGGATGCAAATTTCTGTTTGAAAAAGTTAGCCTTTGCTTTCCTGACTGCTTGTGTATATTGGTTCCTAACTTCCCTGAAAAGTTGCATATCGCGGGGGTTATTTGATGCTAATACTGTACGCCACAGGATGTTTTTGTGCTGGTCAAGGGCAGTCAAGTCTGAGGAGAACCAGGGGCTATATCGGTTCTTAGTTCTGTATTTTTTGAATGGGGCATGTTTATTTAAGATTGAGAGGAAATTACTTTTAAGGAACAACCAGGCATCCTCTACTGACGGAATGAGATCTATATCCATCCAGGATACCTGGGCCAGGTCAATTAGGAAGGCCTCCTCGCTAAAGTGTTTTAGGGAGCGTTTGACAGTGATGAGGGGTGGTCGTTTGACCGCGGACCCGTTACGGACGCAGGCAATAAGGCAGTGATCGCTGAGATCCTGGTTGAAGACAGCTGAGGTGTATTTAGAGGGTATGTTAGTCAGGATGATATCTATGAGGGTACCCATGTTTACGGATTTAGGGTTGTACCTGGTAGGTTCGTTGATAATTTGCGTGAGGTTGAGGGCATCTAGCTTGGATTGTAGGATGGCTGGGGTATTAAGCATATCCCAATTTAGGTCACCAAGCAGTACAAACTCTGAGGATAAATGGGGGGCAATCAATTCACATATGGTGTCCAGGGCACAGCTGGGGGCTGAGGGGGGTCTGTAGCAAGCGGCAACAGTGAGAGACTTATTTCTGGAAAGGTGGATTTTTAGAAGTAGAAGCTCAAACTGTTTGGGCACAGACCTGGATAGTATGATAGAGCTCTGCAGTCTATCTCTACAGTAGATTGCAACTCCACCCCCTTTGGCAGTTCTATCTAGACGGAAAATGTTATAGTTGGGGATGGACATTTCAGAATTTTTGGTGGCCTTCCTGAGCCAGGATTCAGACACTGCTAGAACATCAGGGTTGGCAGAGTGTGCTAACGCAGTGAATAACTCAAACTTAGGAAGTAGACTTCTGATATTTATGTGCAAGAAACCAAGACTTTTGCGATTACAGAAGTCAACAAATGATAGCTCCTGGGGAGTAGGAGTGATACTGGGGGCTACAGGGCCTGGGTTAGCCTCTACATCACCAGAGGAACAGAGGAGGACTAGAATAAGGATACGGCTAAAGGCTTTAAGAACTGGTCTTCTAGTGCGTTGGGTACATAGAATAAAGGGGGCAGATTTCCGGGTGTTATAGAAAAGATTCAGGGCATTATGTACAGACAAGGATATGGAAGGATATGAGTAAAGTGGAGGTAAACCTAAGCGTTGGGTAACAATGAAAGAGATAGTATCTCTAGAGGCATCAATTGAGTCGGTCTCTGAGTGTATGGGGGGAGGGACAAAGGAGCTATCTAAGGCAGGTTTAGCTAGGCTGGGGGGTCTACAGTGATATAGTACAATTATAAATAACCGAAACAACAATAAACTAACCATGTTTGGGCTGAGGCTAAACATAAACAGGATGTAGTACCGTAAAAAGGAACAGTCCAGCAGATATCAGCTGTATAGCTGAGTTATCATAAGGTCCGGTGGTGAAGCGCTAGTGAGTAAGAGGCCACGGCTAGCGTGTGCTAGCGGGCCAGGGCTAGCAGATGGATGGAATCTTCGTGGTTAACGTCGTAACCACATCAGACGATTTCGTCGGCAGACCAGTCGTGTAGGATCGGCGGGGCTCCGTGTCAACACTAGGTGGTCCCGTCCGGTTGACAGAGAGGTAGATAGCCGGGAGATGGGCCTAGCTCAGGATGATTAGCCAGACCACAGCGTCCGTTTTGTTGTAGCCAGCTGGTAGCGATGAATCCGGAGTTAAAGGTCCAGTGATTCAGTGATTCCGGCGGAAAAACTGATATGTTCTGGGTCGATAACGCGCTGTGCAGACTGGCCGAATATCCGGTGATCAATGTCCAGTGATTAAAATTAATCCTGCGGAAAAAATCCAATGTTCTGGGTGAAACACCGCTAGCTGTGGCTAATAGCAAGTAGCTAGTTAGCTGGCTAGCTAGTTTCAACTGGAGATTCTAGATTCTAGATAAAAGGTAAGTCAATAATAGAATCCGTTCCACATTGAGTGAGGCGGGTTGCAGGAAAGTATATTTTGTAGAAGGATGAAAAGTCTGATAGGGAAATATGTACGAAAAATACAAAAAACAGGGTATTTACAGGCTATTTACAGACACACGACAGAAACAGGACTGCACTACTTCGCCATCTTGGATCTTGGATGGATCAGTGGTGCACATGTAGCCTATAACCTGTTTTTGAGAAATGTAATCATCAAATATTGTAAGAGCTTTCATTGTCTGCTTATATGCCCCCTTTATTTATCCTACTGTTCTGACTTGATGCACAGGGAGAACACTGTAAGAACGGCCCATGTTCTGAATTCTGTCGCTGTACATTTCAAAAGTGCTGAACAAATAGTTATATTGACTACCTCCGTCCTGGCTCGCTCATTAATAACGTCTTAATCAAAATGACGGATTGCCTCTTATCCGCTTGTCGTCCCCTTATGCCATAGTTTGTACATCTCAATTGTCAGTAGAAACCACATTTGTTTAAGCAAGTCAGCCATATCAGCTATGCTCCGCTGATAGCCAGGTGTAGCAATGGTAAGGTGTTGGGACTGCTATTGGGACAGGTTTATGTAGGCCCTAACAGTTTGTGGGCACTGTTTGTCACCGTTGTAGTGCAATTAATATATTGTTTAGTGTTGTGTTGTGTAGTGGCTTTGCTGGCATGCATCCCACATATTTTGTTTTTGTTGCCCCACCAATATTTACATGCTAAAATCGCCACTGGTGTGTACAGTACTGGTTGTCATAGTGGGTCAGAATTAACCACCATTTATTGCTCAGTAACAACTCAGGGAAATACTCTAATGTAAATTGTTTACATATGTTCTGCAATAATGAATGATAAGGGAATGATTTTCCTTCCTTGGCGAAGCTTCCTGGCTGTGTGACCAGTTCTTGTTAGCCTAGGAATAATGATATAGCGGGTTTTTTCTTCCAGTTCTCCAACGTAACAGAACTAGAAGGTAGTGTAGTGATTCCTCGGCAAATAGAGAACCTTGTTAGTTCTACAAACGAGATGTAGTATGTTTACGGCATCGTAGGCTCCTTTAACAAGTCAGATTAAACCGCGTGAGAAGCTGATGAGCGTTAAGGATTTTTATGGATGTGTAGAATTGATCCAAACTCAACGCTGTCTGGTATGGTAGATAAAGTATGTGAGTTTTTGATTAGTCTTTTTTTCTGCATCTTTTCCCACATTACCCCAGGGATTCTAAGGATTCTATTTCAGGATGAAATAAAGCTCTGCCTCCATTTTGTGATGAATGGACTCAAGGTCAAGGTTCTCATCTGATTCCTATTTTGACCTCTTTCTTTGAAGGTCCAGTGTGGGCTCAATTTCCATTGGGAACCAGTAAGAAAATGTATGCACTCACTACTGTAAATCACACTTCCAAAAAAAAAAAAAGGATTGCTTTATCTTATTAAATACGTCTTCTTCTGGATCTGATCATCTGTGCAGCATGACTTGGAACACATCCATAAGGAGTGTGCTGTTGGAAGGAAGTGGATGATCTCTTCTCACCTGTGTCGATCTGATCCAGACTGTTGCTGCTGAGGTTGAGGAGCTTCAGGTCCCTGGCAGCAACAAAATCCTTGGGCCGGAGCTGAGTGATGCTGTTACTGGACAAGTCCATCCTCACAATGTCTGACGGGAGGCCTGAGGGTATGTTCTTCAGCTCTGGAGAGAGGGGGGGAGAGAGGGGGGAGAAAGAGAGAGAGAATATGGAGGTCAGTGAGAGGACAATGGCTTAACCAGACATGTTTACAATGGCAAAATCAACTAGCTTTCATACTGCATGAAAACATGAACGAAAACATAAGCGGACACACAAGGAACTTTTGGGCATAAGTTAATTTTTTAACCCAATGCATACTTTTTGATCGCCAGAGTGACTGAAATGTGGATTCCTACATATGTGAATTCCAAGTGTGCCCTAAGAATATCAAGATGGTCCCCTTTCTATAGTCACTCTGTAGCCATGTTGTAGGTCTGTGCCAAGCAGGACTGTTATTCACAGCACTCTGGGTTCCCTTAGCCTTTGAAGGGTATGAAACATGAAGGCTAACATATGAAACAGGGTTTCCCACAGGCTTAGAAGGCCTCTGAGAGAGCTTCTCTCTTTTATTGTGATCGCCAGCAGCCTTTACCATAGAAGGAAAACATCTGCAAGAGCCATTGTTCTCAATGTATAGTTTAACATAAAGACTAAGTAGGTGGTCCCTAAAATGCATACAACTTGTATTAACACTTCATAATGAATGATGTCTTTGGAACCGGTTTTCCAAGTCATGTTCACAATGAAAGGAGTTAGCTGTAAAACTAAAATGCTTAGCTGAGAAGGAACATCGCTGTGGTGGGGTGGAAAACCATCATTGTTTATTTCATGAACGACGCAGGACCTTTTGTGTTTGTCAAACTCCATGTACAGTCTTGGACTGCTTCCAGTAGGCCACATCCTGAGCATGGTTAATGTATCATTCAGCTGAAGGAACTATTACAGACCTTTACGGCAGACAGCTGCTCAAATATCATAACAGCATACGACATCCATCCTTCTCCACCGTAAGGAAATGAGATTAGCCCTCCTTGGCTTGTAGATGGGGCTGCTGCTGGAGCATTCACAACAGCACAACAGAGACAGAAGTTAGCGTTCCCAATGACATCCTATTCTCTATATAGTGCACTACTTTTGACCAGAGCCCTATGGGCCCTGGTAGGGCTCTGGATAAAAGTAGTGCACTATATAGGGGAATAGGATGCCATTTGGGACGCATCCAGAGATGTTCCCTCTTCCCTTATCTATCAAACCCCTGCCTCACAACACCTGTGATATGCTTTAGTTCAAACTACAGCACTGAGTGGGGAAACATGCAGATGGTTGGGACGTTGGGAGAAGTCAAGGTCGTTCATGCATAACAGTTTTTGGATCAGCTTCTGTTTTTGACATTTCTACGCTCATCAGGAGAGCATCAACCCTCAGTCTAATTTATCCAATACCTGCTGCTAATGATGCTGCATGAGAAGACGACCGATTGTCTAGGAATCCATGTGATGTACATGGACTTTCAGTGTTCGAACTGTGCAGGACTAAATCATGTCATAGTTCAGGGGTGGGCAACTTTGATGGGGGTGGGGCCACAAAGAATCTGAACTCATCATGAGGGGCCACAGTGGCTCGGGGGTCTGCGTACCCAAATCCATACCCACTCAGGCAGTCAGAGCCGGGGCCTTTTGGGGGCCCTAAGTGAAATTTTGTCATGGGGCGGAGAGAAGATTTAGCAATTTTATTTTAAAAAATCATGCAATTCTACTCATTTTGCCAAGGGGCGAAGAGAAAAATTTGCAGTTTTACAGCTAATTTCCTGCAATTCTACACATTTTGCCATAGGGTGGAGAGAAGTGTTTGCAGTTTTTAATATGAAATCTAAATGAGACTGACTATCAAAATCAATGGGGCCCCCCCGGTCGGTAATTCGACCATGATTACTACAAGTTTAGATAGCTGGCCGCTAGACTAACTTACCAATCTAAACAAATGTAGCTGTCAGTGACTGACATAACAACCACTCTCAACAGTACGTTTATTAGACTTTTTTGGGGGTAATTGTTCCGCGGGCCAACAAAAGGGGGGGCCGTGGCCAGTTGCCCAACCCTGATATAGTTTATTAAAATCACATGTCGTTTACAGACAGGAGGAAACTAAACGTATATAGCCATACATTTAGGTTGTAAATGCACAGTGCTGCTTTTACAGAGTAAGGTGCCAAACATGCCTGTATATCAAAGAAAATCAATCCTGCTGTGGAGGAGAGAAGACTACCAGCAGAATATTACTCCCTCTCTGCTACACATCATGACTCCCCCAGAATGTGTATTAATGAGATTCAACTTGTCTGCTGACAATATACCCGACCGTCGGTTATACAGGAAATCCAAGAAACCATGATATAATGCCACAAGAGGAGGTTTTCCTTTACAGAGACGAGATGCAGGCCAACTCGCCATATGCTGACTCAACTTTTCTGCTAGCTATAGAGCAGGACTAAACCAGGCATAATCTTTCAGGCTTATGACTTGTTTGAAAAGGTTTCTCTCAGTGTCTGACTGTGAGGTCTGGACAACATTTATCTAAAAAGTACGTGTACTCTCACATATTCTCACATATATCATGTATGTAGCCTACACTTTCACCACACAGATTCTGTGTTTGTGTTTGGATACGTTCTGTCTTGCTCCCAAGCAGTTCTGTAGTGTATTGTAGGGGCATATCCAGTGTTTACAAATGAGACTTTGTTTCAGTAATTAGTGATACAGTATATTACCATCAGATCCCTGGAGACAGGATGAGAAAAGGCTCTGAATTCACTGGAACTCACATATGAGAGAGGGATGGAGAGAGAGTGAGAGAAACAGAGAAAGAGAGAGATGAGGGAGGGAGAGCGATAGAGAGCGGGGAGAGAGAGAGATGAGGGAGAGAGAGAGAGATAGATAGATGAGGGAGGGAGAGCAAGAGAGATCGGGAGAGAGAGAGAGAGAGGAGAGAAAGGGAGAGAGAGTAGGAGAGATAGAGATGAGGGAGAGCGAGAGAGCGAGAGAGAGGAAAGAGTGAGAGTGAGAGAGAGTGAGAGTGAGAGTGAGAGTGTGAGTGTGAGAGAGAGAGAGAGAGAGAGAGAGAGAGAGAGAGAGAGAGAGAGAGAGAGAGAGAGAGAGAGAGAGAGGAGAGAGAGAGAGAGAGAGAGAGAGAGAGAGAGAGAGAGTGAGAGAGAGAGAGAGAGAGAGAGAGGAGAGGAGAGAAGAGAGGAGAGAGAGGAGAGAGAGAGAAAGTGAGAGTAAGAGTGAGAGGAAAGAGGGAGAGAGGGGAGGGAGGGATGGGGACAGACTATGACCAGTGAGATTATCTACTGAGGTTCAGATAAAGGATTGATTGAAAACTTTTCCAGAGGGGAAGGGAAATAGTTTCACCCAGCTGAACATGGGGATCTTTTATATAGCGACAGTAGAATACAGATAGACCAGTGTTGCTGCTTCTTGCCATGTTTAAACTGCACACTGATAAATGGCTTTTCTGGGGACAGGATAGGGGACAGTATATCATTATATGACTGTCATTCATCATCTTGATCAAAGGGCCAGCTCACTGTGACATTTCATAAAATATACAGTAGAACAATAGATCAGAGTGCTGCCACGTCTACAATAAATAAGTATGAAGGGACCATTCATGACCATACTGCCACTTCTACACTGAATCATTATGAAGGGACCATTCAGGACCATACTGCCACTTCTACACTGAATCATTATGAAGGGACCATTCAGGACCATACTGCCACTTCTACACTGAATCATTATGAAGGGACCATTCAGGACCATACTGCCACTTCTACACTGAATCATTATGAAGGGGACCATTCAGGACCATACTGCCACTTCTACACTGAATCATTATGAAGGGACCATTCAGGACCATACTGCCACTTCTACACTGAATCATTATGAAGGGACCATTCAGGACCATACTGCCACTTCTACACTGAATCATTATGAAGGGACCATTCAGGACCATACTGCCACTTCTACACTGAATCATTATGAAGGGACCATTCAGGACCATACTGCCACTTCTACACTGAATCATTATGAAGGGACCATTCAGGACCATACTGCCACTTCTACACTGAATCATTATGAAGGGACCATTCAGGACCATACTGCCACTTCTACACTGAATCATTATGAAGGGACCATTCAGGACCATACTGCCACTTCTACACTGAATCATTATGAAGGGACCATTCAGGACCATGCACATATTCCAAGTTGTATTTTGGAGCTCAAACACAAAAGCAGTCCCACACAGCATGGACTCCATGCAGGATTTGTAGTCAGTCTCATGGGTCTTGGCCTAACGGCTATTTGAAATACAATAATGAAACGTATATCTTATATAGAAGTTATAGTCCTGATAGCAGTTTTAATGTGGCAGTTATACATAGTTCCACAGAAACGGCACCAGATGTGAGAGTCTGGACAGGAGACAGAAATGAGACTCCCATATTTTCCCTTGGTCACTTTGTGTGTCACGTTACGTACCACATGCTGATTCAGGGAAATGATAGAGAACACATTTAGAAAGTACTCATTATCAACCACAGCTCTGGAGTATCTAACAGCCAGCCTCTCCTCTACACTGTTGCAAAAGGCCTCACAACAATCATGTGCAGTGAACAATGGCCAGATATTTCAGATGGACATGTGACTCGTACATGGAGGGCCGGTTTCCCTGACCCATACTAGTCCTATTCCTGGACTAAAAAGTCATTTCAGTAGAGATTCATCTGGGTCCATGAACCCATGGCCCTGAGAACCCTAATAACTCACTCCTGTCTTCTGAAAGACCAGAATACAACACTTCATTGTCCTCCAAGGAGGAAATTCTTCACACAAATTACACAAACAAATGAAAGGAAGACAAGCTAGGTTGGCTCATAGCTTACCTTTGCTCTTGCAGTCCAGCATGGGTTTGGGGAACATGTAGGTGTGGGCACAAGGAGTTGGCATCAGGGTGCTTCTTGATGGGAGGGGGTTTGGGCAGACTATCCTGCCCCTCCTGAGGTTTCTGCCCTGGCTGCTGGCCCTCCCCCATCCTCAGGACACACCAGCTCCGGCCTCATCTTCTTCAGCTTCTGACCTCTCAGAGCGTCCGGCTCAGAACACTTGGCGTAGTTCCCTAGGTTACGGTTGCTGGGCACCTGCAGGGTCCTGACCAGGCTATCCAGCGAGCACCGGCAGTCCCAGGGGTTATCATAGAGACGCATGTAGCGGAGGCTTGGCAAGTGGGAGCAGGTGCTCCTCAGAAGCTGTCTTCATCTTGTTATGCTGAAGAAGCAGAGTAGTGAGCTGGCCCAGCCCCTGCGAACGCCCCCTCCTCCACCATGTAGATCTCATTCTGTTGTAGATCCAGACTCTTTAGGATCTTGAACTGGGAGAAGGTGTTGTCTCTGAGCACCTGGATCTTGTTGCGGGCCAGCAGGAGGTGGTGGATGTCTTCAGGCCAGTGCTGTTGCACCCCGGTCAGCTGGCAGTCCCTGACAGTCCAGGTATTTCTCTCCAGCCTCCATGTATTCCTTGCATTCAGAGGTTTGACGTTTGACAGCATTGGCTCTGCCTTTACCCCGGGCCAATGCCCCCGGTCTCTGTTCCGTCCACACCTTCCTGGGCTCAGCAGAACTGAGGAGCAGGAGGAGCAGCAGAGCGCTGAGCAGCCGCATCCTGGGAGCTCCAACGATACCTCTGGGAAGACGGGGGAGTGGCAAGACTGGAAGAAGAGGGGGGAGGGAGGAGGAGGAGAGGGATGCCTGTGTGTAATCAGAGATGGCCTTGGGTTTCTGCTGTGTCAGGGAAGGCTGACAGCTGTGAGAGAGAGAGAGAGAGAGAGAGAGAGAGAGAGAGAGAGGTGGAGAGTTCGTTGTCCGAGAGAGAGAGGGATAGGATGAGATAGAGAGGGAAGAAAGGGAGAAGAGGAATGATGGAGAGGAACATACATATTAATGTTATATGATAGTCTATCAAACAGAGAGATGGTTAAAACACAGTCAAAGAACAGTGACCCATTTCCTTTGTTCCTCAGTTTTCTCTCCTCTCCTCTGTCTTCCTCTCCTCCTAACTGAAACCTGGTGGCGGTCTGCTCTTTTATACAGTCTTTGTTTGTGTTTTTTTTCTCTCTCTCTCGGCATGGGAAACGTATGTTAACATTGCCAAAGCAAGTGAAGAAGATAGTAAATATTTACATTTTAGTCATTTAGCAGACACTCTTATCCAGAGCAACTTACAGGAGCAATTAGGGTTAAGTGCCTTGCTTAAGGGCACATCGACAGATTTTTCACCCTTGTTGGCTCGGGGATTAGAACCAGCGACCTTTCAGTTACTGGCACAATGCTCTTACCCACCAAGCTACCTGCCGCCACAAAAGCGAAAATAAACAATACATATTAATAGTAAACATTACACTCAAAGTTCCAAAAGAATAAAGACATTTCAAATGTCATATTATGTATATATACAGTGTTTTGTAACAATGTGCAAATAGAGTTAAAGTACAAATGGGGAAAATAAATAAACATAAATATGGGTTTGTATTTACAATGGGTGTTTGTTCTTCACTGGTTGCCACTTTTCTTGTGGCAACAGGTCACAAATCTTGCTGCTGTGATGGCACACTGTGGTATTTCACCCAGTAGATAAGGGAGTTTATCAAAATTGGGTTTGTTTTCTAATTCTTTGTGGATCGCTGTAATCTGAGAGAAATATGTGTCTCTAATATGGTCATACATTTGGCAGGAGGTTAGGAAGTGCAGCTCAGTTTCCCACCTCATTTTGTTGGCAGTGTGCACATAGCCCTGTCTTCTCTTGAGAGCCAGGTCTGCCTATGGCGGCCTTTCTCAATAGCAAGGCTATGCTCACTGAGTCTGTACATAGTCAAAGCTTTCCTTAAG
>NC_139992.1:77477603-77513448 GCF_964263955.1 Coregonus lavaretus | reverse complement strand
CACCTGAAGAGAACTATAATAACATATAAAGAGCTTTTCATTACAGAGGGACATCTCCGTGGTCTTTTCATTACAGAGGGACATCTCCATGGTCTTTTCATTACAGAGGGACATCTCCGTGGTCTTTTCATTACAGAGGGACATCTCTGTGGTCTTTTCATTACAGAGGGACATCTCTGTGGTCTTTTCATTACAGAGGGACATCTCCGTGGTCTTTTCATTACAGAGGGACATCTCCGTGGTCTTTTCATTACAGAGGGACATCTCCGTGGTCTTTTCATTACAGAGGGACATCTCCGTGGTCTTTTCATTACAGAGGGACATCTCCGTGGTCTTTTCATTACAGAGGGACATCTCCGTGGTCTTTTCATTACAGAGGGACATCTCCGTGGTCTTTTCATTACAGAGGGACATCTCCGTGTCCGTGGTCTTTTCATTACAGAGGGACATCTCCGTGGTCTTTTCATTACAGAGGGACATCTCCGTGGTCTTTTCATTACAGAGGGACATCTCCGTGGTCTTTTCATTACAGAGGGACTTCTCCGTTGTCTTTTCATTACAGAGGGACATCTCCGTGGTCTTTTCATTACAGAGGGACATCTTCATGAGAAGATGAAGGGGGACAATTGATAAAGAGAGTAAAATGAGTCAACTGTGCTGCAGAGGGTCGATTCTGAGAGTCAGGATATTGGTGTGGAGAATGATGAATGTTGATCAGTATGTACGGGTGAGAGACAGAGAGAGAGAGAGAGAGAGAGAGAGAGAGAGAGAGAGAGAGAGACTGAGAGCAGTGTGTGTGACAGAGTTGAGAGCAGTGTGTGTGACAGAGTGAGGGTGTGTTTTGTCCGTGCATGGCCCATGTGAGATAGTTGAGGTAGAGCATTGGCCAATCACGTGGTTGAGCTACCACAGTTGCACTGGGGTCAGGAAGCAGTGAAGGAGAGGAGAAAAAGAGAGAGGGAGAAAGAAAGAAAGCAAGCGAGAGAGAGGCCCTTCTCCTCCCATTCTTATATAACCATGTGGCATTCTTCCCCTATTTTCTCCCTCTCTCTCTCTCCCTGAATGATAGTGATAAATCGTCAACAACTGTGGGGTCCGGGAGCAATGTTCTCCAGTGGACTCAAGTATGTGACCCTGAAACTCAAGTTGGGGGATTTCTTTAACTGTAGTCAAGGGTAAATGAGCTCATGTTAAATGACCTGCCAGCGCCTTAATATCCCAGTGTTATTCTAGGAATAATAATCATAATAATAGCTTCATAGCCAAAGGGCCAATACCAAGAGAGACAAGGTGTCTTACATTCCTAGAGACCAGGTGTCTTACATTCCTAGAGACCAGGTGTCCTACATTCCTAGAGACCAGGTGTTTTACATTCCTAGAGACCAGGTGTCTTACATTCCTAGAGACCAGGTGTCTTACATTCCTAGAGACCAGGTGTTTTACATTCCTAGAGACCAGGTGTCTTACATTCCTAGAGACCAGGTGTCTTACATTCCTAGAGACCAGGTGTCTTACATTCCTAGAGACCAGGTGTCTTACATTCCTAGAGACCAGGTGTCTTACATTCCTAGAGAGACCAGGTGTCTTACATTCCTAGAGAGACCAGGTGTCTTACATTCCTAGAGAGATCGATCAGGTGTCTTACATTCCTAGAGAGATCAGGTGTCTTACATTCCTAGAGAGACCAGGTGTCTTACATTCCTAGAGAGACCAGGTGTCTTACATTCCTAGAGAGACCAGGTGTCTTACATTCCTAGAGAGACCAGGTGTCTTACATTCCTAGAGACCAGGTGTCTTACATTCCTAGAGAGATCAGGTGTCTTACATTCCTAGAGAGACCAGGTGTCTTAAATTCCTAGAGAGACCAGGTGTCTTACATTCCTAGAGACCAGGTGTCTTACATTCCTAGAGACCAGGTGTCCTACATTCCTAGAGACCAGGTGTTTTACATTCCTAGAGACCAGGTGTCTTACATTCCTAGAGACCAGGTGTCCTACATTCCTAGAGACCAGGTGTTTTACATTCCTAGAGACCAGGTGTCTTACATTCCTAGAGACCAGGTGTCTTACATTCCTAGAGACCAGGTGTTTTACATTCCTAGAGACCAGGTGTCTTACATTCCTAGAGACCAGGTGTCTTACATTCCTAGAGACCAGGTGTCTTACATTCCTAGAGAGACCAGGTGTCTTACATTCCTAGAGAGACCAGGTGTCTTACATTCCTAGAGAGATCGATCAGGTGTCTTACATTCCTAGAGAGATCAGGTGTCTTACATTCCTAGAGAGACCAGGTGTCTTACATTCCTAGAGAGACCAGGTGTCTTACATTCCTAGAGAGACCAGGTGTCTTACATTCCTAGAGACCAGGTGTCTTACATTCCTAGAGAGACCAGGTGTCTTATATTCCTAGAGACCAGGTGTCTTACATTCCTAGAGACCAGGTGTCTTACATTCCTAGAGAGACCAGGTGTCTTACATTCCTAGAGACCAGGTGTCTTACATTCCTAGAGACCAGGTGTCGTACATTCCTAGAGAGATCGATCAGGTGTCTTACATTCCTAGAGAGATCAGGTGTCTTACATTCCTAGAGAGACCAGGTGTCTTACATTCCTAGAGAGACCAGGTGTCTTACATTCCTAGAGAGACCAGGTGTCTTACATTCCTAGAGAGACCAGGTGTCTTACATTCCTAGAGACCAGGTGTCTTACATTCCTAGAGAGATCAGGTGTCTTACATTCCTAGAGAGACCAGGTGTCTTACATTCCTAGAGAGACCAGGTGTCTTACATTCCTAGAGACCAGGTGTCTTACATTCCTAGAGACCAGGTGTCCTACATTCCTAGAGACCAGGTGTTTTACATTCCTAGAGACCAGGTGTCTTACATTCCTAGAGACCAGGTGTCCTACATTCCTAGAGACCAGGTGTTTTACATTCCTAGAGACCAGGTGTCTTACATTCCTAGAGACCAGGTGTCTTACATTCCTAGAGACCAGGTGTTTTACATTCCTAGAGACCAGGTGTCTTACATTCCTAGAGACCAGGTGTCTTACATTCCTAGAGACCAGGTGTCTTACATTCCTAGAGAGACCAGGTGTCTTACATTCCTAGAGAGACCAGGTGTCTTACATTCCTAGAGAGATCGATCAGGTGTCTTACATTCCTAGAGAGATCAGGTGTCTTACATTCCTAGAGACCAGGTGTCTTACATTCCTAGAGAGATCAGGTGTCTTACATTCCTAGAGAGACCAGGTGTCTTACATTCCTAGAGAGACCAGGTGTCTTACATTCCTAGAGAGACCAGGTGTCTTACATTCCTAGAGAGACCAGGTGTCTTACATTCCTAGAGACCAGGTGTCTTACATTCCTAGAGACCAGGTGTCTTACATTCCTAGAGAGACCAGGTGTCTTATATTCCTAGAGACCAGGTGTCTTACATTCCTAGAGAACAGGTGTCTTACATTCCTAGAGACCAGGTGTCTTACATTCCTAGAGACCAGGTGTCTTACATTCCTAGAGACCAGGTGTCTTACATTCCTAGAGAGACCAGGTGTCTTACATTCCTAGAGACCAGGTGTCTTACATTCCTAGAGACAAGGTGTCTTACATTCCTAGAGAGACAAGGTGTCTTACATTCCTATAGAGACCAGGTGTCTTACATTCCTAGAGAGACCAGGTGTCTTACATTCCTAGAGAGATCGATCAGGTGTCTTACATTCCTAGAGAGATCAGGTGTCTTACATTCCTAGAGAGACCAGGTGTCTTACATTCCTAGAGAGACCAGGTGTCTTACATTCCTAGAGAGACCAGGTGTCTTACATTCCTAGATAGACCAGGTGTCTTACATTCCTAGAGACCAGGTGTCTTACATTCCTAGAGACCAGGTGTCTTACATTCCTAGAGAGACCAGGTGTCTTACATTCCTAGAGAGATCGATCAGGTGTCTTACATTCCTAGAGAGATCGATCAGGTGTCTTACATTCCTAGAGAGACCAGGTGTCTTACATTCCTAGAGAGACCAGGTGTCTTACATTCCTAGAGAGACCAGGTGTCTTACATTCCTAGAGAGACCAGGTGTCTTACATTCCTAGAGAGACCAGGTGTCTTACATTCCTAGAGAGACCAGGTGTCTTACATTCCTAGAGAGACCAGGTGTCTTACATTCCTAGAGAGACCAGGTGTCTTACATTCCTAGAGAGACCAGGTGTCTTACATTCCTAGAGACCAGGTGTCTTACATTCCTAGAGACCAGGTGTCTTACATTCCTAGAGAGACCAGGTGTCTTATATTCCTAGAGACCAGGTGTCTTACATTCCTAGAGAACAGGTGTCTTACATTCCTAGAGAGACCAGGTGTCTTACATTCCTAGAGACCAGGTGTCTTACATTCCTAGAGACCAGGTGTCTTACATTCCTAGAGAGACCAGGTGTCTTACATTCCTAGAGACCAGGTGTCTTACATTCCTAGAGACCAGGTGTCTTACATTCCTAGAGAGACAAGGTGTCTTACATTCCTATAGAGACCAGGTGTCTTACATTCCTAGAGAGACCAGGTGTCTTACATTCCTAGAGAGATCGATCAGGTGTCTTACATTCCTAGAGAGATCAGGTGTCTTACATTCCTAGAGAGACCAGGTGTCTTACATTCCTAGAGAGACCAGGTGTCTTACATTCCTAGAGAGACCAGGTGTCTTACATTCCTAGATAGACCAGGTGTCTTACATTCCTAGAGACCAGGTGTCTTACATTCCTAGAGACCAGGTGTCTTACATTCCTAGAGAGACCAGGTGTCTTACATTCCTAGAGAGATCGATCAGGTGTCTTACATTCCTAGAGAGATCGATCAGGTGTCTTACATTCCTAGAGAGACCAGGTGTCTTACATTCCTAGAGAGACCAGGTGTCTTACATTCCTAGAGAGACCAGGTGTCTTACATTCCTAGAGAGACCAGGTGTCTTACATTCCTAGAGAGACCAGGTGTCTTACATTCCTAGAGAGACCAGGTGTCTTACATTCCTAGAGAGACCAGGTGTCTTACATTCCTAGAGACCAGGTGTCTTACATTCCTAGAGAGACCAGGTGTCTTACATTCCTAGAGACCAGGTGTCGTACATTCCTAGAGAGACCAGGTGTCTTACATTCCTAGAGACCAGGTGTCTTACATTCCTAGAGACCAGGTGTCTTACATTCCTAGAGAGACAAGGTGTCTTACATTCCTATAGAGACCAGGTGTCTTACATTCCTAGAGAGACCAGGTGTCTTACATTCCTAGAGAGACCAGGTGTCTTACATTCCTAGAGAGACCAGGTGTCTTACATTCCTAGAGAGACCAGGTGTCTTACATTCCTAGAGAGACCAGGTGTCTTACATTCCTAGAGACCAGGTGTCTTACATTCCTAGAGAGACCAGGTGTCTTACATTCCTATAGAGACCAGGTGTCTTACATTCCTAGAGACCAGGTGTCTTACATTCCTAGAGAGACCAGGTGTCTTACATTCCTAGAGAGACCAGGTGTCTTACATTCCTAGAGAGACCAGGTGTCTTACATTCCTAGAGACCAGGTGTCTTACATTCCTAGAGAGACAAGGTGTCTTACATTCCTATAGAGACCAGGTGTCTTACATTCCTAGAGAGACCAGGTGTCTTACATTCCTAGAGAGACCAGGTGTCTTACATTCCTAGAGAGACCAGGTGTCTTACATTCCTATAGAGACCAGGTGTCTTACATTCCTAGAGACCAGGTGTCTTACATTCCTAGAGAGACAAGGTGTCTTACATTCCTAGAGAGACAAGGTGTCTTACATTCCTAGAGAGACAAGGTGTCTTACATTCCTAGAGAGACAAGGTGTCTTACATTCCTAGAGAGACCAGGTGTCTTACATTCCTAGAGAGACCAGGTGTCTTACATTCCTAGAGAGACCAGGTGTCTTACATTCCTAGAGAGACCAGGTGTCTTACATTCCTAGAGAGACCAAGTGTCTTACATTCCTAGAGAGACCAGGTGTCTTACATTCCTAGAGACCAGGTGTCTTACATTCCTAGAGAGACCAGGTGTCTTACATTCCTATAGAGACCAGGTGTCTTACATTCCTAGAGACCAGGTGTCTTACATTCCTAGAGACCAGGTGTCTTACATTCCCAGAGAGACAAGGTTTTACATTCCTAGAGACCAGGTGTCTTACATTCCCAGAGAGACAAGGTTTTACATTCCTTCTACTAACATTAATTGATAGTGGCTTTTAGAATGTTGTGACATCTTACCTAGATTCCAGCTGTCCACCATCGACAGAACTCTGAAAATAACAGAGGAAATATCAGAGAATGTCTAACTTGACTTGTAAGTGGAAACTGTGTCTGTATGTATGTATGTATACAGTATATCTATAGTACATGTCTGTTGTTCGTGTTGCTACAGTGTTTGAGTGTTAATATCTATCAGTGTTATTGATCCCTGTGTTAATATATATCAGTGTTATTGATCCCTGTGTTAATATCTATCAGTGTTATTGATCCCTGTGTTAATATCTATCAGTGTTATTGATCCCTGTGTTAATATCTATCAGTGTTATTGATCCCTGTGTTAATATCCATCAGTGTTATTGATCCCTGTGTTAATATCTATCAGTGTTATTGATCCCTGTGTGTTAATATCTATCAGTGTTATTGATCCCTGTGTGTTAATATCCATTAGTGTTATTGATCCCTGTGTTAATATCCATCAGTGTTATTGATCCCTGTGTTAATATCCATCAGTGTTATTGATCCCTGTGTTAATATCCATCAGTGTTATTGATCCCTGTGTTAATATCCATCAGTGTTATTGATCCCTGTGTGTTAATATCTATCAGTGTTATTGATCCCTGTGTGTTAATATCCATTAGTGTTATTGATCCCTGTGTTAATATCCATCAGTGTTATTGATCCCTGTGTTAATATCCATCAGTGTTATTGATCCCTGTGTTAATATCCATCAGTGTTATTGATCCCTGTGTTAATATCCATCAGTGTTATTGATCCCTGTGTTAATATCCATCAGTGTTATTGATCCCTGTGTTAATATCCATCAGTGTTATTGATCCCTGTGTTAATATCCATCAGTGTTATTGATCCCTGTGTGTTAATATCCATCAGTGTTATTGATCCCTGTGTTAATATCCATCAGTGTTATTGATCCCTGTGAGTTTGTCTCTGTGTGCTTTCAGGAGTCTAGTTTTCCCCTGTACCCCACCCACACGCTTCCTCCAACACGCACAACATTCTGCAACACACAAGAGCCCATTCTGTCTTCTGTACTCCACCTACTTCCTGGTGTTCTCCTCAATGTGACGCAGATAGTTAGAAGACTTCTTCTTCTCCGACTTCTGGAACAGACAGAGGGAGCAACATGTTCTCTAACTTCCTCTTATGAAGGTATACTGTACTACATTTGACACGTCCATGTTAGTCATTTAGCTCACTGGTTCCCAACTTTTTTTTCTTACTGTACCACCAGCTGAATGTTGCTCTGCCCGGAATACCCCTGAAGTACCCCCTCATGTGCCTTTTACCAGTAGGCCTATGGTCTCATGAGTCTTCTCAAGTACCCCGTGTATAGTCCAAGTACCCTCAGGGGTCCTAGTACAACTGGTTGGGAATCACTGATTTAACAGACGCTCTTATCCAGAGCGACATCCAGGAGCAATTAGGGTTAAGTGCCTTGCTCAAGGGCACATAGACAGATTTTTCACGTAGTCGACTCAGGGATTCGAGCCAGCGACCTTTCGGTTACTGACCCAACGCTCTTAACCGCTAGGCTACCTGCCGCCCAATGTTGAAGTGGTTCTATATGAGAATATGTCAGGAATTGTAAATGATGAATGTTTTCATACTGTGCTACTGCTAGCTGCAGTATAAAGCTTGGGATCAGAGCGAGAGACCATGGTTCCTGTGGTGCACTGAGCTCCCAGAGATCCTCTATATTCCAGTCTCTCTGTGTGAACTCACCAGGGTAGCGAGCAGCTTGGTCCATTCTGGAAGAATCTGAGATGTTCTGTATCGTGGGTTTGGAACCGCCTCAAAGTACTTCATCTTCTCTGTGCTCCACTGTAGCTCTTCCCAATAGCCCTGGAGACTTCTGGCCTGCAGCGAAACATTACCAAACATCTAGTAAACACCAGACGTTTACTACTTTTACTGTTGATGTAAAATACGTCCATCTGTTGAGGTCATCTTGAGACCTCCTTGGAAACAAAATGATTTATCGCATGGGGTTCATACTGCATAACATTAAATAAAATGCACTTGATTGTAACGAATTGTTCATGTTTTGCCTTTAATTAAAGAAGGCCTCCATCTACAGAATAATCAATGGGGTATTTCATTGTAAATAGCCCAGTCTAAATCATATTATTACGTCCCTTCTTTCACCACAACTCTTCCTGCACATTTAATTAATTAGATATGCATTCTTTATCTGTTACAGAGCATTGGATCTGCTTCCCACTCCTGTCTGCCCTCTAGTGTCTAACCTTGAAATAAAATCACTAAATAGTAGACTGATCAGCTAGCTGAATAGCTACAGTATGTGCGTGTGTGAAAGATATCGTACCTTTCCTTTGAACACTGGTTCAGCATGGAGCTCTGTGGTGCAGGTGACACCAGGGACCTGGTCTAGATTCTCAGGTACCTTCTTCTCAAACACAGAGGAGTAGGGTAGAACTTCATCCAGACTGAGAGACTTCTTATAGATGATCCTGTACAGTGACGCTGTCGTTGAAGAGAGACGATGATTCTTCCATTAAATACCGCTAAAATAGATTTGATAATGATGATAAATCTTGTTCCACTTACCCAGAATAAACTCCTGAATTTGATCGAAGGTGTCGAACGGCATCACATTGTCACAGATCCAATCTATGATCTGCAGAGAAAACACATAAAGTAACAAAAGTGCTATGCTACGTAACAACATCTTGATAAAGTATTGTTACTGTAGTAATTCCAGTGTTACCACCCATGTATAAAGCAACAGAATTGATAAAACCACACCCCCCACGTCCTCATTGACCTCTAAGACGTATTACCTCTCTAACTGTGTTAGTGAGTTGCCATGGCCACAGAGACTCCATTTAGAACAAGTACTGCAGATGGGAATTTCAAGTGCAGCACTTTCTCTATTATAAACAACCTGACTCACGGTCAGCACTGAACTTTTCCCTCCAAAACATCTCTCTCTCTCACACGCTCTGTGTCTCTCTTGCTCTCGCTCTCTCTCTCTCTGAACAAAGTGTCCTCAGGGGTTTTGCTTGCATCGCCTACCTTCAGTTGTAGTGTAGCGTTGGGCCCCATGTAGAGCTGCAGACAGTGCAGTGCAGCCAGGCGTTGGGCGTCAGGTCTACTGTGGCTACAGCACAAAGCATACAGCAAAGACATCATGAATACTACATTAACAGAGTGTGAAGTGTAGCATCACAATAATATCCAATGCTCCAGTACTTTCTACATGCAGTGCAGTAAGCATGACACACACATTCTATTATATTCTATTCCATTCCATTATATTCCATTCTAATACATTCCATTCTATTCCATTCCATTCCACTCTATTCTATTCCATTCTATTATATTCCATTCTATTCCATGCCATTCCATTATATTCTATTCCATTCCATTCTATTCTATTCTATTCTATTCTATTCCATTCCATTCTATTCCATTCCATTCCACTCTATTCTATTCTATTCCATTCCATTATATTTCATTCCATTCCACTATATTCCATTCTATTCCATTCTACCTGCAGTGCAGTAGGTCCAGTAGAAAGGAGGGGTTGAGGTCTGCAGTGTACATCATGCCTGTGTTCAGGTCCAGCAGAGAGGACTCAGGTAGAGACAACACCACACTGTCTGATCCCAACACACCCAGCTCTGCATCAACACCTGTAAAACAATTACACTGAAGTCATCACAAACACCTGTAACACAATTGCACTGAAGTAATCACCAACACCTGTAACACAATTACACTGAAGTCATCACCAACACCTGTAACACAATTACACTGAAGTCATCACCAACACCTGTAACACAATTACACTGAAGTCATCACAAACACCTGTAACACAATTGCACTGAAGTCATCACCAACACCTGTAACACAATTACACTGAAGACATCACCAACACCTGTAACACAATTACACTGAAGTCATCACCAACACCTGTAACACAATTACACTGAAGTCATCACCAACACCTGTAACACAATTACACTGAAGTCATCATCTACACCTGAAACACAATTGCACTGAAGTCATCACCATCACCAACACCTGTAACACAATTACACTGAAGACATCACCAACACCTGTAACACAATTACACTGAAGTCATCACCAACACCTGTAACACAATTACACTGAAGTCATCACCAACACCTGTAACACAATTACACTGAAGCCATCACCAACACCTGTAACACAATTACACTGAAGCCAGTTGAACAAAAACACACTTGCCTCCCTATTCCTCATATAGTCACTTCTGTTGGTGACCAGGGTCGTGTTCATAGACACGTAATGGAGTGAAACGCAGAGGTATCTCAACCAGAACAAAAACTAAATGTCCTTTTCCATTGCAAAACATTTGGCTACGGTGTGTCCTAATGAACATGCCCCAGGTCTAGCCTTACCTGAGAGGAAGAGACTGTGGCAGAGCAGCTCCTGTTGTCTGGTGTTGATACAGTGCAGTAAGTGACCAGCCAGGTAGACCACCACGTAGTAACCTGGGGAGAGAACAGCAGGCTAGTCAACGGTTTGTTTTCATCAGCCATCTTGGACTGGTTTTTTGTTGGTTTATTTGTTTGTTCTCTTATGTAAATGTCTACTATACAATAATAATAAACATTTTATCACAAATAACTCCTAAAACCACTTCCTCAGTCCAAGTACAAGTAGCACTATCAGGGGTTGTGATAGGATGGATGGGCTGTGTGGGAGTGTTCCAGCAGGTACTGATAGGATGGATGGGCTGTGTGGGAGTGTTCCAGCAGGTACTGATAGGATGGATGGGCTGTGTGGGAGTGTTCCAGCAGGTACTGATAGGATGGATGGGCTGTGTGGGAGTGTTCCAGCAGGTACTGATAGGATGGATGGGCTGTGTGGGAGTGTTCCAGCAGGTACTGATAGGATGGATGGGCTGTGTGGGAGTGTTCCAGCAGGTACTGATAGGATGGATGGGCTGTGTGGGAGTGTTCTAGTAGGTACTGATAGGATGGGTGGCTGTGTGTGACAGATGTGTTGACTGACCAATAGGGATGAATAGAGGGAGGAGCTCTGTGGTCCATGGAATAGGGGTGTCATCCAGCGCCACTGAGAACGTTTTACTGCATCCTGTAGAGGGGAGAGAGGCTCTGGTAGATTACAATTTACAACTTGAAACTGACGGAACTTCATTTGTCATTTGTGAATATTGTATGGAACTAATGCAATATGGTAAGATGTACCTCTGTGCACCAGGACTATGGTGTATGTGATCTCCTGGTTGGCCCCAGCAGGCTGGATGTAACACACACACATACTCCCTGCAATCATCAGTAAGGATCACGTATTAAAACAACCAATTACACTCCAACAACAGATTGGTTGCACATAATAATACGACGAAGAAGAAGAACATTTTAACAATGTGGTATTGATTGGGTTTTTATTAAAAACAACAGTGTTTTATTGGTTGAATCTTGAATGTAATTTGGAATAAGTAGCACAATTAAGTTATTATGTTCCCGGCCCTGGGCCGTCGTCAACCATCTTTTGATTTGATAGGCCTTTCAAAGAAACACAAATTATTGCCTGCAGCATTTCCAATTGTGCAGCTTGACTAATGCAATCTTGATAATAGAGAAGTTATATATATATATGGGCTCTGTGAAGTGAGAGTGTGATTGTGTTGGTGGTGGACTGAACTGTCCATTGATCAAAGAGTGACACAGTTCATCTATATCACAATAGCTACAGCACTTACCCTCTGTTTCCATTCACGTCCCATGTCAAACAAATAAAAAGTAATGACAAACTCAATTAAAGAGGAATGTTCTCCGAGCATAGAACATTATAATATCAATACAGTAGAGTATGGAGGTGAATCATTTAATGTTCAACCAAAACGTGCCTATTTTATTGGTGATCACCACCATCCTCATCTCCTCTCGTTCATGCTGTGTCTCTTGGTGATGGTCAAAGCCCAGGTTAACAAACCTAGGGGTCAAACACACAAGGAGTTATCGATACAGCATGACTAGAAATCCACAAATAATTTTGAACTGTTTTCGGGAAACACACCGTTTTTAATCGTATTTAATTTATTTTGACTTTGAATTCTTACCTCATACAGGTGAAAGGGTTAAAGGGCAACTCCAGTGCAAGCTCAAACTGTCGGAAAGAGGAGGAAGTATTAAGTAGCCTGACCCGAAATCAAACACTACCTATAAAAGCGTTCATTATTAAATGATTTATGCTGCTAGTCCTACCAAGGTCTCACAGTTGTGGTCATGGTAGAATTGCACACATTTCAGCACAGCTTTTTCCTGACAGACAAAGAAGGGATGTCATTATTGCGTTATCAGTTGGAATGTCTGCATAATTCTTCATAATTCAAAAGAAACTGAACATGTTAGTTTAAGGTGTTGTTGCCCAGATCAGGGCCTACAGTGTGTTCCCTATATATGGTATGTTACCCTGTATGTGAGGTAGAAGAGTCTCTGTGTCTGGCTGTCCCACTGGACCCAGCTGAACTCCTCTGCCACCCTGTCTTTGGCCAGGCACTCTGGGTTCAACATCACCTGTTGGAACACCAGTCAACAGGAAATGATGTCACTACGGAACAGTTGCATTCCATTCCAGCTCTCTACAGTCTGTGGCAGTGTATCTTACCACTCTGTAACCCTCCTGTCTGACCAGCATCACATGGAGCTGCTCCACATCTGAAAGGTCAAAGGTCAAAGTTCAAAGCCTAAACCCTGAAGGTCCAGTGGCCAAACTCTCCCAAAAACAGAAAACTGTGTCAGCTAATGTCTTTATTCTATCATAGTTAAAAGCTGTAAAAAAATATTTTTAACAAATCTTTGACACCACTTCACTTCCCAGATACTCACAGCCATCTTCTGCTACCAGCAGCAGGTGACTCTCCAGCACTGAGTCCCTCTCTGTGTCTGGATGGATGAACTGTATGAAACCAAAGATGACTGGTTAACATTATTTGTAGTATAACCATGTTATAGCATATTGTTATTTATTATAACAATGTAATAACAACCGAGGGGAAGCTTATTGTAATAGCTGTTCTGGATAGAGTACAACCCAATAGAGTCCAGTACAAAACAATACAGTTCTATACCTGAACTCTGACCCGGCAGTCAACAGCCTTCAGGACCTTAGTGTTGTTTATGGGATGGATCTCAATGAGGAGGGTCAGACATTTTGTAACTAGGAGTAGAACAATGGAAAGGTGTTAAATATGGTAATGTTTAACTTCACTGACCTGAAACAGCATAAAACTTATTCACCGCCTGTGCTGCCCTTGTGATAACTGTTACTCAATCCAACACATACAGTTTCCCTATATGGTACAGCCTACAGCCAATAGTTGTGTACAGTTTGAACCTGTCGTGTAGAGTACACTTAAAACACTTAAAACCCTGTGGTGCATGTGTGGATAGATACCTAATAACATCCTGAATGTTACCATACTGACTATTACAGCCATGGGTCTGTTTCCCTAGAGAACTGTTTCCCTAGAGAACTGTTTCCCTAGAGAACTGTTTCCCTATAGAGAACTGTTTCCCTAGAGAACTGTTTCCCTATAGAGAACTGTTTCCCTAGAGAACTGTTTCCCTATAGAGAACTGTTTCCCTATAGAGAACTGTTTCCCTAGAGAACTGTTTCCCTATAGAGAACTGTTTCCCTAGAGAACTGTTTCCCTAGAGAACTGTTTCCCTAGAGAACTGTTTCCCTAGAGAACTGTTTCCCTAGAGAACTGTTTCCCTAGAGAACTGTTTCCCTAGAGAGAACTGTTTCCCTATAGAGAACTGTTTCCCTATAGAGAACTGTTTCCCTATAGAGAACTGTTTCCCTATAGAGAACTGTTTCCCTATAGAGAACTGTTTCCCTATAGAGAACTGTTTCCCTAGAGAACTGTTTCCCTAGAGAACTGTTTCCCTATAGAGAACTGTTTCCCTATAGAGAACCAGAGTGAAACAGAGAGCTAGTTATCAGCAGGATATAGCTTACCACTTCCCTCTTCATTACATACTGTAGATTTACATGGTTATCTGTCTAGTTCCATTTCTCTAATCTTCAGCTTCTGTTTTTGTTTGTTTGTTTGTATCAGCGATGGGAAGTGTGTGTGTGTGTGTGTGTGTGTGTGTGTGTGTGTGTGTGTGTGTGTGTGTTGGGGGGGGGGGGGTGACAAGGTACCTGGTCTGAGGCGCTCCTCTGTCCTTGTCCACTGTGCCAAACTGACCGCTAAAAATGAGATTAAAAGACAAGTATGTGAGTTGATGTGGTTCGGTGACGTGAGTTCAATACAACGGCCCTTGTGTGTTGGCTCAGTCACAAGACATTGTTCCTCTCCTGTGCTGATAAGATACTCCCATGGGGCCATCACAATCTTGGACTGGAAATACCAGAAGGCTTTATCTAGGAAAACCTGTATCTAGTCTAACACTGATACACTAGGGGAGGAGACACTGGCTCAGCACTTCAGTGAGGATCCTTGTTTCAGTGTCAGTGTGTCTTTGTACTACGCATGTGTGTCACATAGAATTAGAATACCATGGATTCTAGAGATGTATCTGTTCTACACCATAGAATTCAATACAACAATTAATGTATCTCTATGTTCTATGCATTATATTTCTATGTCTGTGAACAGGTCCTTACCCAGCAGAGTCTCCTCCTTATTCAGAGAACAGCTGCTGACACACACCTGCTTGTCAAAAGTGTAGAGGAGCTGTGAAGAGAGGGGAGAGGGGTTAGGGTAGAGGGGAGAGGGGTTAGGGGTTAGGGGAGAGGGGTTAGGGTAGAGGGGAGAGGGGAGAGGGGAGAGGGGAGAGGGGTTAGGGGTTAGGGGAGAGGGGTTAGGGGAGAGGGGAGAGGGGTTAGCGGTTAGGGGTTAGGGGAGAGGGGTTAGGGTAGAGGGGTTAGGGGTGAGGGGAGAGGAGAGAGAGGTTAGGGGTTAGGGGAGAGGGGTTAGGGGCGAGGGGTTAGGGCCCATGATGAACACTACAAACAGCTGGTGGCGATCAGTGAGTGTACCAGAAGTAACCCCATATTCCATTAGGACTATGTGCTGGCATATACAGTACATACATACTCACTCACTCTTTTTGTCTCACACACAGTCACACACACAGTCACACATACACTCACACACACACAGAGAGGAAGCTCTACCTTATTCTGTCTGGTATTGGGGTCGTATTTCCCGATCCTGGTGGTCCCTGTCGCCCCCTGAGAGAAGAGAGGAGGGAGAAGGAAAGCCATTACGGCTCATAATGACTGTGTGTGTGTGTCTGTGTGTGTGTGTGTGTCTGTGTGTCTGTGTGTGTCTGTGTGTGTCTGTGTGTCTGTGTGTGTCTGTGTGTGTCTGTGTGTCTGTGTGTGTGTGTGTGTGTGTGTCTGTGTGTGTCTGTGTGTGTCTGTGTGTGTGTCTGTGTGTCTGTGTGTGTCTGTGTGTGTCTGTGTGTCTGTGTGTGTCGTGTGTGTCTGTGTGTGACTGTGTGTGTCTGTGTGTGTCTGTGTGTGTCTGTGTGTCTGTGTGTGTCTGTGTGTGTCTGTGTGTGTCTGTGTGTCTGTGTGTCTGTGTGTGTCTGTGTGTGTCTGTGTGTCTGTGTAATTACCTATTCTTATGACCATGACATCTCAGCTGTCTATGTAGGGCTTAACACTCCCTCACAGTCTGAGGATACTTTAAGAACAACTCTGTTATAAGGAAACGTAATACCTCTTAACCAGTAGCTTATTCAGCTGTAGTGGTCTGTCATGAGTCTTTGGGCTTCTACATTCTCTCCGTCTAGGCTGCATCCCTAATGGCACCCTATCCCCTACATAGTGCACTACTTTTGATCAGATCCCTATGGGCCCTGGTCAAAAGTAGTGCACTATAGGGATTAGGGTGCCATTTGGGATGCATTTGGGATGCAACCTAGACAGAGAGAATATTCCCACCACTTCCAAAAGAGCGCACTGCAGGTTACAGTGGGGAAAAAAAGTATTTAGTCAGCCACCAATTTAAAAAGATGAGAGAGGCCTGTAATTTTCATCATAGGTACACGTCAACTATGACAGACAAAATGAGAAAGAAAAAAATCCAGAAAATCACATTGTAGGATTTTTAATGAATTTATTAGCAAATTATGGTGGAAAATAAGTATTTGGTCAATAACAAAAGTTTCTCAATACTTTGTTATATACCCTTTGTTGGCAATGACACAGGTCAAACGTTTTCTGTAAGTCTTCACAAGGTTTTCACACACTGTTGCTGGTATTCACACACTGTTGCTGGTTGTCCTCTGGTAGTCCTCTGTAGCTCAGCTGGTAGAGCACGGCGCTTGTAACGCCAAGGTAGTGGGTTCGATCCCCGGGACCACCCATACACAAAAATGTATGCACGCACGACTGTAAGTCGCTTTGGATAAAAGCGTCTGCTAAATGGCATATTATTATTATTATTATTTATTTTGGCCCATTCCTCCATGCAGATCTCCTCTAGAGCAGTGATGTTTTGGGGCTGTCGCTGGGCAACACAGACTTTCAACTCCCTCCAAAGATTTTCTATGGGGTTGAGATCTGGAGACTGGCTAGGCCACTCCAGGACCTTGAAATGCTTCTTACGAAGCCACTCCTTCGTTGCCCGGGCGGTGTGTTTGGGATCATTGTCATGCTGAAAGACCCAGCCACGTTTCATCTTCAATGCCCTTGCTGATGGAAGGAGTTTTTCACTCAAAATCTCACGATACATGGCCCCATTGATTCTTTCCTTTACACGGATCAGTCGTCCTGGTCCCTTTGCAGAAAAACAGCCCCAAAGCATGATGTTTCCACCCCCATGCTTCACAGTAGGTATGGTGTTCTTTGGATGCAACTCAGCATTCTTTGTCCTCCAAACATGACGAGTTGAGTTTTTACCAAAAAGTTCTATTTTGGTTTCATCTGACCATATGACATTCTCCCAATCCTCTTCTGGATCATCCAAATGCACTCTAGCAAACTTCAGACGGGCCTGGACATGTACTGGCTTAAGCAGGGGGACACGTCTTGCACTGCAGGATTTGAGTCCCTGGCGGCGTAGTGTGTTACTGATGGTAGGCTTTGTTACTTTGGTCCCAGCTCTCTGCAGGTCATTCACTAGGTCCCCCCGTGTGGTTCTGGTATTTTTGCTCACCGTTCTTGTGATCATTTTGACCCCACAGGGTGAGATCTTGCGTGGAGCCCCAGATCGAGGGAGATTATCAGTGGTCTTGTATGTCTTCCATTTCCTAATAATTGCTCCCACAGTTGATTTCTTCAAACCAAGCTGCTTACCTATTGCAGATTCAGTCTTCCCAGCCTGGTGCAGGACTACAATTTTGTTTCTGGTGTCCTTTGACAGCTCTTTGGTCTTGGCCATAGTGGAGTTTGGAGTGTGACTGTTTGAGGTTGTGGACAGGTGTCTTTTATACTGATAACAAGTTCAAACAGGTGCCATTAATACAGGTAACGAGTGGAGGACAGAGGAGCCTCTTAAAGAAGAAGTTACAGGTCTGTGAGAGCCAGAAATCTTGCTTGTTTGTAGGTGACCAAATACTTATTTTCCACCATAATTTGCAAATAAATTCATTAAAAATCCTACAATGTGATTTTCTGGAGAAAAAAAATCTCAATTTGTCTGTCATAGTTGACGTGTACCTATGATGAAAATTACAGGCCTCTCTCATCTTTTTAAGTGGGAGAACTTGCACAATTGGTGGCTGACTAAATACTTTTTTCCCCCACTGTATGTGTGGAACGTCACGCTTAACCTGTCCATTACAATGCTATGTGAATGCCCCTTGCCCAGTGTCCACTTACTTTCCAGGAGTAGAGGACTCCTCCATCCCTTTCAATGTTGAGGATCCGAGTGTCAACGGTCCCTGAGTATTCTGTAGAGGAGAAATACATACTGTGGTGTAAAGTACTTAAGTAGAAATACTTGAAAGTACTACTTCAGTAGTTTTTGGGGGTATCTGTACTTTACTTTACTTTACTATTTATATTTTTGACAACTTTTACTTTTACTTCACTACATTCCTAAAGAAAAGTATGTACTTTTTACTCCATACATTTTCCCTGACACCCCAAAAGTACTCATTACATTTTGAATGCTTAGTAGGACAGGAACATTGTCTAATTCACACACTTATCAAGAGAACATCCCTGGTCATCCCTACTGCCTCTGATCTGGCGGACTCACTAAACACATGCTTCGTTTGTAAATGATGTCTGAGTGTTGGAGCATGCCCCTGGCTATCCGTAAATAGAGCACCTACTCATTCAAGGGTTTTTCTTTATTTTTACTATTTTCTACATTGTAGAATAATAGTGAAGACATCAAAACTATGAAATAACACATATGAAATCATGTAGTAACCAAAAAAGTGCAAAACAAATGAAAATATATTTTATATTTGAGATTCTTAAAATAGCCACCCTTTGCCTTGATGACAGCTTTGCACACGCTTGGCATTCTCTCAACCAGCTTCACCTGGAATGCTTTTCCAACAGTCTTGAAGGAGTTCCCACATATGCTGAGCACTTTCTGGCTGCTTTTCCTTCACTCTCAATATGGTTGAGGTTGGGGGATTGTGGAGGCCTGGTCATCTGATGCAGCACTCCATCACTCTCCTTCTTGGTAAAATAGCCCTTACACAGCCTGGAGGTGTGTTGGGTCATTGTCCTGTTGAAAAACAAATGAGAGTCCCACTAAGCCCAAACCAGATGGGATGGCATATCACTGCAGAATGCTGTGGTAGCCATGCTGGTTAAGTGTGCCTTGAACTCTAAATAAATCGCAGTGTCACCAGCAAAGCACCCCCACACCATAACACCTCCTCCTCCATGCTTTACGGTGGGAACTACACATGCAGAGATCATCCGTTCAACCACCGCATCTCACAAAGACACTATGTCCATTGCTCGTATTTCTTGGCCCAAGCAAGTCTCTTCTTCTTATTGATGTCCTTTAATAGTGGTGTCTTTGCAGCAATTCGACCAGGAAGGCCTGATTCACACAGTCTCCTCTGAACAGTTGATGTTGAGATGTGTCTGTTACTTGAACTCTGTGAAGCATTTATTTGGGCTGCAATTTCTGAGGCTGGTAACTCTAATGAACGTATCCTCTGCAGCAGAGGTAACTCTGGGTCTTCCATTCCTGTGGTGGTCCTCATGAGAGCCAGTTTCATCATAGCGCTTGATGGTTTTGGCGACTGCACTTAAAGAAACGTTCAAAGTTTTTGACATTTTCCGTATTGACTGACCTTCTTGTCTTAAAGTAATGATGGACTGTCATTTCTCTTTGCTTATTTGAGCTGTTCTTGCCATAATATGGCCTTGGTCTTTTACCAAATAGGGCTATCTTCTGTATACCCGCCCTACCTCGTCACAACACAACTGATTGGCTCAAATGCATTAAGAAGGAAAGAAATTCCACAAATTAACTTTTAAGAAGGCACACCAGTTAATTGAAATGCATTCCAGGTGACTACCTCGTGAAGCTGGTTGAGAAAATGCCTAAAGTGTGCAAAGCTGTCATCAAAGCAAATGGTGGCTATTTGAAGAATTTCAAATATCAAATATATTTATTTATACACTATTTTGGTTACTACATGATTCCATATGTGTTATTTCATTGTTTTGATGTCTTCACTATTGTTCTACAATGTAGAAAATAGTAAAACTTAAGAAAAACCCTTGAGTGAGTAGGTGTTCTAAAACTTTTGACAGGTAGTGTATACTTTTACTTTTGATACTTAAGTATATTTAAAACCAAATACTTTTAGACTTTTACTCAAGTAGTATTTTACTGGGTGACTTTCACTTTTACTTGAGTCATTTTCTGTTAAGGTATCTTTACATTGTTTTACTCAAGTATGAAAATTGGGTACTTTTTCCACCACTGAATACATATTGCCATTACATATGTCACTACTATCATGGTATTTGTCACACATTGTCACCTTGGCGTAAAGGCGCAAAGTATAGGTTTTGGATATCGTTAGTGAGACAACCAGATAGCTCTTACCTTTGATTCCTCCCACGGTCGCCTCTTTCTTGAATATACTTGACACCACATCCTGCTGCAAATCAAAAGTTGCGCTTAGTTGCAACATGTGTGCAGTTGACCTCCTCCACAACTTACTGATTTCCAGGTCTATTATGCATCAAACAGTTACGAAGAAATCCCTTCAATTACAGCCTACAAGATTTCACACTATCCGGAAGATGCCATCCCTATAGCCTGAAGTTACAACTTGTCATATCATGCAACATCATGTGGTAGTTGTAAATAACGTTTTTCTGATAGTCCAGTAGCCGTTTAAGCAGTGTTTTACACACCGAAAACAAAGCAGAAGGCGGGATTTGAAAGAAAATCACTTCCCTAGAGATCTGCAACCATACAGTCCTTACTCAATTTCACACCGAACAATATTCACAGCTCGCTGCACCCTGTCATAGAGCCCTCCCTCTCCGGTCAGACAGCAGAGACGCCCGCTGGGATAGGCCGGACAAGCGATCACTCCGGTGGATCGGAATCTCTCACCGCCTTCGCTGCCTGCCTGGGTGTCACCTGATTATGGTCAAAATAAAAAATGTAAAGTATGTGCGGTGCAACCACCAGAGGGTTAAAACATACACAAACACCGAAGGTTATTTATTTAACTTTCACAATAGCCTAGATTATCTTCGTTTTGCTATGTTGGCGTCTTTGTGTCCCTCGTGCATTGTCTCCTATTATTGAAATGGCTACCTCACTAACCATTCAATCTACTAGTCATAGCACTATATAATACTACCCGACAATACATTAGGCTAGTCATAGCCCGGTGTAGCTCAGTTGGTAGAGCATGGCGTTTGCAACGCCAGGGTTGTGGGTTCGATTCCCACGGGGGGCCAGTATGAAAAAAATAAAAAATGTATGCACTCATTAACTGTAAGTCGCTCTGGATAAGAGCGTCTGCTAAATGACTAAAATGTAAAAGTGCGATGTTCATCAAATCTGCAATATAGCTTTGTAACCACGCGGTGGAGCTAGTGTATAGAAACCTAATGCGTGCCCCGTCCCTGTTCTGCATAGACCTACAGTAGCCTAGTAGGGACATCTCAAAGCAGTTTATTAATGCGGCACCACACATACTTTATTATTTGTACATTTCTAAATGTAAACGTGTGAAATTGCTCCGTTATTTGGTATTGCATCAGCTACAGCTACTGAAATACCATCAACATGACTCTAGACACATTATAACTGAGTTACCATCAACATGACTCTAGACACATTATATCTGAGTTACCATCAACATGACTCTAGACACATTATAACTGAGTTACCATCAACATGACTCTAGACACATTATAACTGAGTTACCATCAACATGACTCTAGACACATTATAACTGAGTTACCATCAACATGACTCTAGACACATTATAACTGAGGTACCATCAACATGACTCTAGACACATTATAACTGAGTTACCATCAACATGACTCTAGTCACATTATAACTGAGATACCATCAACATGACTCTAGACACATTATAACTGAGGTACCATCAACATGACTCTAGACACATTATAACTGAGTTACCATCAACATGACTCTAGTCACATTATAACTGAGTTACCATCAACATGACTCTAGTCACATTATAACTGAGATACCATCAACATGACTCTAGACACATTATAACCGAGTTACCATCAACATGACTCTAGTCACATTATAACTGAGTTACCATCAACATGACTCTAGTCACATTATAACTGAGTTACCATCAACATGACTCTAGACACATTATAACCGAGTTACCATCAACATGACTCTTATAATGACGCATTGTCCAATTATCTTACAGTAATTAACATCCTCTTCCTGGTGTATGGTTGGATTCCTGAGAGGTCCTAGAGATGGCCCTGGATGTGTACATTGTTGTAGATGCCTGTAGGCACAGCTCTAGGATCAGATTGTGTAGAAGTGTGCCTACAGTTTATACAAGTGATGGTGAGTGTATCTACAATGTACTGTACCTGCATTTGACATGGCTCCATTCTATTGTTGAGCTGGTGTGACTCAGTTATGACTGGTACTCACTGGGAATGTTGAGTGCCCCCTACGTGTAGGTTTTGTGAGTCAATGTCCGCATTAGGAGGGAATTTATTTGAATTGAACTATGACTGGACACACTGTCAGTGTGAGTTTCCTTCCGCCAAGCCTTCATACCAGACCAGTGTGTTTCAGGCTTTGATACATCCCTCTCTGTATAAGGAATAGGATGCCATTTAGGGAATAGGGTGCCATTTATGGAATAGGATGCCATTTAGGGAATAGGGTGCCATTTATGGAATAGGGTGCCATTTAGGGTATATGGTGCCATTTATGGAATAGGGTGCCATTTATGGAATAGGGTGGAATAGGGTGCCATTTAGGGAATAGGGTGCCATTTATAGGGTGCATTTATGGAATAGGTTGCCATTTAGGGAATAGGGTGCCATTTAGGGAATAGGGTGCCATTTAGGGAAAAGGGTGTCATTTAGGGTATAGGATGCCATTTAGGGAATAGGATGCCATTTAGGGTATAGGATGCCATTTAGGGAATAGGATGCCATTTCAGATGCAAACCTAGAACTTTACAGTAGTCATTCAAAACATGCACTTGACCTTTCATTTAACCTCTGTTGAATGTTATGAAAATATGGCTCAGTTTAGTGAAAACCAAAATCACCTGTCACTGCACTTCAAGCAGATGTGTGTTCACTGTTCATAGAAGACTAGAGAGACCGAAGTCTTACTTGACCCAGAGACCAAAACACCCCAGATGAGACCAGTGATTTCTGTGACCTAGAGACCAACACACCCAAAATGAGGTCGGTGATTCACAGCCTAACAACAGCTAAACCAGGGACAACACTGCTGCAGCCAACCAGACAGTGCTTCCTCAAGACCGGATAGCCTGTGGCTGCGTCTAAAATGGCACCCTATCCCCTATATAGGGCACTACTTTTGACCGGGGCCCTATGTGTCCTCTGGTCAAAAGTAGTGCACTACTTTAGGGATCATGGTGCCATTTTAGACGCACTGTGTGTCTGGATTGAGGCATGGCGGCACCCGTACCACCACACCATCACCATCCTCTAGACTCTCTCACCAAACACATAAAACCCTCAGCCTTGTTGTTGAGTGGCTTCCCAGTCACTGGCTGGATGCTGTTTGTTCTATAGTCGCTTGGAAAGAGGGAGTATTAGAGAGAGGGGGGGGGGTTATTTCAGATGAATTGTGGAACTAATAACAACTCTCAAAGCTTGCCCCACTACACACACACACACACACACACACACACACACACACACACACACACACACACACACACAACTAATCCTGTATTTGGGAGAGCACGGCTGCAGGGTTTATGCAAATGGTCCCCCCGCCTCGCTTCACGTCTTTCTTTAATTTGGGTTTTCAGTTCCGTTATTGTTTGATGGATGGCCTGTTCCAGCTGGTTCTGTTCTGCCAGTGGGGTCTCATGTGTTTGTGTTTCTGTTCAGAACTGCGGTTCAGTCCGTGTGGGACTCTTCCCCCCATGGCTGTGGAGGATCTCGGAAAAAGACAGAATAACACACACATGGCTCACACACATGGCTCACACACACACACACACACACACACACACACACACACACACACACACACACACACACACACACACACACACACACACACACACACACACAGACAGATACAAACACACACACACACACACACACACAGTCAGATACACACACAAACTCTCTCTTACACACACAGATACACTCTCTCTCACACACACACATCCACACACACACATGGTTTACACGACACACGGCTCACACACACACACACACACACACACACACACACACACACACACACACACACACACACACACACACACACACACACACACACACACACACACACACACACACACACAGACAGATACACACGGCTCACAAACACACACACACACACACAGTCAGATACACACACAAACTCTCTCTCACACACACTCATCCACACACACACACACACAGCTCTCACACATACAGGCCAGGACAGCAATTATGTGGAGGTTCTAAATCTGACAGAGGGTCCGACTGCCTCCGTCTGGCTCTCAGCAGAATGGGAGAGACAGTCGTGGTGGACGGGCCCCTGTTGTGTGTGTGTGTGTGTGTGTGTGTGTGTGTGTGTGTGTGTATGTGTGTGTGTGTGTGTGCATGTGTGTAAACCGGGCCTGTGTGGTGAAAATCAGAGAGCTAAAAAGGAAACAGACATATGATTTGGGACAGAGACATGCAGCCTGGAGTCTGAGGGGCTGGTGAGGGTGACATAGAGGGTGTCTCCACACACACACAAACACACACATGCACACAGCACCCACTGCCACATCAGCCACAGCACCCCTCCCGAAGCCCTGCACACATACACACCCTCCCACTACCCCTCTGTTTCTATTCTTTGTGTGGGTGAATATGGACTCCCATTCTGTTTCTATTCTTTGTGTGGGTGAATATGGACTCCCATGCTGTTTCTATTCTCTGTGTGGGTGAATATGGACTCCCATGCTGTTTCTATTCTCTGTGTGGGTGAATATGGACTCCCATGCTGTTTCTATTCTCTGTGTGGGTGAATATGGACTGCCATGCTGTTTCTATTCTCTGTGTGGGTGAATATGGACTCCCATGCTGTTTCTATTCTCTGTGTGGGTGAATATGGACTCCCATGCTGTTTCTATTCTTTGTGTGGGTGAATATGGACTCCCACGCTGTTTCTATTCTCTGTGTGGGTGAATATGGACTCCCATGCTGTTTCTATTCTCTGTGTGGGTGAATATGGACTCCCATGCTGTTTCTATTCTCTGTGTGGGTGAATATGGACTCCCATGCTGTTTCTATTCTCTGTGTGGGTGAATATGGACTCCCATGCTGTTTCTATTCTTTGTGTGGGTGAATATGGACTGCCATGCTGTTTCTATTCTCTGTGTGGGTGAATATGGACTCCATGCTGTTTCTATTCTTTGTGTGGGTGAATATGGACTTTAGGTTTCCAAAATATGAACATGAAAATATTCTGTTACAGAGACTGTTCTTCTACCTTTTGACAACGTTCCAGTACCATTCATATTCCTACAGTCTTCTGTATCTGGTAGCGATATACAGAGAGCCCATAATGATCCCTATGTATCTCTGCCTTAACACATTGAATGTCTTTATATTTGTACTGGAACAAAGTTTGTATAGTGTAATTGATGTGTATATACTGTAGATATGTATAGTGTAATTGATGTGTATATACTGTAGATATGTATAGTGTAATTGATGTGTATATACTGTAGATATGTATAGTGTAATTGATGTGTATATACTGTAGATATGTATAGTGTAATTGATGTGCATATACTGTAGATATGTATAGTGTAATTGATGTGCATATACTGTAGATATGTATAGTGTAATTGATGTGTATATACTGTAGATATGTATAGTGTAATTGATGTGTATATAGATATACAGTGGGGAGAACAAGTATTTGATACACTGCCAGTTTTGCAGGTTTTCCTACTTACAAAGCATGTAGAGGTCTGTAATTTTTATCATAGGTACACTTCAACTGTGAGAGACAGAATCTAAAACAAAAATCCAGAAAATCACATTGTATGATTTTTAAGTAATTAATTTGCATTTTATTGCATGACATCAGTATTTGATACATCAGAAAAGCAGAACTTAATATTTGGTACAGAAACCTTTGTTTGCAATTACAGAGATCATACGTTTCCTGTAGGTCTTGACCAGGTTTGCACACACTGCAGCAGGGATTTTGGCCCACTTTCTCCAGATCCTTCAGGTTTCGGGGCTGTCACTGGGCAATACAGACTTTCAGCTCCCTCCAAAGATTTTCTATTGGGTTCAGGTCTGGAGACTGGCTAGGCCACTCCAGGACCTTGAGATGCTTCTTACGGAGCCACTCCTTAGTTGCCCTGGCTGTGTGTTTCGGGTCGTTGTCATGCTGGAAGACCCATCCACGATCCATCTTCAATGCTCTTACTGAGGGAAGGAGGTTGTTGGCCAAGATCTCGCGATACATGGCCCCATCCATCCTCCCCTCAATACGGTGCAGTCGTCCTGTCCCCTTTGCAGAAAAGCATCCCCAAAGAATGATGTTTCCACCTCCATGCTTCACGGTTGGGATGGTGTTCTTGGGGTTGTACTCATCCTTCTTCTTCCTCCAAACACGGCGAGTGGAGTTTAGACCAAAAAGCTCTATTTTTGTCTCATCAGACCACATGACCTTCTCCCATTCCTCCTCTGGATCATCCAGATGGTCATTGGCAAACTTCAGATGGGCCTGGACATGCGCTGGCTTGAGCAGGGGGACCTTGCGTGCGCTGCAGGATTTTAATCCATGACGGCGTAGTGTGTTACTAATGGTTTTCTTTGAGACTGTGGTCCCAGCTCTCTTCAGGTCATTGACCAGGTCCTGCCATGTAGTTCTGGGCTGATCCCTCACCTTCCTCGTGATCATTGATGCCCCACGAGGTGAGATCTTGCATGGAGCCCCAGACCGAGGGTGATTGACCGTCATCTTGAACTTCTTCCATTTTCTAATAATTGCACCAACAGTTGTTGCCTTCTCACCAAGCTGCTTGCCTATTGTCCTGTAGCCCATCCCAGCCTTGTGCAGGTCTACAATTTTATCCCTGATGTCCTTATACAGCTCTCTGGTCTTGGCCATTGTGGAGAGGTTGGAGTCTATTTGATTGAGTGTGTGGACAGGTGTCTTTTACAGGTAACGAGTTCAAACAGGTGCAGTTAATACAGGTAATGAGTGGAGAACAGGAGGGCTTCTTAAAGAAAAACTAACAGGTCTGTGAGAGCCGGAATTCTTACTGGTTGGTAGGTGATCAAATACTTATGTCATGCAATAAAATGCTAATTAATGACTTAAAAATGTGATTTTCTGGATTTTTTTTTACAGACCTCTACATGCTTTGTAGGAAAACCTGCAAAATCGGCAGTGTATCAAATATTTGTTCTCCCCACTGTATATAGTGTAATTTATTTGTTTATATATGTTTATAAACTGGGTGGTTTGAGCCCTGAATGCTGATTGGCTGACAGCCGTGGTGTGTCAGACTGTATACCACGGGTATGACAAAACATTTATTTATACTGTTCTAATTACGTTGGTAACCAATTTATAATAGCAATAAGGCACCTCGGAGGTTGGTGGTATATGGCCAATATACCACGGCTAAGGGCTGTATCGAAACACTCCACGTTGCGTTGTGCCTAGGAACAGCCATTAGCCGTGGTATATTGGCCATATACCACACCCCTCGGGCCTGATTGAATAAGTATAGTGTAATTTATGTTTATATAGATAGTGAAACTATTGTTTGTTGATGTAGGGCGGCAGGTAGCTTAGTGGTTAAGAGCGTTGTGCCAGTAACCGAAAGGTCGCTGGTTCTAATCCCCGAGCTGACTAGGTGAAAAATCTGTCGATGTGCTCTTGAGCAAGGCACTTAACCCTAATTGCTCCTGTAAGTCGCTCTGGATAAGACCGTCTGCTAAATGACTAAAAATGTTAAATGTAATGTGTTCATGCAGGGCTCGTCTGCAAAAGATACTCTAGGTGGTCTCAGCATGACCCCTGCTTAAATAAAGGTCAAATAAAATAATAATAATAATAAGGATAATAATAATCATCATCATCATCATAATATAAGTTATAATAATAATAATAATAATAATAATAATAATAATAATAAAGGTAAAAATAAAACGTAAAATAAAAAGGAGGTCCAGTGACTTGTGTCTGTTTTCACTGGTTCATTGACCAATCATTAATCTGCCCCTGAACGCCTGCAGGGCTGGAGCATATATTTGTTGTCGCCTTGTGTCATGTGTCTCGCTCAACTAGACCACCGTCTGTCAACACACGATAACCATGTTACTGAAGGATCAGTCTAGACCACTTTCTGTCAACACACAATGACCATGTTACTGAAGGATCAGTCTAGACCACTGTCTGTCAACATACAATAACCATGTTACTGAAGGATCAGTCTAGACCACTGTCTGTCAACATACAATAACCATGTTACTGAAGGATCAGTCTAGACCACTGTCTGTCAACACACAATGACCATGTTACTGAAGGATCAGTCTAGACCACTGTCTGTCAACACACAATGACCATGTTACTGAAGGATCAGTCTAGACCACTGTCTGTCAACACACAATAACCATGTTACTGAAGGATCAGTCTAGACCACTGTCTGTCAACACACAATGACCATGTTACTGAAGGATCAGTCTAGACCACTGTCTGTCAACACACAATGACCATGTTACTGAAGGATCAGTCTAGACCACTGTCTGTCAACATACAATAACCATGTTGACAGACAGTGGTCTAGACTGATCCTTCAGTAACTTGGTTATGGTGTGTTGACAGACAGTGGTCTAGACTGATCCTTCAGTAACATGGTTATTGTGTGTTGACAGACTGTCACGCCCTGGCTCTGGGGACACTGTTATGTTGAGCCAGGGTGTGTAGATCAATGTGTTTTTGTTTCTAGTCTGTTTATGGTAGACCGTGAACTGTCACGTATCGTTTGTTGTTTTGATCGTGTCTCGTAATAAAGAGTATGTTTGCCTGCAACACTGCGCCTTGGTCCTCATCTCTGTTCGACGATCGTGACAGAAAATCCCACCACAACTGGACCAAGCAGCGAGTCGAGGAGCCATCGCCAGGGAAATCCCTAGCAGATCTCCATGGCAGCCTCGACTGGGTCAAGCCGAGTGAAGAGCAGAGAGAGTGGACTTGGGAACAATGGAGGAAGAGCTTCGACTGGGTCAAGCCAATTGAGGAGCTGAATAGCGGGAGTTGGAGGCAGAAGAGCGAGAGTTGGGCGAGAACTATAGAGGCCTGGCCCACGGGGAGGAGAGACCCCCAGAACATTTTTAGGGGGGGGGCTCACGACGTCGGGGCAGCAGGAGGCCGCGATAGAGCGGTCCAGCGGGTTGGCAGAGGAGGCCGCCAGGTTACGGGGGCCACTGGTCGAAGAGGGGATGGAAGGTGTAGAGGCACGGCGAGAGGTACTGGGGTGTGTTACCAGTCCGGTCCGGCCCGTTCCAGATCCCGGTGTAGGGCCAGTGGTGTGTGTCCCCAGTACGGTCCGGTCTGTTCCTGCTCCCCGCACCAAGTCAGTGGTGCGCTTCGTCAGCCCGGCTCGGCCCGTTCCTGCTCCCCGCACCAAGTCAGTGGTGCGCTTCGTCAGCCCGGCTCGGCCCGTTCCTGCTCCCCGCACCAAGTCAGTGGTGCGCTTCGTCAGCCCGGCTCGGCCCGTTCCTGCTCCCCGCACCAAGTCAGTGGTGCGCTTCATCAGGCCCGGAGCCGGATCCGCCGCCTAGGCGGAGTGCCCACCCGGTCCCTCCCCTGTGGTATTTGGTTGACGCGGTCGGAGTCCGCGCCTTTAGGGGGGGGTACTGTCACGCCCTGGCTCTGGGGACACTGTTATGTTGAGCCAGGGTGTGTAGATCAATGTGTTTTTGTTTCTAGTCTGTTTATGGTAGACCGTGAACTGTCACGTATCGTTTGTTGTTTTGATCGTGTCTCGTAATAAAGAGTATGTTTGCCTGCAACGCTGCGCCTTGGTCCTCATCTCTGTTCGACGATCGTGACACAGACAGTGGTCTAGACTGATCCTTCAGTAACATGGTTATTGTATGTTGACAGACAGTGGTCTAGACTGATCCTTCAGTAACGTGGTTATGGTGTGTTGACAGACAGTGGTCTAGACGGATCCTTCAGTAACATGGTTATTGTGTGTTGACAGACAGTGGTCTAGACGGATCCTTCAGTAACATGGTTATTGTGTGTTGACAGACAGTGGTCTAGACTGATCCTTCAGTAACATGGTTATTGTGTGTTGACAGACAGTGGTCTAGACGGATCCTTCAGTAACATGGTTATTGTGTGTTGACAGACAGTGGTCTAGACTGATCCTTCAGTAACATGGTTATCGTGTGTTGACAGAGAGTGGTCTAGACTGATCCTTCAGTAACATGGTTATGGTGTGTTGACAGACAGTGGTCTAGACTGATCCTTCAGTAACATGGTTATTGTGTGTTGACAGACAGTGGTCTAGACTGATCCTTCAGTAACATGGTTATTGTATGTTGACAGACAGTGGTCTAGACTGATCCTTCAGTAACATGGTCATTGTGTGTTGACAGATGGTGGTCTAATCTGATTTTTCCGTAACATGGTTATTGTATGTTGACAGACAGTGGTCTAGACTGATCCTTCAGTAACATGGTTATTCTGTGTTGACAGACAGTGGTCTAGGCTGATCCTTCAGTAACGTGGTTATGGTGTGTTGACAGACAGTGGTCTAGACTGATCATTCAGTAACATGGATATCGTGTGTTGACAGACAGTGGTCTAGACTGATCCTTCAGTAACTTGGATATCGTGTGTTGACAGACAGTGGTCTAGACTGATCCTTCAGTAACTTGGTTATGGTGTGTTGACAGATAGTGGTCTAGACTGATCCTTCAGTAACATGGTTATCGTGTATTGACAGACAGTGGTCTAGACGGATCCTTCAGTAACATGGTTATTGTGTGTTGACAGACAGTGGTCTAGACGGATCCTTCAGTAACATGGTTATTGTGTGTTGACAGACAGTGGTCTAGACTGATCCTTCAGTAACATGGTTATTGTGTGTTGACAGACAGTGGTCTAGACGGATCCTTCAGTAACATGGTTATTGTGTGTTGACAGACAGTGGTCTAGACTGATCCTTCAGTAACATGGTTATCGTGTGTTGACAGAGAGTGGTCTAGACTGATCCTTCAGTAACATGGTTATGGTGTGTTGACAGACAGTGGTCTAGACTGATCCTTCAGTAACATGGTTATTGTGTGTTGACAGACAGTGGTCTAGACTGATCCTTCAGTAACATGGTTATTGTATGTTGACAGACAGTGGTCTAGACTGATCCTTCAGTAACATGGTCATTGTGTGTTGACAGATGGTGGTCTAATCTGATTTTTCCGTAACATGGTTATTGTATGTTGACAGACAGTGGTCTAGACTGATCCTTCAGTAACATGGTTATTCTGTGTTGACAGACAGTGGTCTAGGCTGATCCTTCAGTAACGTGGTTATGGTGTGTTGACAGACAGTGGTCTAGACTGATCATTCAGTAACATGGATATCGTGTGTTGACAGACAGTGGTCTAGACTGATCCTTCAGTAACTTGGATATCGTGTGTTGACAGACAGTGGTCTAGACTGATCCTTCAGTAACTTGGTTATGGTGTGTTGACAGATAGTGGTCTAGACTGATCCTTCAGTAACATGGTTATCGTGTATTGACAGACAGTGGTCTAGACTGATCCTTCAGTAACATGGTTATTGTATGTTGACAGACAGTGGTCTAGACTGATCCTTCAGTAACATGGTTATGATGTGTTGAGAGACAGTGGTCTAGACTGATCCTTCAGTAACATGGTTATTGTGTGTTGATAGACAGTGGTCTAGACTGATCCTTCAGTAACATGGTTATTGTGTGTTGACAGACAGTGGTCTAGACTGATCCTTCAGTAACGTGGTTATGGTGTGTTGACAGACAGTGGTCTAGACTGATCCTTCAGTAACATGGTTATTGTGTGTTGACAGACAGTGGTCTAGACTGATCCTTTAGTAACATGGTTATTGTGTGTTGACAGACAGTGGTCTAGACTGATCCTTCAGTAACATGGTTATTGTGTGTTGACAGACAGTGGTCTAGACTGATCATTCAGTAACATGGATATCGTGTGTTGACAGACAGTGGTCTAGACTGATCCTTCAGTAACTTGGTTATGGTGTGTTAACAGACAGTGGTCTAGACTGATCCTTCAGTAACTTGGTTATGGTGTGTTGACAGACAGTGGTCTAGACTGATCCTTCAGTAACATGGTCATTGTGTGTTGACAGATGGTGGTCTAATCTGATCTTTCAGTAACATGGTTATTGTATGTTGACAGACAGTGGTCTAGACTGATTCTTCAGTAACATGGTTATTGTATGTTGACAGACAGTGGTCTAGACTGATCCTTCAGTAACATGGTTATTGTGTGTTGACAGACAGTGGTCTAGACTGATCATTCAGTAACATGGATATCGTGTGTTGACAGACAGTAGTCTAGACTGATCCTTCAGTAACTTGGTTATGGTATGTTGACAGACAGTGGTCTAGACTGATCCTTCAGTAACATGGTTATCGTGTGTTGACAGACAGTGGTCTAGACTGATCCTTCAGTAACATGGTTATTGTGTGTTGACAGACAGTGGTCTAGACTGATCCTTCAGTAACTTGGTTATGGTGTGTTGACAGACAGTAGTCTAGACTGATTCTTCAGTAACATGATGGAGGAGGACCACTATGAGGACATACTGTAGAGATAGGAGAGGAGGAGCACTATGAGGACATACTGTAGAGATAAGAGAGGAGGAGCACTATGAGGACATACTGTAGAGATAAGAGAGGAGGAGCACTATGAGGACATACTGTAGAGATAAGAGAGAAGGAGCACTATGAGGACATACTGTAGAGATAAGAGAGGAGGAGCACTATGAGGACATACTGTAGAGATAAGAGAGAAGGAGCACTATGAGGACATACTGTAGAGATAAGAGAGAAGGAGCACTATGAGGACATACTGTAGAGATAAGAGAGGAGGAGCACTATGAGGACATACTGTAGAGATAGGAGAGGAGGAGCACTATGAGGACATACTGTAGAGATAGGAGAGGAGGAGCACTATGAGGACATACTGTAGAGATATTAGAGGAGGAGCACTATGAGGACATACTGTAGAGATAGGAGAGGAGGAGCACTATGAGGACATACTGTAGAGATAAGAGAGGAGGAGCACTATGAGGACATACTGTAGAGATAGGAGAGAAGGAGCACTATGAGGACATACTGTAGCGATAAGAGAGGATGAGCACTATGAGGACACACTGTAGAGATAAGAGAGGAGGAGCACTATGAGGACATGCTGTAGAGATAGGGGAGGAGGAGCACTATGAGGACATACTGTAGAGATAAGAGAGGAGGAGCACTATGAGGACATACTGTAGAGATAGGAGAGGAGGAGCACTATGAGGACATACTGTAGAGATAGGAGAGGAGGAGCACTATGAGGACATACTGTAGAGATATTAGAGGAGGAGCACTATGAGGACATACTGTAGAGATAGGAGAGGAGGAGCACTATGATAACATACTGTAGAGATAGGAGAGAAGGAGCACTATGAGGACATACTGTAGCGATAAGAGAGGATGAGCACTATGAGGACACACTGTAGAGATAAGAGAGGAGGAGCACTATGAGGACATGCTGTAGATATAGGAGAGGAGGAGCACTATGAGGACATACTGTAGAGATAAGAGAGGAGGAGCACTATGAGGACATGCTGTAGATATAGGAGAGGAGGAGCACTATGAGGACATACTGTAGAGATAAGAGAGGAGGAGCACTATGAGGACATACTGTAGAGATAGGGGAGGAGGAGCACTATGAGGACATACTGTAGATATAGGAGAGGAGGAGCACTATGAGGACATGCTGTAAATATAGGAGAGGAGGAGCACTATGAGGACATACTGTAGAGATTAGAGAGGAGGAGCACTATGAGGACATACTGTAGAGATAAGAGAGGAGGAGCACTATGAGGACATACTGTAGAGATAAGAGAAGAGGAGCACTATGAGGACATACTGTAGAGATAGGAGAGGAGGAGCACTATGATAACATACTGTAGAGATTAGAGAGAGGAGGAGCACTATGAGGACATGCTGTAGATATAGGAGAGGAGGAGCACTATGAGGACATACTGTAGAGATAAGAGAGGAGGAGCACTATGAGGACATACTGTAGAGATAAGAGAAGAGGAGCACTATGAGGACATACTGTAGAGATAAGAGAGGAGGAGCACTATGAGGACTTACTGTAGAGATAGGAGAGGAGGAGCACTATGATAACATACTGTAGAGATTAGAGAGAGGAGGAGCACTATGAGGACATACTGTAGAGATAAGGGAGGAGGAGCACTATGAGGACATACTGTAAAGATAAGAGAGGAGGAGCACTATCAGGACATACTGTAGAGCTATAGAGATAGGAGAGCTGTTAGCCATGAAAAGGCCTGCATTGTGAAACACACCTCTGTATCATGTTTTGCAGCCTGGGGGCAGATATTTTACCCTCTACATATCTACAGCAGGCAGTTTCATGTTCACCTCTCTCTGGCTGGCGGGGAGCACCTCTCTCTGGTTGGCTGGGAGCTGGAGCTGCTATGAAAGGGTGTGTTCTGTGTTGTGAAATATTGCAAAAAAACACAACAAGTATAGCATTGACCACAGCTTGCACTTTTACGAAACAGCCCAAATGTACTGTAGGTTACAAGTGGTAAGGCGTCAGGAGAAAGCTGGTGGTCCTGGGTGACAGGGTTTGTGTGAGTGTATGTGTGTGTGTGTGTGTGTGTGTGTGTGGGGGGGGGGGGGGGGGGTGCAGGGGAGCCTCCCTCTTCTGGGCTTTGTTAGGGCTTGTCAGAGCACATTCCACCGCTCAGCTGGTCTGCCCTGTGTTCCCTGACGGCTGCATTCCTGCTTTTACACCAGAGAGTGAGAGAGAGAGGTGGGGGGAAGAGAGAGGGGGAAGAGAGAGGGCCACAAGGTCCCTGTGAAATAGCTTGAGCCCATGCACCCATACACACTGGGACACACACAAACACACAAACACACAGGATTGTTGCTGATTACATTAGAATGATGCTGCCTTGCAGAATCTGATGAAGTAGATATTGTGCTGTGTTTATGATCTGTCATACATACAGTACTCTGATGATGGACCACCAGGACATTTCTCTCTCCCCTCTCTCTCTCCGTCTCTCTCCTCCTCCTCCTCTCTCTCTCCTTCTCTCTCCCCTTCTCTCTCTCTCCTCTCTCCTCCTCCTCTCTCTCTCCCCCCTTCTCTCTCCCCTTCTCTCTCTCCTTCTCTCTCCTCCTCTCTCTCTCCTCCTCTTCCTCTCCTCTCTCTTGCCTCCTCTCTCCACCTCTCTCCTCCTCCTCTCTCCTCCTCTCTCCTCCTCCTCTCTCCTCCTCTCTCTCCTCTCTCTCCTCCTCCTCTCTCCCCCCTCTCTGTCTTCTCCTCTTCCTCTCCTCTCTCTCCCCTCCTCTCTCCTCCTCTCTCCTCCTGCTCTCTCCTCCTCTCTCTCTCTCCTCCTCTTCCTCGCCCCTCTCTCTCCTCCTCTTCTCTCTCGTCCTCCTCTCTCCACCTCCTCTCTCTCTCCTCCCTCTCCTCCTCCCTCTCCTCCTCTCTCCTCCTCCTCTCTCCCCCCTCTCTCTCTCCTCCTCTCTCCTCCTCCTCTTCCTCTCCTCCTCTTCCTCTCCTCTCTCCTCCTCTCTCCTCCTCCCTTTCTCCTCCTCTCTCCTCCTCCTCTCTCTCCTCCTCCTCTCTCTCCCCTTCTCTCTCTCCCCTTCT
>NC_139992.1:77420103-77475103 GCF_964263955.1 Coregonus lavaretus | reverse complement strand
TTACTGCTGCACTGTGTCTGCTGCTTCAATGCTTGTCACAATGTCATTACAGAACCACATTCCCATAGGCCACAAGTAACACTGTTATAGAGGGGCATTGGAATGAAGCTTTTTATGAGAAGAACGTGGTCTGAGACATGGCTGTAGATCCCTACATATAGGGGGCCATTGGGGTCTTCATCTATGTCTCAGGGCTAGAGAAACACCTGCACACTGTTTCAATGCCACCAAACTTAATTATCAACTCTTCTACCACATTCATCAGGCCTGCTGAGTCCCTCTAATGGAGGTTACCCACTCAGAGGAAACAATGGGAACGTTTGAGTGGTAAGGTTAAAGCAACCGACTGTAGACGAAAGTCATGGAGTGAGGTCGGGGGAGGTGCAACTGCAACTGCAACAGCTGAAAGTCGGGCATTAATGTGGTTTTCCAACAGCAAGGCTCAGATCAACATGACAGTGTTGCCTTTGTTTATAAAAGTTTTTCTTCATAATGTCGAAATCAACATGTCTCTAACCCCCATACAGTTGAAGTCTGAAGTTTACATACACTTAGGGTGGAGTCATTAAAACTTGTTTTTCAACCACTCCACAAATCTCTTGTTAACAAACTATCATTTTGGCAAGTCGGTTAGGACATCTACTTTGTGCATGACTGTCACGATTCAGACAGACGACCAGAGGACCACAATTGCGTCACACCAGAAAGTTTATTAAACTTAAGGGAAAAGGGAAGTAGGGAGTGAATGAAGGCTCCAGGGGTAACAGGGATCCCGTCCAATGCGCTGGGTCTGTGCCCCCCCCCAGTGGCAGCGATGCGTCCTATGAAGCCGGTGGTGGGTGGTCCAGAAGTCCTGGGGGGGGGGGAGACACAGACACAACAGGGCGGAATGAAACCAGGCAGCAGTACAGTTCAAGGGAAATCCAAAATACGTAGTAGCAAGGCAGAAGGCTGGTCAGAGTTACCGGGATTGAAGAGTAGTCAGGAGTCGTAATGGCAGAAGCAGGTCTGGATCTCCTGAGGCAGAAGAGTATCCGAAAAACAGGCAGGTCCGGGGTCACAAAACCAGGGTGAGCCAGAAGCGCGAGCAAACAGGTTCCGGGTGTGAGCTTTGCAGACGATCTGACACCGGAGAGCTGAAAGACAGGGCCTTAAATACTGGGAGAGGTAGTGGGTAATGCAGCGCAGCTGGCAGAGTAATTAGAGCAGAGCAGAGCAGGGACAGGTGGAGCTAGTTAGGCTGAGTAGAGAGAGTGGTGAGCAGAGTGGAAGAAAATTAAGGTGGTAACCCGGTGGAGTGAGAGGCCCATGACAGAACCCCCCCCCCAAGGGACGGCCCCAGAAGTCCCAAGAGCAACACCACGCCGGGCGGGAGGAGGGGAGCCGGAGGAGGGCTAGAACTCCTCCGAACGGTCCGAGTGAACGTCCTCATCCTCGGAGGAAGCCGGAGGGCCGTGGTCGGGAGATGGGACAGGTCCCGAGACAGGATCAGGCACAGGACAGGAAGCCGAGCGGGCCGGACGGTTAGGGACCCCTCTGGGGCGGCCCCTACGGATAGCAGGTTGATCAGGATGCCGTTGGTGGAAAGCGGTGATGAGAGTCCTATCCACAATCCGACTAGCTGGCACCCAGGTCCTTTCCTCAGGTCCATAGCCCTCCCAGTCAATGAGGTACTGGAGACCCCTACCCCTCCGTCTGGACCGAAGCAGGCGGCGGACGGTGTAAACCAGACCACCATCGACGAGCCGTGGAGGAGGAGGACCAGGCGCAGCAGGGACCAGCGGACTCTCATGGATGGGCTTAATCTTAGACACATGGAAAGTGGGGTGCACCCTCAGGGAATTAGGCAGTTGGAGCCGGACAGCAGTTGGGCTAATCACTCTTATGATAGGGAATGGGCCAATGAACCGAGGTGCCAGCTTCTGCGACTCCACCCTGAGTGGCAGGTTCTTCGATGACAACCACACCCTTTGACCAACATGGTAGGTGGGAGCAGGAATTCTCCGACGGTTGGCCCCGGTAGTGTAGCTGGCAACGGACCTGAGGAGTGTGGCTCGGGCTTGTGACCAGGTGCGGCGACATCGACGGGCAAAAGCAAGTGCAGATGGGCAAGTAACCTCCTCCTCCTGGCTGGCAAATAGAGGAGGCTGGTATCCATAAACACATTGGAAAGGGGACATACCGATGGCAGAGCAGGTCAGAGAATTGTGTGCGTACTCCACCCATGTCAATTGCTGCGACCAGGAGTGGGGGTTGCGTGAAGTCATGCATCGCAGTGCCTTCTCGAGCTCCTGATTAGCCCGCTCTGACTGCCCATTGGATTGGGGATGGAATCCGGAAGTCAGACTGACTGTGGCTCCCAGCAGGTGACAGAACTCCTTCCAAAAAGCGGAGGAGAATTGTGGACCACGGTCAGAAACAACATCCTTTGGCAGTCCGTGGATCCGGAAGACGTGTTCCAGGACCACCTGGGCGGTCTCCTTGGCGGTTGGGAGCTTGGGGAGGGGAATGAAGTGTGCCATCTTGCTGAAACGGTCAACGATGGTGAGAATGACGGTCATGCCACTTGAAGGGGGCAGCCCCGTGACAAAGTCAAGGGCGATGTGAGACCAGGGACGTCTGGGCACAGGCAGGGGCTGCAGCAATCCGGCTGGGGGCTGGCAGGACGACTTGTGTTGGTTGCAGATGGGGCAGGCTTGGACGAATTCCCGTACATCCTTCCTCAGAGAGGGCCACCAGAACCTCTGGGCGAGCAGGTTGTAAGTGCGGGTGGAGCCAGGGTGACAAGCTAGGCGGGAGTCATGTCCCCACTGAATGACCTGGGACCTCAGGTCTTCGGGGACAAAAAGGCGGTCAGCTGGGCAAGTGCTGGGACCTGGCTGGTTACGGAGAGCCTCCAGCACCTGTTCCTCAACAGCCCAGGTCAGAGCTGCAACGATGCAGGGACTTGGCAGAATCGACACAGGGTCCTTGGAGGGGGTGTCATCCTTCTGGAATTGACGGGAGAGGGCGTCTGGCTTGGTGTTGCGTGATCCAGGCCGGTATGACAGAGTGAAATTAAACCTGGTGAAGAACAGGGCCCAGCGGGACTGCCTGGAGTTCAACCGTTTGGCCGTGCGGATGTACTCCAAGTTCTTATGATCGGTCCAAACGAGAAATGGAATGGTGGACCCCTCCAGCCAGTGACGCCACTCCTCCAAGGCAAGCTTCACAGCCAGCAGCTCACGGTTCCCTATGTCGTAATTGCACTCAGAGGGGGACAACCGACGTGAGAAAAAGGCACAGGGATGGAGCTTCCTATCCTCCGCAGCCCACTGAGAAATCACAGCACCAACTCCCACATCCGAGGCGTCCACCTCCACAATGAATTGCCGGTCCACATCAGGCATCTGGAGGATGGGAGCGGAGGTGAACCTCACCTTGAGGGTACTGAAGGCTTTGTCGGCTGCTGGGGTCCAGGTGAAGGGTTGCTTGGTGCTGGTTAGAGCAGTGAGAGGGGCAGCAACGGTACTGTAGTTCCGGATAAACTTCCTATAGAAGTTAGCAAACCCCAGAAACTGTTGCAGCTTCTTTCTGTTCTCCGGAACTGGCCATGAAGTGACTGCTGATACTTTGGCAGGATCCATTTGGATACTTCCCTCTGCCACTATGTACCCCAGGAAGGCCACTGTCTTGACGTGAAACTCACATTTCTCTGCCTTGGCGTAGAGGGAATTCTCCAGAAGACGATGAAGGACTTGCTGGACATGGCGGGTGTGTTCAGACAGGTTTCTGGAGTAAATTAAGATGTCATCCAGGTAAACGAAGACAAACTTGTTTAACATGTCCCGCAGTACATCATTCACTAGAGCCTGGAACACAGCAGGAGCATTGGTGAGGCCAAAAGGCATAACCAGATACTCGTAGTGGCCTGTTGGTGTATTGAATGCGGTTTTCCATTCATCTCCCTCCCGGATCCGCACTAGGTGGTAAGCGTTTCTGAGATCCAACTTGGTAAAAACAGTGGCTCCCTGGAGCAACTCAAAAGCAGAGGTGAGCAGAGGCAGAGGGTAACGGTTTTTCACTGTGATGTCGTTGAGTCCCCTGTAGTCGATGCAGGGGCGAAGAGATCCGTCCTTCTTCCCCACAAAGAAGAAGCCAGCACCAGCAGGAGATGAAGATGAACGGATTAATCCTGCGGACAGAGAGCCATTGATGTAGTCCTCCATGGACTTTCTTTCAGGAGCAGACAACGAATAAAGACGACCCCTTGGAGGAGCTGTTCCAGGGAGGAGGTCGATGGCACAGTCGTACGGTCGGTGAGGGGGCAGAGATGTGGCTCTTGCTTTGTTAAACACCTCTCTGAGACCATGGTAGCATTCTGGGACATTGGAGAGGTCAGGAGCGGAGTTAGTAGGTACTGGCCGAGGGGGTAGTGCGGCAGCAAGCAGGCAGGTTCGGTGGCAGTCCTCTCCCCACTCCCTGATCACCCCGGTCACCCAGTCGAGCTGAGGGTTGTGCCGGCGGAGCCATGGGTAACCCAGGATGAGGGGTTGGCCTGGAGAGGGGAGCAGGTGAAACTGGATAGTTTCTTGATGGTTTCCGGACAGACCCATCGAGACCGGGGCCGTGACATGAGTGACCGATCCGAGTAAGTGTCCGTCCAGTGCCCGGGCAGGAATAGGAGGTGTCAAACGGAGGTTCTCCAGTCCCAGTTGGCGTGCCAGCTTGATGTCCATTATGTTGGCTTCGGCGCCAGAATCCACCAGAGCAGCCAGGGTGTGAGTTGAGTCAGAGAGGCGGAGGTGAACTTGCAGCAGGGGTTTGCGGTCGGAGGACTGGATGGTCATTGAACTCAACCGGACTCCCCCTACGCCCGGTGAGCTTCGGCCCTTTAAAGGGCAGGTTACCACACGATGTCCATCACCTCCACAATAGAGGCAGAGGTTTGAGGTGAAGCGGCGCTGGCGCTCTGCAGGAGTGAGGGAGGCTCGCCCAATCTCCATAGGCTCAGACTGATCAAGCTGACCTGGGTGAGTGGCAGTAGATGACAGGAGCCCAGTCGGATCTCTCCGAATGCCGGTAGTAGGTGGACCTTGGCGCCCCCTCTCACGACGACGGGTCTGTATCCTTCTGTCGATCCTGACAGTCAGTGCGATGGCTTCATCAAGAGTGGAAGGCAGTTCATGGGAGACCAACTCGTCCTTGATATAGTCAGCCAAACTATGGAAGAACGCGTCCACCAACGATGGTGTGTTCCAAGAACTTCGTCTAGCCAGGGTTCGGAAGTCGATGGAATGGTCTGCGACTGTACGTCTGCCTTGTCGAATACTGAACAGTTCACGAGACGCCTCTGCGGTGGGTGAATCCAGGTCAAACACCTTCAGCATCTCCTCAGCAAACAGGTCGAAGGTTGCACATGCGGGGGTTTGACGTTCGAACTCTGCTGTTCCCCAGAGTCGAGCTCGGCCCGTCAGGTGAGTGATGGCATACCCAACTTTAGCCCCCTCCGTGGCGAAGGTCCTTGGCTGCAAGGAGAACTGAAGTCGGCAGCTAGTCAGGAATGGCCGGACCTGGGTTGAATCGCCGTTGAACCGCTCGGGGTTTCCAATCTTGGGTTCCGGAGCAGCGGCTGCAATGACCGGGGCAGGTAACTCGGGGGCTGGGCTGGTGGGCAGACTGGCTGGGGTAAGGTTGGTGAGGAGTTGAATGATCATGGCGAGTTGTTGTTGCTGCTGCTGGAACTGCTGCTCATGCTCATCGGTTTCCATGTCGGGGAAAGTGTGCGCTGAGTCCATAATGGTCAGATCGTACTGTCACGATTCAGACAGACGACCAGAGGACCACAATTGCGTCACACCAGAAAGTTTATTAAACTTAAGGGAAAAGGGAAGTAGGGAGTGAATGAAGGCTCCAGGGGTAACAGGGATCCCGTCCAATGCGCTGGGTCTGTGCCCCCCCCCAGTGGCAGCGATGCGTCCTATGAAGCCGGTGGTGGGTGGTCCAGAAGTCCTGGGGGGGGGGGAGACACAGACACAACAGGGCGGAATGAAACCAGGCAGCAGTACAGTTCAAGGGAAATCCAAAATACGTAGTAGCAAGGCAGAAGGCTGGTCAGAGTTACCGGGATTGAAGAGTAGTCAGGAGTCGTAATGGCAGAAGCAGGTCTGGATCTCCTGAGGCAGAAGAGTATCCGAAAAACAGGCAGGTCCGGGGTCACAAAACCAGGGTGAGCCAGAAGCGCGAGCAAACAGGTTCCGGGTGTGAGCTTTGCAGACGATCTGACACCGGAGAGCTGAAAGACAGGGCCTTAAATACTGGGAGAGGTAGTGGGTAATGCAGCGCAGCTGGCAGAGTAATTAGAGCAGAGCAGAGCAGGGACAGGTGGAGCTAGTTAGGCTGAGTAGAGAGAGTGGTGAGCAGAGTGGAAGAAAATTAAGGTGGTAACCCGGTGGAGTGAGAGGCCCATGACAATGACACAAGTAATTTTTCCAACAATTGTTTACAGACAGATTATTTCACTTATAATTCACTGTATCATAATTCCAGTGGATCAGAAGTTTACATACACTAAGTTGACTGCCTTTAAACAGCTTGGAAAATTCCAGAAAAGGATGTCATGGCTTTAGAAGCTTCTGATAGGCTAATTGACATCATTTGAGTCAATTGGAGGTGTACCTGTGGATGTATTTCAAGGCCTACCTTCAAACTCAGGGCCTCTTTGCTTGACATCATGGGAAAATCAAAGGAAATCAGCAAAGACCTCAGAAAAAAAATTGTAGACCTCCACAAGTCTGGTTCATCCTTGGGAGCAATTTCCAAACGCCTGAAGGTACCACGTTCATCTGTACAAACAATAGTACGCAAGTATTAACACCATGGGACCACGCAGCCATCATACCGCTCAGGAAGGAGATGCGTTCTGTCTCCTAGAGATGAACGTACTTTGGTGCGAAATGTGCAAATCAATCCCAGAACAACAGCAAAGGACCTTGTGAAGATGCTGGAGGAAACAGGTACAAAAGTATCTACATCCACAGTAAAACGAGTCCTCTATCGACTTAACCTGAAAGGCCGCTCAGCAAGGAAGAAGCCACTGCTCCAAAACCGGCACAGAGGGAACACTTATACACGGACTAATGAGGGGATATGAACCAGGTGTGTGTACTTGACAAGACAAGACAAATGGAATGATGATATATGGAGCAGCAGTGGTTAGTAAGCTGGTGACGACGAACGCCGAAGCCTGCCCGAACAAGGAGGGGAGGCAGTCTCGGCGGAAGTCGTGACACAATGACCCCAAGCATACACTTCCAAAGCTGTGGCAAAATGGCTTAAGGACAACAAAGTCAAGGTGTTGGAGTGGCCATCACAAAGCCCTGACCTCAATCCTATAGAACATTTGTGGGCAGAACTGAAAAAGCGCATGCGAGCAAGGAGGCCTACAAACCTGACTCAGTTACGCCAGCTCTGTCAGGAGGAATGGGCCAAAATTCACCCAACTTATTGTGGGAAGCTTGTGGAAGGCTACCCGAAACGTTTGACCAAAGTTAAACAATTTAAAGGCAATGCTACCAAATACTAATTGAGTGTATGTAAACTTCTGACCCACTGGGAATGTGAGGAAATAAAAGCTGAAATAGATCATTCTCTCTACTATTATTCTGACATTTCACATTCTTAAAATAAAGTGGTGATCCTAACTGACCTAAAACAGGGAATTTTTACTAGGATGAAATGTCAGGAATTGTGAAAAACTGAGTTTAAATGTGTTTGGCTAAGGTGTGTGTAAACTTCCGACTTCAACTGTATCACACTCACAAACTGAAATCATCATATAATATTGTGTGTACATTGTACAAATTAATTAGTGAGAGAGAGCCTCAAATATCACATTAATTTATCTATATCTAGGGTATACATTAATCGCGGCAAAGTTGGTTCCTGCAGTCGAAACCCTTTGATCACATAATTTTTATAAAGTTAATGCAGTCGACATGTAAGCGCAAGTTTTATCCCCATAATGCAACACACTTTGAAAGACGGCGACCAACAATGCTGACCAACAATGGTCACCGACTTGACAAAAATAATCTGCTCAAACCCGCCCAATGTCCCACAGTCACTATATACCTCCATACAAGGGTCATATACACCCAGATCATATATGTCACAAACACAGAAATAAGAAACAGGAAGTGTATTGGAATGGAGGGCAAAATAATGAGACCGATGTCTGTAGTATTTATAGGTGATGATTACCAGTCTGCCATAGAGCTGTTGATGGATTCGCCACCAGTAGGGAGCCATATAACCCATGGTCTGTATTCCATAGAGCTCTGGTCAAACGTAGTGCACTATAGAGGGTATAGGGTGCAATTTGGGACATATCCCATGTCTGTTATGGTTCTGGGTTTTTACGAGCACAGCACACTACAGAGGCTAGAGCCCCGTGTGAAAAGGAAAGCATTGACTAGATTTCATCAGAGGTCAGACAGGATTGGCCTCCCCGATGATTTGAGTCAACAACCTGAACAACTACTGGAATAACGGATTTAGGGGTATCTGGTTCTGGAACTACTGGAATAACTGACTGAGGAGTATCAAAGAGCTTTATTGGCATGGGAAACATATGTTTACATTGCCAAAGCAAGTGAAATAGTCAATAAACAAAAGTGAAATAAACAATAAAAAATAAACAGTAAACATTACACTCACAAAAGTTTCAAAAGAGTAAAGACATTTCAAATGTCATATTATGTCTATATACAGTGTTATAATGATGTGCAAATAGTTAAAGTACAAAAGGGAAAATAAATAAACATAAATATGGGTTGTATGTACAATGGTGTTTGTTCTTCACTGGTTGCCCTTTTCTTGTGGCAACAGGTCACAAATATTGCTGCTGTGATGGCACACTGTGGTTTTTCACCCAGTAGATATGGAAGTTTATCAAAATTGGATTCGTTTTCTAATTCTTTGTGGGTATAATCTAAGGGAAATATGTGTCTCTAATATGGTCATACATTTGGCTGCATTGATGTTGTTTCGTTTCCCCTGTCCAGACGCTGTCCGTGTTTTGTTCCATGTCTTTTATTTATTATATCATCAGCCTGTACTTACTTCCTGTCTCCCAGCGTCTGTCCAACCCAGATCGTGTCAGGTATTCTGCCACTGTGTACTCTCTGTTTAGGGCCAAATAGCATTCCAGTGTGCTTTGTTTTTTGGTTAATTCTTTCCAATGTGTCAAGTAATTCTCTTTTTGTTTTCTCATGTATTCTCAGAGCTGCCAGTAGGGTCACTGAGCATGTTAGGTACACTGAGGGAATGCTGAAGGAATTGTGACCTCATCTCTGTGAGATGGTCATCGCATTGCCCACACGTTTTTCCCTGCAGTGAATGATGAGCAGACAGATGTCTGGAAATGGAGAGTAATAACAATGTATTTACTATGACTGAGATGTGTGGTTGTCTCACCTAGCTATCTTAAGATGAATGCACTAACTGTAAGTCACTCTGGATAAGAGCGTCTGCTAAATGACTCAAATGTAATAGCCTACTGTCAACGTGCAAATTACAAATGACTGACACCTTATTCCCAATATAGTGCACTACCTCAGACCGGAGCCACGTAGGGATATCTGGTCCAAAGTAGTGCACTATAAAGGGAATATGGTTTTGAGACAGAAATAGTGTCATTCAAATGTTTCCAAATATCATAAAATGAGGAAAGAGTATCAGATGGGTGAGAAGAACACAGCGGGACAGAAATAAGTAAAGCTCCTTTTCTTTAAAAGCTGAGAACTGAGCTACTTCGATCCTGCTCTCTGAATCCAAACAGCCACTCACTGGACATAAGGGGACCTGAGCGTTCCGCCAGGCTTCGGCCTGCCTGTGTGTGTCTCTAAGGCAGGCTAGCTGGCTCCTTTACAGCTTGGTCTCCTCTGTTCCCCGCCCCCAGACTAGCCTGAATGGGGGTTTTGTTGCCATTGATGGAGCCTGAGGAAAAATAGGAGGGCTGGTTCCTTTTGGAGGCCGCTCTTACCATGGTGCTACTTGAGTGTTTCTTGGATGTCAGGGCGAACTGCTACTGAGAGGAATTAATCATGAATAAGCCTCTATTTAGCTCTTTAGTCTGGTGATGATTCAATTCAGAATACAAATCCACCATGATTCCTGTGTGACGAACACTGCAGGCTGAAACTCTCCCTGTGAGTTTGTACGCTACTGAACGTCTTGTATATATTATAAAATATCCTAATAAAAATAACAAATAAATAGTATTTCTGCAAATACAGTACAACATTTCCACAGCTCACAGCAAAGAACACAACGTGCATTATGAAAATACATGTAGGAGGGTCAGTCCGTCGTTGCATAGTTGTGAGATAGTTGTCCTGTTTTAGTAGTAGCAGCAGGCTAGTCTGAGGATGAATATGATCACGGTCCATCATTTGTGGTGAAAATGTGTCGTGTGAGACAGTGAGAATTTGAATGTTTCTAAGCAGTTCTGAACTAGACATGAGACAAATCCTATGAGAGCTCTAACTATGAGTGTACAAGTTGTTGGGAGAAATATGCAGCTCACAAATGGTTTGCTGTGCTTGTTAGACCTACTAGTTTTATTTTGCTGTTATGAATTTAGATTATTCTAACTCTGAGGAGCACGGTCATTACAGCAATATGATACAAATAATGTTAGATGGAAGTGCTCAATACATGTTCATACACAAACACACGCACGCACGCACGCATGCAGGCACGCACACACACACTCACACACACACACACACACACACACACACACACACAATAATACAGAACATGTTTGACCCCCGAGCAAGTAATCATGTTGAGTCAGAAAATGCCATGCTGGGTAAGATGAAGTAAAGATTGCAAATCGTTAAAAAGAAAACAAATAAATAAGGCAAAATTAATCGCTATGGAAACTGTGATTTTCAAAAGAAAAGTCAAATAAATCAACATAATGTATATTTCTTTACAGGCTGTCAGTCAGTGGGGGGTCGCCTATACAGCCTTGTCATGCTAACACAACTTCCAAATCTACAGTAATTCAAAGGGGAAGTTGGGGAAGTTACAATTGAACTCAAACCAGGATATCCCCTGAGCTTACCCCACAGCGTCCGTTACAATGAAAGGAGGGAGGACCCAGTGGAGCCTCTCAGAGGGGTCTGTCTGTGACATGAAAGTGACTGGTTGAGGGGGAAGACTTTGAAGCAGCTTGTCGAGGAGATCTGTAAACAAACAGGAACTAGACCCAGGCTGTTTCTCATTCCCCTGCGAGTAGGGTGGTTCAGGGGGATGTGATGCCATCCTCCTTCATATGCTGTCTTTTTGACACCCTATCCCAAATAATATAGCCTACTGCAGTGCACTACATGTGACCAGAGACAAATAGTAAATTAGTACACATGTGCTTTTAGAGTTGGCCTGTGTCCTCGTGTTACAGTACAAAATGAATCTGTCTCTCAAGTGACATGAATGTGAGAGAAAGAGTGGTGTTTGTGAGAGAGAGGGAATGCACTGACTGGCCTTTTATTTCTTAACCTCTACAGGTCAAGAATGCTGCCTGACACTTTGGATGCCTGTGTATTGAGATCACAGAGGAAGACACACTTAGACACAAAAGAGACGGCTGAGGACACAGACCCATTTCCATGGTCCATGCCCAGTTGGATATTATTAGGCAACGGTATAATTTTAACCACATGAAACATTGCCTTCTCTTTGTAATCATTTCACAATATAGGGGAGAACTCTATGCATCAATCCATTGTAACAATTGCATTACAGTAAAACCTAAGAAGGAAGTGCTAAGTAGAATTTAACCAATAAAAGAGAAGAACAGGAGACATAGTGATTGACAGGAGCTTCGCCCACTTAAATTATTTACCTTTTGGATTGACGTAACTTATTCACCAATCATGTACTAATTCCTTGACGCTACGGACCAATTACAGTGAGGTATTTTGTGAAATGGGCGTGAATGTTTCCAAGCGGCTTTTGGGCGACCGTAGTCCGTGTACTCTTGTATCTGACTTGTGAATGTGGCAGCTGCGAGTCTGGGAGGGGTGAACCGGTGTTTGGATATTTATATTCAAGTAACCATAGCTAGTTTATAGACATAGCTTGTGATATATATTTAGAAACAACAACAACAAAGGAATCACGACTTTTGTTTGGATTATTATTGTTTAACTCGAAGAGAATATGAAAAAGAACATGTGGCTGTAGGGGATGTTGAAATGATTCTCTGCGAGGATTCATAGCCCAAGCTATTTATTTTTCTTCGTTTTCCCCACTTTGGATTTATTTTACATACCGTGGGAAAGCCGGAAAAGCCGCCGGACAGCGGGCCAAGAGGATGGACCAGGCGAATATCCTGAGAAAGTTCATCCAAGGGGTCTGTGCTATGCGAGAAGGGGACCAGAAAGGAGAGGATAACTTCGGCAGTGACTTTATGGTGAGACCAGCCAGCCAGACATCCTTCCCTTCTCCCTCTCCTTCCAACCCTCTCTCGAACACACACGAGCAGTTCTAACCTGTTTCTCAGCGCTAACCGACAAATACGTGATGCGTCGACTGTTTAGCTTCAACACAATGGTTTAATGAGTTTTCAGTCGATAGAGCGGCTCTGTCTGGGTTTGTTTTTTTTGTTCCTCGAGATGCTTCCTTTCCCGTGAGAATACTCCCTGCTAGGCGGCTTGCTATGCAACCCTGGAGGCGGAGGTACACATTTCTCATGCAATCCCCTCATACAAATCTCCAGGCTTGTAACGTAATGCGGCCTATCATTGTCACCTTTAGAAATGTTCCGCTTTCCTCTATTCTAATCTGAAAGCGACGAGTTTTTCAGTACAGTGCTTTCATGGTAGACAGTTCAACAATATAGGCGTGGGTGCTAGGCGTCCCAAACCAGCTAGCCACGCGAGTGTAGCAATCGATGCGCTCTTTACGTTAGCAAGAGCTAGCTGGTTAGTTAGCTTGTCAAACTTGCCTGTCAAACTCACATTTCGTACCACCATAGCCTAAATTCGTTATGAACATGCTTGCTCGCTGCATGTTTGAATATTGACAGTTTGATTGGCAGATATCGATTAACTCAAGACCAGAAAGCTTTATTGTCAACTTCCCACCCTGACTTTAGACTAGCTAGCTAGCATCTGATGAGCCGAGTTGGCAATCGTGCTTTTCATCTTATTAATAGCAGTCAGCTATTTACTTGATAGATTGCTACATTCAATGGAAGTACAAAATCGTATGATAACTAGACTACCTTATTTATCATAAATACAAACTGGAATGCGAGCATACCAGACATTGCTAACTGGGTGGCTAGCTGGCTAACTTTTCCCCAGTCCCACTCCCTAGCTATTTCTTTGTCCATCACATCAGATTTCGTGTTTATCTGAATGTATTGTATTTACCAGATCACATTCCTGATATTACATAGCTGACATGCTCAATCTGTATTCGTATCAATTATCTGCGAGGATTTTGTGGTAAACAGAAAACGGGTTGGTATGTGGTGATGATCTGTCTGGCCTGTCCCAGCCAGTCAGCTATGTCGGTGGGGTCTGAAATAGGGAGTTTACGGATGTTGCGCAAGGATCAGGGACAGTGGTGTTGGAGTCCAGCCTCTGCTGCGAAATTAGGACTGTGAAAGGAAGTGGTTTATAGCAGGTTTTCCTAACTCTGTCCTGGGGGCCGCCCTCTGGGTGAACGTTTTTTGTTGCCCTAACACTACACAGCTGATTCAAATAATCAAAGCTTGATCATGAGTTGGTTATTTGAATCAACTGTGTAGCGCTAAGGTAAAAACCAAAACGTGCACGGGAGGGGGGGTGGTGGGGGGGCGGGACTGAGTTTGGGGAACCCTGGTTTATAGGACGACATGCTCCCCCTTTGTCCATGATTTGTAACTACATATTGTTACTATACATGCTCAAGATTGTTTATAACTTTCTTATTACAATCCTCCCATTAAAATAGGAATGCAGTCTGACAAGATGTTAGCATCATTTGAAAGGTTAATTATTTTTAGGTTAGGCGGGCTGACATATGACCACCACCCTCAACATATTGTATTTTCTACCTGGAACATTTTGGTGCTTTTGTCCACTCAGTCACTTATACATTCTCCCCTAGCCTAGGCACTGTTCTGACTGACTGGATGTGGCAAAGTTATCACCCAATGACTGGTTGTATTGGCAACAACTGAAAATCCAATACCCTGTGTGACAGAGGCCTGTTTAGTATTGACACGTTAATGTGTCTGAATAGCAGAATACCGCGGTAATCCGCCACATGCAAATGTAAACTTTTTATCAGCCAGAGGAGCTTGATAGCGGGTTGGTAGTGCAACACTTTTGACCAGGGCCCATAGGGTTATGGTGAAAAGTAGTGGACTATTATGTAGGGAATAAGGTGCTATTTGGGGTGCACCCTAGGGTGAGTTGGAGCGGTGGCGGCAGGGCCCAATTACACATCACATGCCTACTACTGCATTTAATTGCCACTAGCCTCTCAAGGAGCTGAGGTGATTTTAACAGACACCAGCACACACCGGAAGCCATGGGTGTCTGGCAGTGGCCGCTACAGGACAATGTTGCTTTGTGAGACTGTCATGTTACAGTTCAGTCAGCATTGATTGATCCTAGCAAGCACTAAGAATAATGTAGGCTAGGAAGGATACATAGGGTCTAACTGAGCCCCTTTTAGGATGTAGTGCTAGTCTGGGCTATATATTCTGGGCAGTAACAATGAGCCTGAGCTCTGTCTGTCATAGCCAGGGGGCAGGAAGACGAGAGAGGGCCTGGGTTGCCATTCATGTAAAGATGACATCCAATGCTGGAGCTGTTGTTCATCACAACATGAGGCCATTTTTTTAGGCTAAGTGTGTCATTGCGTTATCTGATCTGACAACCTTGACACCACTGCCAACAGAGAGTGGTATGGATATGGAAGGGAGATACTGGCTTTGGCGTTATGATGGACAGACTGCTAAGATCAGGATCCCCATATATTATTCACACCCAGACCAGACCCTTATGACCGAGAGACCAAGGCCCATCCATGTGGTCATGACACCCAGACCAGACCCGTATGACCAAGGCCCATCCATGTGGTCATGACACCCAGACCAGACCTGTATGACCGAGAGACCCAAGGCCCATCCATGTGGTCATGACACCCAGACCAGACCCATATGACCGAGAGACCAAGGCCCATCCATGTGGTCATGACACCCAGACCAGACCCGTATGACCGAGAGACCAAGGCCCATCCATGTGGTCATGACACCCAGACCAGACCCGTATGACAGAGAGACCAAGGCCCATCCATGTGGTCATGACACCCAGACCAGACCCGTATGACGAGAGACCAAGGCCCATCCATGTGGTCATGACACCCAGACCAGACCCGTATGACCGAGAGACCAAGGCCCATCCATGTGGTCATGACACAGAGACCAGAGAGACACTCAAGAACATAGACCTACCTGCCTACATCTGCTGCAGTGATCAGGAGACAAGAGTTCCCTGACATCTACTGCAGGGAATTCAATAGTGAGGCGGGCCACACCCAGTCTGGATAGAGGGGGTTAAATCTCCTACTGTCTGTCTACAGTAGTACCACCCCTCACTACCATTAAACCAGTGTAGAGCTAGATGAGGCTATACCAACTAATGAAGCCCTGTCTCTGGAAGGTTTATGTGGGATATGAATCACTGTATGTTCCTAGCCCTGTGAGACATCTATCTACTCAGTTTTAAAGGGAAACGTCACGCTGAGCGCTAGGCATCTTAGGCTTGGGAAGGAAGGCCCCTTTTCAGTGGATTACTTACAGGGAGCAGGCTAATGCTGCTCTTGTTAATCTGAGTAGATTTGTTTCTCTCTGTGTGTGTGTGTGTGTTTGTGTACACTAACATGCCAGCAGATGGATTGAGCTATATTTTGGAGGAACTCCTGAAAAACGGGCTGCAGTTGAGCAGCTACAGAGGCTGCCATCCGTGAGAAGTAGGCTAGCTAGCTACTTTGTGTAATGTGTGTGAGAGAGATTGCATTCTGGTGACTCCATTTCCATTTTAGTCATTTTAGCAGACGCTCTTATCCAGAGTGACTTACAGTTAGTGAGTGCATACATTTTCATACTGGCCCCCCGTGGGAAACGAACCCACAACCCTGGCGTTGCAAGCATCATGCTCTACCAACTGAGCTACAGGGGACTCCAGCACTCGACACATGATTCAGGAGCTCTTGCGCCCTACCCCACATATTGGTAAAGCTCTGATCATCCTTTATCACACAGGCAGAGCTGAGCAGGGAGGAAGCCTGTGTCGAGTGCTGGAGTCACCGGTATAGTTACACACCGGTATAGAGCCCCATATGCTGTTACTCACTGTTTATTATCAATATGTACCGGTACCCTCTGTATATGGCCTCGTTATTGTTATTTTATTGTGTTACTTTTAGTTTAGTTTATTTAGTAAATGTTTTTTAAACTCTATTTCTTGAACTGCATTGTTGGTTAAGTAAGCATTTTACAGTAAGGTCTACACCTGTTGTATTTGGCGCATGTGACAAATAAAATTAGATTTCATATTTCCCCTGTGTAGAGCCCCGTATTTCCGTTATATAGAGCCCCATATTTCCCCTGTGTAGAGCCCCGTATTTCCGTTATATAGAGCCCCATATTTCCCCTGTGTAGAGCCCCGTATTTCCGTTATATAGAGCCCCATATTTCCCCTGTGTAGAGCCCCGTATTTCCGTTATATAGAGCCCCATATTTCCCCTGTGTAGAGCCCCGTATTTCCGTTATATAGAGCCCCATATTTCCCCTGTGTAGAGCCCCGTATTTCCGTTATATAGAGCCCCATATTTCCCCTGTGTAGAGCCCCGTATTTCCGTTATATAGAGCCCCATATTTCTCCTGTATAGAGCCCCATATTTCTCCTGTATAGAGACACATATCCCCCTCCTCCCTCTCTCTGTGTTACTGTTCTCCTCCATGTTCTCCTCCATGTTCTCCTCCATGTTCTCCTCCATGTTCTCCTACAACGTGTACGTAGGCTGTAGTTGTTCTAACGGAGTAGCCTACGATGTTTTGTCAGCTCAGATTAACTGACGAGGCAATGTCATAAACAACGCAGCCTAGGCAAAGCCTATAGGCCTCGTGCCGACCGAACCGAGGTCCTATAGGCCTGGTGCCGACCGAACCGAGGTCCTATAGGCCTGGTGCCGACCGAACCGAGGTCCTATAGGCCTGGTGCCGACCGAACCGAGGTCCCCGTACCGAGCGGTTGGGTTTGAAGACACGTAACGTTACAGCCCTAGTACACACCAATGGCTGGGCTGATCATCTGTGTCTGAACACTGTCTAGACTCCCACTGTGTGTGTTTCTGTGGAGAGGCAGATAAAGCTAACACACCGGCAGGCAGGATCCTAGCCCGGTGTCCCTTCTCTTAAAACAAGCTTCTCCACGAGCAGCAACACAGACTGTGTTCAGTCATCAGTGACTCACTGACAGAAATTCTGATTGGTACGCAACAGGAGGCATAGGCATACTACTTGTGCCATGCTAGTGTAAAGGACGCCACGCTGCTTGCTTAGCGAGTACCACTTCCTCCCGATTCGGCCCATACCTGGCGCTAACTCGGGACCTCTGCCTTGCTAGCACACGTGACCGCCCTCCTGAAGCGTCTTGCCTGTCGGTGCCGCAAGTGGGGACATGCTAGTACCTGTCTCTGTGCTAGTACCCGTCTCTGTGCTAGTACCTGTCTCTGTGCTAGTACCTGTCTCTGTGCTAGTACCTGTCTCTGTGCTAGTACCTGTCTCTGTGCCGCGCTAGTACCTGTCTCTGTGCTAGTACCTGTCTCTGTGCTGTGCTAGTACCTGTCTCTGTGCTGTGCTAGTACCTGTCTCTGTGCCGTGCTAGTACCTGTCTCTGTGCCGTGCTAGTACCTGTCTCTGTGTTAGTACCTGTCACTGTGCCGCGCTAGTACCTGTCACTGTGCCGCGCTAGTACCTGTCTCTGTGCCGCACTAGTACCTGTCTCTGTGCCGCGCTAGTACCTGTCTCTGTGCTAGTACCTGTCACTGTGCTAGTACCTGTCTCTGTGCTAGTACCTGTCTCTGTGCTAGTACCTGTCTCTGTGCTAGTACCTGTCTCTGTGCTAGTACCTGTCTCTGTGCTAGTACCTGTCTCTGTGCTAGTACCTGTCTCTGTGCTAGTACCTGTCTCTGTGCTGTGCTAGTACCTGTCTCTGTGCCGTGCTAGTACCTGTCTCTGTGCCGTGCTAGTACCTGTCTCTGTGTTAGTACCTGTCACTGTGCCGCGCTAGTACCTGTCACTGTGCCGCGCTAGTACCTGTCTCTGTGCCGCGCTAGTACCTGTCTCTGTGCCGCGCTAGTACCTGTCTCTGTGCCGCGCTAGTACCTGTCTCTGTGCTAGTACCTGTCTCTGTGCTAGTACCTGTCTCTGTGCTAGTACCTGTCTCTGTGCCGCGCTAGTACCCGTCTCTGTGCCGCGCTAGTACCTGTCTCTGTGCCGCGCTAGTACCCGTCTCTGTGCTAGTACCTGTCTCTGGTCCATGGTACCTGGTTAGTCAACTAGTGTGTTTGTTTGATCACTGTTCCACACCTCTAAGGTTAAACAGTGATCGGAGCACTACAGCGTTTCTCTTCCCTCTTTTATCTGATATATAGCCTAGGCCCTAGGTTTAGTTTAGTATTCTCTCTGTGCATAGTGTAATCTCTAGGTGTGCAGTGTAAATACATGAGTGATGACAGGAAGACTGCCCTGCTGGAGGTAATGCATCATCACTGTCATGATAATCTGACGCCTGCTCAGCCCTGCTGTGCTTCACATACAAATACATTAATATGACCTTCAGAGAACGTGTGTCTGGGGTACGTGTGCACGAGAGAGTAGGTGTGATGATTCTTCCTCTGTAATAGTCACTATTGACTGTGAGATTATGGTAGTGATTACACGAACCACAGCCTTACTGTCTTTTCTTGCATCATGATCGGAAAATCGTGCTGAGCGATTAACCGACATTTTGTTATTTTTCCGGTTATTAAAGAAATTGAATTCCATTTAGTTTGTTTTTGCCACTTGAAGTTAGATACACACAGACCGCATGAGAGCTGAATGTACACAACACAATGACGAGAGGGACAGAGACAGTTGGTGAACTATATCTTATCTACTTTGAAGAACTAGTGCAATTATTTAGTCAGACAGCTCTGCAGCATACTTAGGCAGGCTAGCTAAATAGGATGACTAAAGACAGTACAGTATGGGAGCACATAACGTTAGATGGCCTGGCTGGCTGACTGCTACTGCCTGAGCAGAGATGATTACTTTAAGGAATGAAAAATTATAGTAATCAAATAATAACTAAGTAATATACCCAACTGAAATATTTTATTATTTCCTATTTTTCTATTGATGTCTACCCAATGTGGACCTGACAGAGACAATGGAATATTTTCAATGTTTTGGCAATTGAATTTTCACAATGTTTGGCTTTGGAATTTCCATTTAAAAGCTCTAAAATCATTTATGTCATTATTTCATAATACGTTTCATGTAAAAAACCGAACCGACCTCAAAAAGCACTAATCTCTCAGCACTATCAGAAAAAGACACCAAGTGAGCGATTACACAAAAACAATTTGGTTTGCTCTCCTCCCTATTTCTGTTCTATATATCCAGTAATAGATATCTGATGAGGTAACTCTGTTCTCTATATCCAGTAATAGATATCTGATGAGGTAACTGTGTGGTTCTGTTCTCTATATCCAGTAATAGATATCTTATGAGGTAACTCTGTTCTCTATATCCAGTAATAGATATCTTATGAGGTAACTCTGTTCTCTATATCCATTAATAGATATCTGATGAGGTAACTCTGTTCTCTATATCCATTAATAGATATCTTATGAGGTAACTCTGTTCTCTATATCCATTAATAGATATCTTATGAGGTAACTCTGTTCTCTATATCCAGTAATAGATATCTTATGAGGTAACTCTGTTCTCTATATCCATTAATAGATATCTGATGAGGTAACTCTGTTCTCTATATCCAGTAATATATATCTTATGAGGTAACTCTGTTCTCTATATCCATTAATAGATATCTGATGAGGTAACTCTGTTCTCTATATCCATTAATAGATATCTTATGAGGTAACTCTGTTCTCTATATCCATTAATAGATATCTGATGAGGTAACTCTGTTCTCTATATCCAGTAATAGATATCTGATGAGGTAACTGTGGTTCTGTTCTCTATATCCAGTAATAGATATATGATGAGGTAACTCTGTTCTCTATATCCATTAATAGATATATTATGAGGTAACTCTGTTCTCTATATCCAGTAATAGATATCTTATGAGGTAACTCTGTTCTCTATATCCATTAATAGATATCTGATGAGGTAACTCTGTTCTCTATATCCATTAATAGATATCTTATGAGGTAACTCTGTTCTCTATATCCATTAATAGATATCTGATGAGGTAACTCTGTTCTCTATATCCAGTAATAGATATCTGATGAGGTAACTGTGGTTCTGTTCTCTATATCCAGTAATAGATATATGATGAGGTAACTCTGTTCTCTATATCCATTAATATATATCTTATGAGGTAACTCTGTTCTCTATATCCATTAATAGATATCTGATGAGGTAACTCTGTTCTCTATATCCATTAATAGATATCTGATGAGGTAACTCTGTTCTCTATATCCAGTAATAGATATCTGATGAGGTAACTGTGGTTCTGTTCTCTATATCCATTAATAGATATATTATGAGGTAACTCTGTTCTCTATATCCAGTAATAGATATCTGATGAGGTAACTGTGGTTCTGTTCTCTATATCCATTAATAGATATCTGATGAGGTAACTCTGTTCTCTATATCCATTAATAGATATCTTATGAGGTAACTGTGGTTCTGTTCTCTATATCCATTAATAGATATCTGATGAGGTAACTCTGTTCTCTATATCCATTAATAGATATCTGATGAGGTAACTCTGTTCTCTATATCCATTAATAGATATCTGATGAGGTAACTCTGTTCTCTATATCCATTAATAGATATCTGATGAGGTAACTCTGTTCTCTATATCCATTAATAGATATCTTATGAGGTAACTCTGTTCTCTATATCCATTAATAGATATCTTATGAGGTAACTCTGTTCTCTATATCCATTAATAGATATCTTATGAGGTAACTCTGTTCTCTATATCCATTAATAGATATCTTATGAGGTAACTCTGTTCTCTATATCCATTAATAGATATCTGATGAGGTAACTCTGTTCTCTATATCCAGTAATAGATATCTGATGAGGTAACTCTATGGTTCACTCTGTGGGAGATGCCTTCAAACCTTAACCCATTCAATCAGAATGAATGCCTAAACTTAACCATTACGTTTTTTCTGTTTTATCAACCTTAACCCTTATCTACACTGAACAAAAATATAAACGCAACTTGTAAAGTGTTGGTCCCATGTTTCATGAGCTGAAATAAAAAATCCCAGACATTTTCCATACGCACAAAAAGCTTATTTCAATTTTTTGGCACAAATTTGTTTACATCCCTGTTAGTGAGCATTTCTCATTTGCCAATATAATCCATCCACCTGACAGGTGTGGCATATCAAGAAGCTGATTTAACAGCATGATCATTACACAGGTGCACCTTGTGCTGGGGACAATAAAAGGCCACTTTAAAATGTGCAGTTTTGTCACACAATACAATGCAACAGATGTCTCAAGTTTTGAGAGAGCGTGCAATTGTCATGTTGACTGCAGGAATATCCACCAGAGCTGTTGCCAGAGAATTGAATGTTCATTTCTCTACCATAAGCTGCCTCAAACGTTGTTTTAGAGAATTTGGAAGTACGTCCAACCGGCCTCACAACTGCAGACCAGGATCTCCACATCCGGATTCTTCACCTGCGGGATCGTCTGAGGGGGGGGCATGTGCTGAGGAGTATTTCTGTCTGTAATAAAGCCCTTTTGTGGGGAAAACCTAAATCTGATTGTCTGGGCCTGGCTGCCAAGTGGGTGGGACTATGCCCTCCCAGGCCCACCCATGGCTGCACCCCTGCCCAGTCATGTGAACTCCATAGATTAGGGCCTAATGAATTTATTTAAATTGACTGATTTCCTTATATGAACTGTAACTCAGTAAAATCTTTGAAATTGTTGCATGTTGTGTTTATTTTTGTTCAGAATACTTTCCCTTCACCCATAGATGTTGACTACTGAAGTGAGATCGTGTTGTTGGTAGCCGACCATGTCAAACCCAATGACTGTATACACTGAGTATACCAAACATTAGGAACACCTTCCTAAAATTGAGGTGCCCTCAGAACAGCCACAGTTCATCGGGTCATGGACTCTACAAGGTGTCAAAAGCGTTCCACTGGGATGCTGGCCCAATTTGACTCCAATGAATCCCACAGTTGTGTCAAGTTGGCTGGATGTCCTTTGGGTGGTGGACCATTCTTGATACACACGGGAAACTTGAGCGTGAAAAACCCAGCAGCGTTAGTGTTCTTGACAGACTCAAACCGGTGCGCCTGGCACCTACTACCATACCCCATTCAAAGGCACTTATATATTTTGTCTTGCCCATTCACCCTCTGAATTGCACACATACACAATCCATGTCTCAATTGTCTCGAGGCTTAAAAATCTTTCTCAATCCTGTCTCCTCCCCTTCATCTACACTGATTTACATTTACATTTTAGTCATTTAGCAGACGCTCTTATCCAGAGCGACTTACAGTTAAGTGAGTGCATACATACTTTTTTTTCATACTGGCCCCCCGTGGGAATCGAACCCACAACCCTGGCGTTGCAAACGCCATGCTCTACCAACTGAGCTACATCCCTGCCGGCCATTCCCTCCCCTACCCTGGACGACGCTGGGCCAATTGTGCGCCGCCCCATGGGTCTCCCGGTCGCGGCCGGCTACGACAGAGCCTGGATTCGATTTGAAGTGGATTTAATGAATGACATCAATAAGGGATCATAGCTTTCACCTGGATTCACCTGGTCAGTCTATAACATGGAAAGAGTTCTTAATGTTTTGTACACTCAGTGTATACTGTATATCAATAGGAGTGGGGAATGAAGGTGCTTGTGCATTGATAAGCACCCCAAAGCAAACCAAAGGCGGCATTAACGATAAGTAATCAAAAAAATACGGCACTTCTAAAAACCTATTTCACACAATAGCCTACTGAATTTGCAAGATAACTTCTTTTTCGTTTGGATTATGGCACAAATGAAAATATGGCACTGACTCGCCCATGGATTGATGCACGCGCAGTTACAAGCCTGCTAGAGTTAGCGGCAGGGGGACGAGCAATATCCACCGTCGTAGTACGGATGAAGCCTGAGCTGGAATGTGAAGCTAACTGAAGCTGGTTAGCTTCAGAAAACCCTGAGTAGCTCTATCTTGCTTCGTAGGATAACATTCTGGAAACAGGTGTTTATTTGCTGAAATGTGTGCCGATTCCCGGCTATTTAAAAAGGGACAGGTGGCTATTTGAGACTGCGTTTGAATTGAGGTTTTACGGTATTTCCGCTGTGCAAGTGATTAGACTTCAGTGTGTGTGTAGACGTCATAGTGAGTTTGTTGGAAGCTTTAGTGAGATCTAAGCTGACCCATAAAGTTAGAACATTCCCAGAGCCTGTTGGCGCTCCACAGATTATAATCCACAGGAAATGATGCTGTAACGCCCCCGCCATCTGTGTAACCACTTGCCCCTTGCTTGCTCGGTGTGGGTCCTCATGATCATAGTGAAAGTGTCTGTGTGAGAGAGAGATGGAGGAATTTGAACTGATTCCCTAAAGTGTATTAATAGTTGAATGGGTGACTAAGCTTAGGTCTATTTGGATGTTTGTTGACCTAGTTTTAGGACAGAGAAACGTAAAAGAGAAATCACTGGCCGCTTTAAGAAATGGAACACTAGTCACTTTAATAATGTTTATATATCTTGCATTACTCATCTCATATGTATATACTGTATTCTATAATATTCTACTGTATCTTAGTCCATGCCGCTCTGTCATTGCTCGTCCATACATGTATATATTCTTAATTCCATTCCTTACTAGATTTGTGTATATTGGGTATATGTTGTGAAATTGTTAGATATTACTCCACTGTCGGAGCTAGAAGCACAATCATTTCGCTACACCAGCAATAACATCTGCTAAACACGTGTATGTGACAAATACAATTCTATTTTATTTGAGTACAGTATTGGTAATCTATTTTACAATCCCCATACCACACACACACACACACACACACACACAAACACGAGGGAATGAGGGGGGTGGCGGGAATGAGGGGGGTGGAGGGAATGAGAGGGATATACCAGGCCATTAGGGCCTGGCTGTGTGACCTCCAGCACCCTCCTCCTCTCCTCAGAATTCCAGCACTGCTTTGATGTCTGGGCCTCAATGTGTCATCTCATGATTTAATTAATTTCTTATAAAATACAATGCTGTGTGTTAGAGTGTATGTGTTTTATTGCCTGGGGCTCTGTCTGTCTGTCAGACCGTCAGGGTTCAGGAGAGTCTAGGACACGCTGCCTCTTCTCCTCCTCTCTCTTTCCCTCATATACTGACTGAGTGGATATTTAGAGGGTATATTTAGCTATGTGATATTCTACTGTATAAACCTGACTGTGTCTGAGTGTTTAGGTTGGGACTGCAGTCAAGCCAGGCTAGAGAGAGGGAGAGAGAGAGGGAGAGGGAGAGAGAGGGAGAGAGAGGGAGAGAGAGGGAGAGAGAAGGAGAGAGAGAGAGGATAAAGCCACTGCACCACTCTGGTCCCTGTGACTTCCTGTGTTTGGTCTGAAAAAGCCCCAGCTGAGAAAATGTTCACACACATTCATCCTTTATTCCTGTGCTGCTCATCTTCCTGTTCAGCCCACCGCGTACTACACACACACACACACACACACACACTAGCTGGTCCGACCTAAGAGAGGAAGCTGTAAAGTGTGTGTGCTGAATTTTCCCTTTCCTCCTACTGTGGCCCTCCAGTCCACTGCCATTTGAGAAGTGACCATTCTAACCTCTAACCCCCTAAGCCCTGTCAATGATAGCCTAGTCCATGTGCCGCTTCTTTCCTGTCTCTCTCTGTCTCTGTCAATTACATTCAGTGGGCTTTATTGGCATGGGAAACATATGTTTACATTGCCAAAGCAAGTGAAATAGATAAACAAAAGTGAAATAAACTATAAAAAGTGAACAGTAAATATTACACTCAGAAGTTCCAAAAGAATAAAGACATTTCAAATGTCATATTATGTCTATATAGAGTGTTGTAACGATGTGCAAATAGTTAAAGTACAAAATGGAAAATAATTTAACATAAGTATGGTTTGTATTTACAATGGTGTTTGTTCTTCACTGGTTGCCCTTTTCTTGTGGCAACAGGTCACACATCTTGCTGTTGTGATGGCACACTGGTATTTCACCCAACAGATATGGGAGTTCATCAAAATTGGATTTATTTTCAAATTCTTTGTGAGTCTGTGTAATCTGATGGAAACATGTGTCTCTAATATGGTCATATATTTGGCAGGAGGTTAGGAAGTGCAGCTTAGTTTCCATCTCATTTTGTGGGCAGTGTGCACATAGCCTGTCTTCTCTTGAGAGCCAGGTCTGCCTACAGCGGCCTTTCTCAATAGCAAGGCTATGCTCACTGAGTCTGTACATAATCAAAGCTTTCCTTAAGTTTGGGTCAGTCACAGTGGTCAGGTATTCTGCCACTGTGTACTCTCTGTTTAGGGCCAAATAACATTCTAGTTTGCTCTGTTTTCTTGTTAAATAAATAATATTTTTGTTTTCTCATGATTTGGTTGGGTCTAATTGTGTTGCTGTCCTGGGGCTCTGTGGGGTCTGTTGACGCCCTATTTGGTAACGTTAGCTAGCTAGGTAACAGTACACTAACTTGAAATGAAAACGACTTTCTGACAAAATTAGAAACGTGTAATATCTGAAAATGTAGCTGACTATTATACCTGTATACATGGATGGACGCTTCTCCCTCTCTGTCACGGATGCCATGGTTGCCCTTAGTTTCAAGATGTAATCCGGAGACAGGTGTTTTCTCCATCTCCTTAGCTATCATACTCTAATTCCACTGATTTCAAAACTCGGTCCATCAGAAAGATGAGAGCAACACTTATGCAGTTCTACTACGCGATATATTTTAAAAAATTCTGTGTTAGACAGGATTACCTACACATGCTGACCAACTCAAATAGACAGAAGTGTGCTATATGGCAGACAAATTCGAACTCATCTCTCAGCATGTCCAGCCCACTCATTATCTCAGCCAATCATGGCTAGCGGGAAGGTTGCTGTCTTTTTCTGTGGCTAAACCAACTAGGCTCGTAATTTAACAATTTTATTTGTTTTTACAGACGGCATACAAGTTTGTTGTTAAGGCACATGAAAGTCCACATGTTCCAGAAGGCATTTCTGGCAAAAAACGCATTTTGATGAAACAAAAAAGTTTACGTTCAAATGGCTCTCCTGTGAAGTAGTGACGCGTGACATACGCCTAGTTTCCTGAAGCGAGTCACATCTACTGTTTAGGCTTTCTACTGCCAAGTTTACACCTTCACTATTACTGTGAAATGTTTTGTCCAGGAAGTTGTCTAAAAGGGATTGAATTTGATGATGCCTAATTGTTTTTTGGTAGGTTTCTACACTACTTTCCTTCCATCGATAGCATTTCTTAATATTGTGCAGTTCTTTTGGCTTTGATGCCTCATGATTGAGTATTGCTCTGTTCAGGTAGACTGTGATTTTGCTGTGATCTGATAGGGGTGTTAGTGGGCTGACTGAACGCTCTGAGAGACTCTGGGTTGAGGTCAGTGATAAAGTACCATTGACTATGTACAGACCCAGCGTGCCACACAGCTGCAGGAGTTGTGACCCATTTTTTTGGTTGTTTTGTCATAGTTGTGTCTAAGGGGGCATATTTGGGAGGGAATACTGTCACCTCCAGGTAGGGGTTTGGAAATGGTTGATCTCCCCCTCTAGGATGGAGTAGCTGTCATCGTTAAAGTATGGGGATTCTATTGGGGGGATAGAGGTAGCACACATGAGGACATTTTTCTCTGTTGAGATCATTTCCTTATTAATTTCTAGCCAGATGTAAAATGTTCCTGTTTTGACTAATTTTAATAGAGTGGGTTAGGTCTGCTCTATACCAAATTAGCATACCCCCTGAGTCCCTTCCCTGTTTCACACCTGGTAGTTTGGTGGATGGGACTACCAGTTCTCTGTAACCTAGAGGGCAACCAGTGGGTCCGTCTCCTCTATACCATGTTTCTTGTAGGATGACACTGTCTGTATTTCCGATTTCTTGGATGAAGTCTGGGGTACTCCCTTGGTGACAGGCAGTGGCTGAGACAGCAGATGTTCTGACTTTATACACTGCACTCTTTGAGAGAGGTAGTTAGCAAACCAGGCCAAAGACCCCTCAGAGACACTAATACTCCTTAGCCGGCCCACAAGAATGGAATGGTCTACCGTATCAAAAGCTTTGGCCAAGTCAATAAAAATAGAAGCACAACATTGCTTAGAATCAAGGGCAATGGTGACATCATTTAGGACCTTTTAAGGTTGAAGTGACACCTCCATAACCTGAGGGGAAACCAGATTGCATACCAGAGAGAATACTATAGACATCAAGAAAGCCAATCAGTTGATTATTGACAAGTTTTTCCAACACTTTTGATGAACAGGGTAAAATAGAAATGGGCCTATAACAGTTAGGATCAGCTTGATCTCCCCCTTTAAATAAAGGACGCACCGTGGCTGCCTTCCAAGCAATGGGAACCTCCCCATAGAGGAGAGACAGGTTAAAAAGGTCAGAGATAGGCTTGGCGATGATAGGGGCTGCAACCTTAAACAAGAAAGGATCTAAACCATCTGACCCAGATGTTTTTTTGGGGTCAAGTTTAAGGAGCTCCTTTAGCACCTCAGACTCAGTGACCGCCTGCAGGGAGAAACTTATTAGCGGGGCAGGGGGAAAAGAGGGAGGAGCATCGGGGCTAGTCACATTAGAAGGGTCGGGAGATGAGGAAATGTTGGACGGGCAAGGAGGCATGGCTGAGTCAAATAGGAATCCTGACTTAATGAAGTGGTGATTAAAGAGCTCAGCCATGTGCTCCTTGTCATTAACAACCACATCATCAACATTAAGGGACATGGGCAGCTGTGAGGAGGAGGGTTTATTCTCCAGGTCTTGAACCGTTTTCTAGAACTTCTTGGGGTTAGACCCACAGAGAGAGAACTGCTCCTTAAAGTAACTAACTTTGGCCTTCCTGATAGCCTGAGTGCAGTTATTTCTCATTTGCCTGAACGAGAGCCAGTCAGCTTGAGTATGCGTGTGCCGAGCCTTTCGCCAAATGGAATTCTTGAGGTGGAGTAACTCTGCCAGATCACGGTCGAACCAGGGGCTGAACCTGTTTTTAATTCTCTTTTTCTTTAACAATACCACTAAAAATATCCAAGCGTCTTCAACAGAGGGGATCAAGCTGGTTCTATACCAATTTACAGAGGCCAGGTCATGAAGGAAGGCTTGCTCATTAAAGTTTTTTAGCAAGTGTCTATGACAGATCAGGACAGGTTGTTTCACTGAGCAGCCATTACGAACACAGGCTGTAAAACAGTGATCACTAAGGTCATTACAGAAAACACCAGACGGATACATATCAGGATTATTTGTGAGGATAACATAAAGGAGAGTAACCTTTTCTGGGTGTTTGGAGTCATACCTTGAGGGATTGGTAATAATCTGAGAAAGAATTAGGGAGTCCCATTGCTTTAGGACTTGGTCAGGTGGTTTAAGCACGTCCCAGTTTAGGTCACCTAGCAGGACAAATTCAGACTTAGTGTAAGGGAACAGGAGAGAGCTTAGGGCAGGTAGAGTACAGGCCGGTGCTGATGGAGGACGATAACACCCAGCAACAGTCAACAAAGAGCTATTTTAAAGTTTAATGCTTAAAACCAGCAAATCAAATTGTTTGGGGACAGACTTGGTGGAGATAACCGAGCCCTGAAGGTGTTCCTTGGTAAAGATTGCCACTCCACCACCTTTGGAAGATCTGTCTTGCTGAAAAAGTTTATAACCAGAAAGGTTAACATCTGTGTTCAAAACACTCTTTCTTAACCACGTCTCAGTAATGACCAACACATTTCGATTGGAGCTGTGAACCCACACTTTCAATTTATCAAATTTTAGTTATCAAGCTTCTAGTGTTAAAGTGCAGAAAACCCAGGCTTTTACGAGAGCAGAAATCAGTGAAGCAGATATCAGAGCACAAGTCAGAATTGGGGCTAGCAACAGTAGATGGGCCAGGGTGTACATGCACATTTCCAGATATCATCAGCAGTAATACAATCAGGGCACGGCAGAGGACAGGGAGAGCTCTGCTGTGTTGATTTTTTATAACATTTGAATGTGCATCAGATGGCAACAAGATCATATAGTACAGCAATTTCATCAGGTAACATGAATACAAAGCGGGCGAGAGGTGGTTAGAATAGGATAGGAGTCCGTGTAACTAACAGAGAGTCAGAGTCCCGAGTGTGGGAACAAACATAGTCTGTCCCACGGTCGGGTAAACAAGCAAGTTCATAGTCAACAAAGCACACAGGAGTCATGAGGCAAATAGCATAAAGCACAAGAAAGAAATATAACGACATGGGGCTAGCCATTGTAAGGTCAGAGTCACTCGGCCAAACAGTGCATATGTGCTGGAGGCGAGCGAAAGCTCGGGAGAGAGTGGGGAGTGTGGCGGGCAGGGGGAGACAGGCCAGGCAGACGGTGAACAGATCGCCAGGTGGAATCCAAGCAGCCAGTGCAGCAGGCAACGGGAGTAGGTGTCACACCCACTTGGGAGAATAAGCTTTTTTCGTTTAGGCAGATTCCTTGTAGAAAATCCCAGCTAGCTAGCTAATGTAGCTAGCAGGTCTCTATCGCTAGCTAGCTATATCTCTTCAGTTTCGGCGAATGATCCTTTTACGACGTCCAAACAAAGTTGTCCTGTGGCTGTTGTATTTTGGAGATTGCGAGGAGGATATATTCTGATGTGATCAGGTTTGGTTAGGTGATTGATTGAAGTACTATGTACATGTAGGTAGGGAGTGAAAAGCAGAAAGTCTGGGTTCAACGTTATGATTCAACAATAGGGTTCTGTAACAATGCTCCCTTATTCCTATCTAAACCCTTTATCTAGGAGTTTTGTGTATGTTTGTCAGTTGGCATTTAACTGGTGATTGAGCCTCATATTGACCCCTTCTCTCCTGTAGAAACCTGCTTACCTCCGTAGAAACACACTCCTCTAAACATGCAGAAGCACGTGTGTGTGGCGGGGGGATATGTATTTGGGAGATGTATGTTTGTGCATTCTTGAGTGACACAGCGTATGTGAAGGGCAGGAGGAATGTGTGCCAGAATGCACACACATGGGTTGGGTGTGTGTGTGTGTGTGTGTGTGTTAGTGCTGAGCGATTAGTGCTTTTTGAGGTCAGTTCGCTTTCGGTTAGATTATAAAAAGAATAAGCACAGTTTTCGATTTCGGTTTGAATGCTGTAACAACACAGAATACAACTATTAATAAAGTCCCATGATGGTAGTGTTTGCCCATTACTGCTTATCACTTATTAACCCATCATTTATTCACTTTACTTTAATAAAATATTTTAGTTGTTTTGTATATTACATTTGTTTCATTTGATGACTTTATTATTTCATTCCAAGTCATCATCTCATCTCTATAGAGCTGCTGTCTGACAAAATCACTATTTTAGTAGTTCTTCAAAGTAAATAAGGCATACTTTTATGACTGCTGAATACCAACTATCAATCACTTATCTTATATCATGCATGTTCAGGTAGAGATACCTTGCGAAGCAACAGCTGCTCTCTATATCCCCTCATGATTGCACATTCTTCTGTCTCTTTTGTAGCAGGCGTAAAAGAAACACAGACCGGACAAGTAGATGCCCAATGAATTATGGTCATTGTAGTTAATTACCACATTTTATGCGCTAAACTGTGTAGAATATTGGCCTGTTGGTAACTACAATTCCCTAATACATTGCATAGTTCAGGCTGGATCTGATTCATCTCCAGAGAAACTCACAGGGAAAAATAAACAAAATGGAATTCAAATAATTGAACTAACGTTTGTCAATTTAGTTGTTTAAAAACAGAAAAATTACCTAAATTAGAGCCATTTGCTTTCCAAACTATGTTTTCCCGCAAATGTTTTTTTAAATATTGTGATACGCCTGGCTGGGCCTCTCAACTCTTCACTGACAGTCGCAACTCAACAATCATCTATTTGGTATTTGCCGACTGTAGATGATGCGATTTTAAAACAATCCACAACTTTGTTTTTTTAAGGCCAGGGGAAGCTAATGATCCTCTGTGGCCAAATCATGCTTGAGTAGCCTATTTTGAAAGATTTTATTTATTTCTGTATAGACAGTAGGCTATATAATTTTTGGCAATTTAATTCAGTTTACTTAGGGAAAGCTTCCCCTAGCCTTATGGACGCACCGCCTATGTCAATCTATTATCCCCCATAGCAGAAAAGTTTACCTATTCTATTGGTCAGCTTGTCGAGAAAGAAATAGCCCAAACAGACTCTGGGACAGTTGTGGGAAGATAGATCCCAAATTCACACAACACAGTAGGCTTTGGCTACATCATATTTGTATATTTTTTAAAAGAAATGGATCAGATGTAACCGATCAGAACGTTTACCTTAAAATGTTGATCAACTTTTATTTCTTAGCGTTATTAGCGCAGCAATGTACACAAGGCAGTAGGCTACGCGTGAATGTGCGGACAATGAAAGAAAGTTGAAAACCAGTAGAAAACAGACAGGCTACTGGTTTCAGTGGGATACTCTATGGAAGTCTGTATCAAATAATTGGGTAAAACATGCCTCATATGTATTAAAACGTTCAGGTTTCAAACAATGAAGTAGCTATATGTTTTTAAATGCATACTGCCTCCAGCTCATTGCTAAGTGGTGTGTGATGCGCTGATGAAGCCTGCTTTCCGTTGCCTATGCATTTGAATGGGAAGGGCTCTTCAATTACCAGTTGAGGAATAATTAGTAGCTCTTTTTAGTCGTGGCCCAAAAACGATTTCTAACACATGATTGCATTTAGAATTGTTACGCAATGATTGGGCTTATAAAAGCACTGTCTGACAGATTTTCTGCTCAAAGGCTCTATATCTGTATCGTGTTATAAATAAGATACATAATGAATACTGGACACATGACATAATTTAATTCCAGTAAATTATGCAAATTAACCCGTTGACTGATAAGCCTGACCGGTAAAATGTATTTACATCAGCTGGTATTTTGGCCGGTGCCAATTTAATTTCTATTTTTTTAACGGCCAAAAGCCGGCTATTACCGGCTAACGGAAATCCTGGTGCTATAGTATGTTGTGAGAGGACATATGACGAGGTGCTGAGACTCTGGCCACTGGGGGTGGAGCTGACCAGACAGGAAGTGGTGGTATTAGCCGGTGGTGTCGGAAGGCAGAATATCATGTCACACCAGAAAACGCCCTCTACTACAGTACACCCACAGGTGTTTCCTGTGGCCTGGCTGGCACGGAGCCCTCTGACCGACCCTTCACTAACACACAGATTAACGTTCAAATACCCACGCACCCTCTCTCTCACACACACACACACACACACACACACACACACACACACACACACACACACACATCCTTCCTGTGTCCACCTGCTACCCTGCCAGGTAGTGTTCAGTAGGTCTACAGACCTGTCTTTGTGACTGGAGAAGGCAGTGGAAATTCTCAGTAACCCACAGGCAACACACACACACACACACACACACTCTTCCAGCAGGCTGAGGTGCGGCCCCTTACTGATGGAGCTGATGTAAGGAGAGAGAGACCCTGACTCATGACAGTAACTACTGAGACTACTAGAATAGTTCTCTAAGGGAGTTCAAGTTCAACTCGGCTATAATGTCAAGTCAGAACAAAGTTTCTCTTTTCTTTCTGCTGAGTACGTTCTGTTCCTTTTCTTCCTGGTCCCGGGGCTGCTGGGAGCTGGGCTGGAGAGGAGGATGATGGATATTTAAACAGAGCGCTGCACTTCCTCCTCTGCCCAGTGCGTGCGTGTTGATGTGGACCTATGGGGACTAATTGCTCTTCTTTCTCTACCCTGTTTCCGCCTCCAAGGTTTTTAGGGTGATTAGTGAAACAAGATTTTAGCTAGTGATGAACAGCCTTTTTTACTGCTGTGGTGTGTGGGCTTTGCCAACTCACTTACACAGTCACTCAAACTGGTTCTGCAGTAGCTCAGTGATTTTCCATTGAAATCAGCCAAGCTCTGGGTAGGTTCAACTCCAGTAGTACAATGCGTGCGAGTTATAGGAGTCTCCAGTCATCACTTCACACTCAGCATGTTCTCACTGTGGCCTGCCAGGCACGGCAACACCTAACCCAGGCCTAACACTGTGGCCTGCCAGGCACGGCAACACCTAACCCAGCCCTAACACTGTGGCCTGCCAGGCGCGGCAACACCTAACCCAGGCCTAACACTGTGGCCTGCCAGGCGCGGCAACGCCTAACACTGTGGCCTGCCAGGCGCGGCAACACCTAACCCAGGCCTAACACTGTGGCCTGCCAGGCACGGCAACACCTAACCCAGGCCTAACACTGTGGCCTGCCAGGCGCGGCAACACCTAACCCAGGCCTAACACTGTGGCCTGCCAGGCACGGCAACACCTAACCCAGGCCTAACACTGTGGCCTGCCAGGCGCGGCCTAGTGACAGATGTAGAGTCTCTCCCACATTGTAGAATGACACACTCTCTTGTTCTTTCTCTCTCTCTCTCACACACACACGCAGCCTACATTGTGTTCCACTGACCTACATTGCCCACTCAGACCTCACGCTTCAGGTTCCATTAGTGTGTAGCCTATGTGTTCTCTCCCAGTAGTTAGCACTAGGCTAGCCTGCTGATGCTAATCTGCTGACTAAGGTACAGTAATGTTTCTTTTAAGATGTTCTGACTGGGGTAATGTTAATAATAATCATCATTATGTTTGTCCTAATGCTGTTGTTATGTTTCTGTTAGATGGTACAGCTGATGAAGGTTAGCCTAGCGTCCTGCTGGCCTCATCTGACACTGTTGAACAGTAGCCTACACTAGAATGGTCTGGCTCAAACAACTGGGGAATGTCTGGGGAAGCCTTATCCTAGAATCTACATGCGCTAGCCAAGTCCTCCGACTATCAATAACTGTCTGTGACAACAATAGTCTCAACAACAGTAGTCAGCCGAAGACTTAGCCAAGGAAGCTGGGTAGTGGGGGATGCGATGCTGTCTAAAATTGGTTGCCACGGAATGTGAATGCAAGGTGCAACATTCTCCAATCTCCATGCAAACATAGGGCCTATCAAAATAGGCAACTAGATTTTATTCACATAAAGATTTTTTAAAAAAAACATGGTGAAAGGTGCAACACTCCATATAGGTCTAAACACTCTACATTTGATGATGTGAATTCGAATTTGGATGAGGATCAAAAACGTAGTGGTGTTTCAGTCAACCATAACACCATCAGACAAGTCTCCCCTCTTCCCCTCCCCCCTGGACCCTGACTCACCCCAGAGAGAGAGCCCAGGGAGGGAGACGGGGAGGGAGACGGGGAGGGAGGGAAGAGGTCCACATCACTTCCACCCCTCTGCTTCTTGTATAGCGGTGACTTCACCAGCAGGCCTCAATTAGCCCAAATGTGGCTCTGCTGTTCTGCTGTGGCTAAATATAGTATATAGTGCCTCTCACTGAAAGTCCAACCCTTCTAATAATGATGCTAAAGGCTAAAGTTGATTACAGTTATAATCAGTGGAGAGGGAGGGGGAGGGGGGGAGAAAGTTGCCAATAGATGCAGATGTGCATGCCGTCACAAACACACTCCCCAATAAACGTTAGTATAGAGACTGATGTAGGACCCTAGAAAATCAGCGTTACGGAAAACCTGGACGGAATCACGGAATCCAGACATTAAAACGGAATTCAACAATGTATTGAACTTAGTAGAAAATGCATTAATTGGGCCAAGTTAAAGGTGCAATATGCAGAAATCTCTCTGCCATTTCCTGGTTGCTAAAATTCAAATAGTTCGCCTAATTTCAGTTTGTGACAAAACAGGCAAGTATAGTGTAGAGAATCATTGTACCAAATGCTGTGAAATATATTTTCAATAATAGCTGGTGTACAAACCCGAAAGTAAAAGATGCAAAAAAGAAACTTAAGCACGGGAAGCGTAGAAAAAGTGCCCACAAAACAGATCTGCTGCTTCTTAGACTGGCTTTCAATGACAATGACAGATCTATAACTCACATTTCTATGTGAATTTGGTCAGGTCGCCCAAAATGTTACGTATTGCAGCATGAGCAAAATGCATCAGTGATTCGTATTTTCCCGCAACTTTCTGAAAGTGCTCAGGAATGCCTGTCTGTGTGTGTTGTGTGGCGCAGGTATGTCTTGTCTACACTCTGTGTAGCCCTTAGCGATAATGCTAACGCGATAATGCTAATGATAACCATCTGCTGGTAGATGGAAAGGCTTTCCCAAAAACTTTTTTAGTAGCCTATGCCTAACTGGCAGAATATCATGATTATTTGCATCAATCCAGTGGCCATTTGTTTAGCAACAATCACGAGTGCTACAGAAACACCGCTAGCCTAACGGTCTCTGGCTGGCGCTCAGTTCAATTAAAGGGAACTACACCCAAAATTCAAAATGTATTACATTTTTCATATACCTTAAAAGCGGTCTCCTGATGTGGTTTAAACATTGTTGTGGCAAAAACCTGAACGGAAACTTGGAAAAACAAAAGCGGAGAAAAGGGAATTTGGGAAAATACTAAACGGAATCAGTCAAAAAATTTAATAGATTTTATACAGATAAAATCCTACAGATGGGTGTGTCCTGGCTGTATGGGCACTGCAGGCCTGCTCAGATGACATGGGCTGGACTGACTCAGGGGCAGGACTATGTTATCATGTAGTCAGATATAGGACTAGGACATGTTATCATGTAGTCAGATATAGGACTAGGACATGTTATCATGTAGTCAGATATAGGACTAGGACATGTTATCCTGTAGTCAGATATAGGACTAGGACATGTTATCATGTAGTCAGATATAGGACTAGGACATGTTATCATGTAGTCAGATATAGGACTAGGACATGTTATCATGTAGTCAGATATAGGACTAGGACATGTTATCATGTAGTCAGATATAGGACTAGGACATGTTATCCTGTAGTCAGATATAGGACTAGGACATGTTATCATGTAGTCAGATATAGGACTAGGACATGTTATCATGTAGTCAGATATAGGACTAGGACATGTTATCATGTAGTCAGATATAGGACTAGGACATGTTATCCTGTAGTCAGATATAGGACTAGGACATGTTATCATGTAGTCAGATATAGGACTAGGACATGTTATCATGTAGTCAGATATAGGACTAGGCCATGTTATCCTATGGGCACAGCCAGAGGTGTGACTGTGCGTATGTATGGGAGGACAGATTGAGAGGCGTTTGTTCTGATTTAAGGAGCCTGACTGAGTCCATCTGTCCGTCTGTGTGGATGTCCTCTCCTCCATCATACCACTTCCTGCTGGTGTTGCTCCAGAGCAGGGTGTTACTAGTTACTGAGCCTTGCCTGGAACAGAACAGACAGACAGAGAGGGAGAGAGAGCAGGGTAACCTTCTTTCCTCCTGACTAAATAAGGACCCACACACCTGTGTGTGTTAGGGCTGACCTTCTGGCCTAGTGGCAAAGTGCCCACTGCTTCTGGGCCTGGCCCCTCTCCCCCAGTGTATTGTGGGTCAGTGTTGATGAGCAAGGGCAGACTGCACTTGGAGTTAGTTTCATCTGATCCTTCTGCCTGTCATTGGCTCTCTCTGATAGCTGAAAGCACAGAGACATTCCACATTATGTCCTCTGCCATGTTTTTGTGTTGACACATTTATTTCTGTCCCGTAAAGACTTCCACTGTTGTAAGCTTGTGGTGGTTGTTTGTTGAAATCCCTGCTGTTGTCTGACTCTGTCTGTCAGCCTGAGGACCTCAGTCAGGGTTGTGGTACGATGAGTCTTAGGAATAGTAGCTAGTCACGTGAGATATTGATGTTTTGCTGAAGTAGAGCGTAGAGAGCCAGAGAGACTGACCTAGTTTCTGTGTGTGTTTCTGAGTGTGTCTGTGTGTGTTTGTGTGCCCACTTGCACCAAGGTGACCAAGGATGTGTGCCAACCCCCCCCCACATACACACACACACACACGCACACACACATCCTGGTTACCCCCTGTAGTTTCCATGGAAACATATAGCCCCTGCTGCCAACCACCTCTGCCTACCTACCGGAACAGAGCCATCACCTCAACCTATCACAATCCTGAGCCAGGCAGCATATGTACAAAATAACCAATCAGATCGCAGTGCTGAGCCAAGCAGCCTGCGCTACCTACAAAAGCCACATGGCTGTGAATAATTCAGGAAAAGGGAAAACACAAGTGGTTACTTATTTAGACATACACCTCTATCTCTCTCACACACAGACACACACACACTGGTATGTGGATACTTATTTAGTCAGGAGGAAAGTAGGTTACCCTGCTCTCGCTCTCTCTCTCTGTCTGAGGCAGGTATTTAGAGAGGAAGGGAGGGAGGGAGGAGGGGAGAGGAGGAGGAGGAGGAGAGAGGAGAGATGCAGGGACGGAGAGAGGAGGGGAGAGATGCAGGGAAGGAGAGCGAGAGAGAGAGAGACTGGTGTTTTGCGGCTACTATTTAATGAAGCTGCCAGTTGAGGACCTGTGAGGCATCTGTTTCTCAAACTAGACACTCTAATGTATTTGTCCTCTTGCTCAGTTGTGCACCGGGGCCTCCCACTCCTCTTTGTATTCTGGTTAGAGCCAGTTTGTGCTGTTCTGTGAAGGGAGTAGTACACAGCGTTGTACGAGATCTTCAGTATCTTGGAAAGTTCTCGCATGGAATACCCTTCATTTCTCAGAACAAGAATAGACTGACGAGTTTCAGAAGAAAGTTCTTTGTTTCTGGCCATTTTGAGCCTGTAATCGAACCCACAATTGCTGATGCTCCAGATACTCAACTAGTCTCAAGAAGGCCAGTTTTATTGCTTCTTTAATCAGCACAACAGTTTTCAGCTGTGCTAACATAATTGCAAAAGGGTTTTCTAATGATCAATTAGCCTTTTAAAATGATAAACTTGGATTAGTAAACACAACGTGCCATTGGAACACAGGACTGATGGTTGCTGATAATGGGCCTCTGTACGCCTATGTAGATATTCCATTAATAAGCAGCCGTTTCCAGCTACAATAGCCATTTACAACATTAACAATGTCTAAACTGTATTTCTGATCAATTTGATGTTATTTTAATGGACACATTTTTTTATTTCGAAAACAAGGACATTTCTAAGTGACCCCAAACTTTTGAACGGTAGTGTGTGTGTGTATATGTATATGTGTATATATATATATATATATATATGTATGTTTCTTACACATAGATTCAAATATTGATATAATAGCGTCCAATAATAATATCCCATCACCTTTATGTGTGTATACATTTGAAGTTTCTCTTCCAACATGGATGAAGTAGGATCATCTAGTAGGCTAATATTTGGATGAAGTAGGATCATCTAGTAGGCTAATATTTGGATGAAGTAGGATCATCTAGTAGGCTAATATTTGGATGAAGTAGGATCATCTAGTAGGCTAATATTTGGATGAAGTAGGATCATCTAGTAGGCTAATATTTGGATGAAGTAGGATCATCTAGTAGGCTAATATTTGGATGAAGTAGGATCATCTAGTAGGCTAATATTTGGATGAAGTAGGATCATCTAGTAGGCTAATATTTGGATGAAGTAGGATCATCTAGTAGGCTAATATTTGGATGAAGTAGGATCATCTAGCAGGCTAATATTTGGATGAAGTAGGATCATCTAGCAGGCTAATATTTGGATGAAGTAGGATCATCTAGTAGGCTAATATTTGGATGAAGTAGGATCATCTAGTAGGCTAATATTTGGATGAAGTAGGATCATCTAGTAGGCTAATATTTGGATGAAGTAGGATCATCTAGTAGGCTAATATTTGGATGAAGTAGGATCATCTAGTAGGCTAATATTTGGATGAAGTAGGATCATCTAGTAGGCTAATATTTGGATGAAGTAGGATCATCTAGTAGGCTAATATTTGGATGAAGTAGGATCATCTAGTAGGCTAATATTTGGATGAAGTAGGATCATCTAGTAGGCTAATATTTGGATGAAGTAGGATCATCTAGTAGGCTAATATTTGGATGAAGTAGGATCATCTAGTAGGCTAATATTTGGATGAAGTAGGATCATCTAGTAGGCTAATATTTGGATGAAGTAGGATCATCTAGTAGGCTAATATTTGGATGAAGTAGGATCATCTAGTAGGCTAATATTTGGATGAAGTAGGATCATCTAGTAGGCTAATATTTGGATGAAGTAGGATCATCTAGTAGGCTAATATTTGGATGAAGTAGGATCATCTAGTAGGCTAATATTTGGATGAAGTAGGATCATCTAGTAGGCTAATATTTGGATGAAGTAGGATCATCTAGTAGGCTAATATTTGGATGAAGTAGGATCATCTAGTAGGCTAATATTTGGATGAAGTAGGATCATCTAGCAGGCTAATATTTGGATGAAGTAGGATCATCTAGTAGGCTAATATTTGGATGAAGTAGGATCATCTAGTAGGCTAATATTTGCAACATTTGTTGTAAGCCAGGCAGCGTCTGCATTGTTTAGCCTAGCCATGGAAGCTGAGCTACGCCACTGAGAGAGACAGGACCCAGCCCAATCTCCAGTCCCAGCTCAGCTCTGAGGAGGGTGGTGTCAGGGGGGGGGTCTTTGATGTTGGCAGACACAGCTTTAGGGCGTCGCCCTGATCCGTCTCACTTCAGCCCCTCGTGGGCGGAAAGGGGGATTTGGGACTGTGAAGACGGAGGGAGGAAATTAGATGGAGAGAGGAGGTGGGGCAGAGGGGAGAGTTGAGGACAGGGGGAGCGTTGAGGACGGGGGAGAGAGAGGACAGGGGGAGCGGTGAGGACGGGGGAGAGAGAGGACAGGGGGAGCGGTGAGGACGGGGGAGAGAGAGGACAGGGGGAGCGGTGAGGACGGGGGAGAGAGAGGACAGGGGGAGCGGTGAGGACGGGGGAGAGAGAGGACAGGGGGAGCGGTGAGGACGGGGGAGAGAGAGGACAGGGGGAGCGGTGAGGACGGGGGAGAGAGAGGACAGGGGGAGCGGTGAGGACGGGGGAGAGAGAGGACAGGGGGAGCGGTGAGGACGGGGGAGAGAGAGGACAGGGGGAGCGGTGAGGACGGGGGAGAGAGAGGACAGGGGGAGCGGTGAGGACGGGGGAGAGAGAGGACAGGGGGAGCGGTGAGGACGGGGGAGAGAGAGGACAGGGGGAGCGGTGAGGACGGGGGAGAGAGAGGAGGTGGGGGAGAGTTGAGGACAGGAGAGAGGAGGTGGGGGAGTGTTGAGGATGTGGGAATGGTAGAGGGGAGAGGAGGCGTGGTGGCAGAGGAGATTGAGTTTAGGCGTGAAGAGAGGATGGGGAAGAGGGCAAATCTGGTGGCGTCTTGCATTGCTGCTCAGATGTGTGATAGGGGTGAGTCTGCTCAGAGGGGTGAGTCTGCTCAGAGGGGTGAGTCTGCTCAGGGGGGAGAGGGGACGAGGGGTAGTGTTTGTGTGTCACTGGTCTCCCCCATTGTTGCTTGGCGGCAGAAGGAGAAGTATTATAGTGGTAGTGCAGCTCACAGGAAGCTGGCCCTCTCACGCGCTCTCTCACTCCAACACTGCCACTTCCTGTTGCACAGGGCCGAGACGGGGCTGAGACGGGGCCTAGTGAGGTTCAGAAAGAAAGAGAGGGAAGGGGGAGAACGAGTGAAAAAGAAAAAAAGTATTGGGGAGGCGCTTTAGTATCGGTCTGACATAGTTCCCTGTCTTTCTTTTATCCTTCTACTGGCCTTGTCATTCTCTCTCTCTCTCTCTCTCTCTGTCTCTCTCACTCACTCACTCACTAACTAGGCAGGCCCAGAAAGTAATCCAGGAGTGAGACTATGTTAGTGGAAATTGATCGACAGATAACATAATCACTTTACTTAGTTACTGAGAGCTCCTTAAAACCTCTGACGTTCATCCTCTCCTATTTCTCCCCCTCGCTCCTTCAATCCCTCTCTGTTTCTCTCTCTCTGGTTCCTGCTTTGTTTCCGTTTGCTCTAGTACTGTGTCCTCCAATGGGCTTCTCCATTGTGTGTGTGCTTGCGTCCTGTTCATGTGTGCACAACTTTTACGTAACCACGGAAGAGAGAGCAATTAAAAAATGGTGGCCTGGCGTGGAAGGAGCAAAGGAAATAAACGTTTTCTTTCTTATGACTCCACCGACAACGGTCAGATTTTTAAAAAGCAGTTTGATTTGGAACCCGACGAGAGAGTACTCTCCTTTTATTTTACAGACAAATAGTTTGTTTATATAGACATAATGCCATAACTGTCTGACTCAGGGTTCATATGCAACACAATATGGTCGGATAGATTTTTCATTTTCTGTGACCAAAATAATTCAACTTTTACAAGCCATGCAGCTCTGTGCCCCAGTGGGGGGAATATTTGGCCTAAAGCCGGGTATTTTGGGCCCAGGCAGATTTAATGTTGAAAGTGTTTTTCTAACGACCCTGCATTGCATGACTGCAGTTATGAGAGCTGACATCCAAAGATAAATTAAATTGGAACTGAACTAAGCCACTCCAATACATCTTTCTCAGAATTCTGCATTGGAGTTGTAGGCCCAAATGGCACCCTATTCCCATAGGGCTCTGGTCAAAAATAGTGCACTATATAGGATGTCATTTAGGACGTAGACTATATGTGGTTAGATGGGTGAGATTGTAAAGTGCCAGGAACCTCCAGCACCACCCCCCTCTCGCCTTGTGATCCAGCCCAGTGGAGAGCTCCCTTGGCAGGCTGTGAAAACAGGCCTGTGTGCCCTCTGTTCCACAGAGCTCCATGGCAACTGCAACTCATCAGAGGGTAGCTCCCTGGTCCCACACTGCTGCAGTACAACCCCTCCTCACCCTGTCCTGCCCTGAGCTTATGGACTGGACTACCGCCTGGCCCGCCTCCACACACATCACTGGCTTGGGGCCACTGGACAGACGGCAGCATGATCATAATGAACAGCCAGACTCCGTGTCTTTCAGACAGGGTGAACAGAACACACACACACACACACACACTGCATCTAGTCTCCCTCGGTACCTGATTTACTCACATCTATTGCTCACAATTGTTTCCAGCACACAGGCTCAATTCTGATTGACTGAGAGCGTGCTGCTTGCACCAGTAACCATGTTTACTGAATGCTAAGTCCTAACTCTAAACCTGCAGGTGACATGAAGGTGCTAACATGGAATGGTCCATTTCTAGCACACTGTGTTTCCACATGCATAGTGCAATGTGGCGTGGGTGGATGTGTGAGTGTGTGTGTGTGCATGAAAATGTATATATGTGTTTTTGTGTCTGAGCATCTGTGTGTGTGAGTGTATGTGATCGTGTGTGTAAGAGCACAAACTTTGTGTGTGTTGTGATGTTTGCTGTCTGACCCCTGACCCTTCTGTTCCTCCGCAGAACAGAATCAGTACTGTACTGATGAAAATGTAATCCACTTGAGACCAGAATAGATATAATGTTATTACTGTATGCCTGAGAGAGCAGAGCACTGCACGGTTCTCCTCTCCAGCAAGAAGGCCTGAGATAAACACACACTGTAGTCTTCAAGTACAGAGACAAGACCTGGTAAAGACATTATCCACCTCTCTCTCTCCCTCTTTTCCTCTCTTTCTTTCTCTCCGTCGCTCTCTCGCTCTCGCTCTCGCTCTCTCTCTCTCTCGCTCTCTCTCTCAATTTAAGGGCTTTATTGGCATGGGAAACGTATGTTAACATTGCCAAAGCAAGTGAAGTAGATAGTAAACAAAAGTGAAATAAACAATAAATATTAACAGTAAACATTACACTCAGAAGTTCCAAAGGAATAAAGACATTTCAAATGTCATATTATGTCTATATACAGTGTTGTAACAATGTGCAATAGTTAAAGTACAAATGGGAAAATAAATAAACATAAATATGGGTTGTATTTACAATGGTGTTTGTTCTTCACTGGTTGCCCTTTTCTTGTGGCAACAGGTCACAAATCTTGCTGCTGTGATGGCACACTGTGGTTTTTCACCCAGTAGATAAGGGAGTTTATCAAAATTGAGTTTGTTTTGGAATTCTTTGTGGATCTCTGTAATCTGAGGGAAATATGTGTATCTAATATGGTCATACATTTGGCAGGAGGTTAGGAAGTGCAGCTCAGTTTCCACCTCATTTTGTGGGCAGTGTGCACATAGCCTGTATTCTCTTGAGAGCCAGGTCTGCCTACGGCGGCCTTTCTCAATAGCAAGGCTATACTCACTGAGTCTGTACATAATCAAAGCTTTCCTTAAGTTTGGGTCAGTCACAGTGGTCAGGTATTCTGCCACTGTGTACTCTCTGTTTAGGGCCAAATAGCATTTTAGTTTGCTCAGATTTTTTGTTAATTCTTTCCAATGTGTCAAGTAATTCTCTTTTTGTTTTCTCATGATTTGGCTGGGTCTAATTGTGTTGTTGTCCTGGGGCTCTGTGGGGTCTGTTTGTGTTTGTGAACAGAGCCCCAGGACCAGCTTACTCCAAGTTCATCTCTCTGTAGGTGATGGCTTTGTTATGGAAGATTTGGGAATGGCTTCCTTTCAAGTGGTTATAGAATTTAACGGCTCTCTTCTGGATTTTGGTTATTAGCGGGTATCGGCATAATTCTGCTCTGCATGAATTATTTGGTGTTTTTCGTTGTACACTGAGGATCTTTTTGCAGAATTCTGCATGCAGAGTCTCAATTTGGTGTTTGTCCCATTTTGTGAATTCTTGGTTGGTGAGCGGACCCCAGACCTCACAACCATGAAGGGCAATGTGTTCTATAACTGATTCAAGTATTTTTAGCCAGATCCTAATTGGTATGTCAAATTTTATGTTCCTTTTGATGGCATAGAAGGCCCTACTTGCCTTGTCTCTCAGATCGTTCACAGCTTTGTGGAAGTTACCTGTGGCGCTGATGTTTAGGCCGAGGTATGTATAGTTTTTGTGTGCTTTAGGGCAACGGTGTCTAGATGGAATTTGTATTTGTGGTCCTGGCAACTGGACCTTTTTTGGAACACCATTATTTTTGTCTTACTGAGATTTACTGTCAGGGCGCATGTCTCTCTCTCTCTCTCTCTCTCTCTCTCTCTCTCTCAAGCTGCTTTATTGGCAGGAAAAACATTGTGTCAATATTGCCAAAACAACAATGTATACAATATACATTGTAATAAAATAATAAAGAATAATAATATAAAATGGTAGTAAATAATAATAATAATAATAATAATAATAATAATAAAATAAATAACAACAATAAAATGGTAACAGTAAATAGTAGAAATATAATCAATATAAAAGGCTAAACATGGAAAATTAAACTATAACTAACTAATAACTAATTAACTGTCATCCTCACCATTACATCAGTACTACAACTACCATCATCATTACTACTACTACCACCACCACCATCATTAAACTGCTATTATTACCATCACCCTTACTACCGTACCACTACTATTTAGAACAATAATCACAATAATAATAATAATAGTAATAACAATAATAATAGTAATAACAATAATAGTAATAATATTAATAGTAGTAAGTTACTGCTTACTATGCAGATCTCTCTCTCACTCTCTCTCTCACTCTCTCTATCACACGCTCTCTCTATCACAGACTGCACCTTTTAATGCTTTTAGGCCTATTCCTTCAGTTCTCTCATACATACACTGCCGTTCAAAAGTTTGGGGTCACTTAGAAATGTCCTTGTTTTCCATGAAAACATACATTAAATGAGTTTGAATAGGAAATATAGCAAAATGAATAGGAAATGTAGTCATTGACAAGGTTAGAAATAATGATTTTTAATTGAAATAATAATTGTGTCCTTCAAACTTTGCTTTCGTCAAAGAATCCTCCATTTGCAGCAATTACAGCCTTGCAGACCTTTTGCATTCTAGTTGTCAATTTGTTGAGGTAATCTGAAGAGATTTCACCCTATGCTTCCTGAAGCACTTCCCACAAGTTGGATTGGCTTGATGGGCACTTCTTACGGTCAAGCTGCTCCCACAACAGCTCAATAGCGTTGAGATCCGGTGACTGTGCTGGCCACTCCATTATAGACAGAATACCAGCTGACTGCTTCTTCCCTAAATAGTTATTGCATAGTTTAGAGCTGTGCTTTGGGTCATTGTCCTGTTGTAGGAGGAAATTGGTTCCAATCAAGTGCCGTCCACAGGGTATGGCATGGTGTTGCAAAATGGAGTGATAGCCTTCCTTCTTCAAGATCCCTTTTACCCTGTACAAATCTCCCACTTTACCACCACCAAAGCACCCCCAGACCATCACATTGCCTCCACCATGCTTGACAGATGGCATCAAGCACTCCTCCAGCATCTTTTCATTTGGTCTGCGTCTCACAAATGTTCTTCTTTGTGATCCGAACACCTCAAATTTCGATTAGTCTGTCCATAACACTTTTTTCCAATCTTCCTCTGGCCAGTGTCTGTTCTTTTGCCCATCTTAATCTTTTCTTTTTATTGGCCAGTCTGAGATATGGCTTTTTCTTTGCAACTCTGCCTAGAAGGTCATCCTGGAGTCGCCTCTTCACTGTTGACGTTGAGACTGGTGTTTTGCGGGTACTATTTAAGGAAGCTGCCAGTTGAGGACCTGTGAGGCGTCTGTTTCTCAAACTAGACAGTCTAATGTATTTGTCCTCTTGCTCAGTTGTGCACCGGGGCCTCCCACTCCTCTTTCTATTCTGGTTAGAGACAGTTTGCGCTGTTCTGTGAAGGGAGTAGTACACAGCGTTGTACAAGATCTTCAGTTTCTTGACAATTTCTCGCATGGAATAGCCTTCATTTCTCAGAACAAGAATAGACTGACGAGTTTCAGAAGAAAGTTATTTGTTTCTGGCCATTTTGAGCCTGTAAGCGAACCCACAATTGCTGATGCTCCAGATACTCAACTAGTCTCAAAAAGGCTAGTTTTCAGCTGTGCTAACATAATTGCAAAAGGGTTTTCTAATGATCAATTAGCCTTTTAAAATGATAAACTTGGATTAGCAAACACAACATGCCATTGGTACACAGGACTGATGGTTGCTGATAATGGGCCTCTGTACGCCTATGTAGATATTCCATTAATAAGCAGCCGTTTCCAGCTTCAATAGCCATTTACAACATTAACAATGTCTACACTGTATTTCTGATCAATTTTATGTTATTTTAATGGACAAAAAAATTGCTTTTCTTTTGAAAACAAGGACATTTCTAAGTGACCCCAAACTTTTGAAAGGTAGTGTATATCAGTATTCTGTCAGCCAGGCCACGTGGTTCGGTGAGGTTCACCACAGCCAGCAGGTCTGTCAGTGTCAGAGAGAGGCTGGTGGAGTAAAAAAGCTAGCTGTGACAGGTCTTGGGTAATCATCATGTCTCTTTCTCGCTCTCTCTCGCTCTCTCTTTCCCTTTTTCTCTTTCTCTCTCTCTCTTCCCTTCTCTCTCTCTCTCTTTCCCTCATCTTGGAGAGGGTACAGATATTTCTAATTGTTTCTAATCTTGGTAAAGACACCATGGCTTTAGTTTTTGTAGTTTTCATCAATTTAAATCTGATCAAAAAACCTATTTATGCTCATGTTCATTCAATATTAGGGATATCAACACACTATCCCCATGTGTTTCAATGCAAACCAGGCTTAATAGGAGCATACTGGGGCTTATTGGAACAACAGTCATTTATGGTGAAGAACACAGAATAGCAAAGTCTACTCATAAAATATTTGGAAACCAATTGTTTTGAGTACAAATATATACACAATCGACTACAATATTATGCAAAGTTAGTATTGATCATATTGAACAACATTGCTTTATTGCCATTTACGTTCTGTACCGAGGCAGTGCTTTTTATGCTACTGTACCCTTTAAGCCCACCTGAGATAAATGTACAATTTACTAAAATGTAATCTGTATAACAATGCAAGTTTCATTTAACAGTAGAATTAGACAAAATGCATTTAAAAATGTAAGTTGTGAATGCCTGAAATCTATTATCATGTTGTAGTTCATCCAATTATGTTGCGACTGTGTGACTGTGACATGCAGGCAGGACTGTTAGCATAAAAAACCAGTTTCAATTGGCAAGAAAAACATGAATGCCCATGAAATATGCTATCATGTGCATATCAGTAAATTAATCTCTTAAAGTAACCCAGAAAGTATGATCACTTATCTGAGACGGTACAAAAAATATGGGAAAAATGTGTTTTTCTGAGGGTCGCCTCAATACAAGTCCAGCAGACACACAACTCACAGCATGAAACTACCAGGACCAGCAGACACACTGCTCACAGCATGAAACTACCAGGACCAGCAGACACACTGCTCACAGCATGAAACTACCAGGACCAGCAGACACACCACTCACAGCATGAAACTACCAGGACCAGCAGACACACCGCTCACAGCATGAAACTACCAGGACCAGCAGACACACCGCTCACAGCATGAAACTACCAGGACCAGCAGACACACAGCTCACAGCATGAAACTACCAGGACCAGCAGACACACAGCTCACAGCATGAAACTACCAGGACCAGCAGACACACCGCTCACAGCATGAAACTACCAGGACCAGCAGACACACCGCTCACAGCATGAAACTACCAGGACCAGCAGACACACTGCTCACAGCATGAAACTACCAGGACCAGCAGACACACTGCTCACAGCATGAAACTACCAGGACCAGTAGACACACCGCTCACAGCATGAAACTACCCAGAACTACTAGGACCAGCAGACACACTGCTCACAGCATGAAACTACCCAGAACTACTAGGACCAGCAGACACACTGCTCACAGCATGAAACTACCCAGAACTACTAGGACCAGCAGACACACCGCTCACAGCATGAAACTACCAGGACCAGCACACACATGTCGCTCACAGCATGAAACTACCAGGACCAGCAGACACACTGCTCACAGCATGAAACTACCAGGACCAGCAGACACACTGCTCACAGCATGAAACTACCAGGACCAGTAGACACACCGCTCACAGCATGAAACTACCCAGAACTACTAGGACCAGCAGACACACTGCTCACAGCATGAAACTACCCAGAACTACTAGGACCAGCAGACACACTGCTCACAGCATGAAACTACCCAGAACTACTAGGACCAGCAGACACACCGCTCACAGCATGAAACTACCAGGACCAGCACACACATGTCGCTCACAGCATGAAACTACCAGGACCAGCAGACACACTGCTCACAGCATGAAACTTCCCATAACTACCAGGACCAGCAGACACACTGCTCACAGCATGAAACTACCAGGACCAGCAGACACACTGCTCACAGCATGAAACTACCAGGACCAGCAGACACACCGCTCACAGCATGAAGCCAAACCACAAATCATAAATGGCGAAACGCAAAACATACAATAGTCCCATCCCCACCCTAACCCCTGATTTGGAGGACCTCAAACATTTCTACTGTACATTTGTGTATATACGTAACTATTCCAACACTCATCAATTCCACCCTTCAGACAGCCACATATCAACCCATCTTTCCCAGTAAAGCATCATTCTACCATGTTCTCTTGCCAATCATCCCTCCAGTCTCACTAGGGACTTGAACCTCCCCATCTGCAACATTTCTGCCCAAATTGCCCCCAAAATTAACATTTTACCCAAGAGCACAATATTTCCTATTGACTGACTTCAAATCCCCAACAATACAGTTTGCAGGTCCAACTGCACCCTGATATTATGGCATAACAACCATTCCTGGACCTGACTCCAAAAACAAGCCCCCGATGGACAGTACCAAAAGAGATGCTCTATTGATTCTGTTTCCGCATGACAAAGTCTAGGTACGCTTACCCTAACGCTTGAGGTGGGGCGTTGCTATTCAGATACAAAAGGGCTTGGTAGGTGGACTTAAAACTTCAACTTGGCTGGAGCCATGGCTGGACCACAAGGCCCACACCCAACCACTCCACCACCCAAACCCATTCCCACTACAACACCCAACCACTCCACCACCCAAACCCATTCCCACTACAACACCCACACCCACACCCAACCACTCCAACACCCACACCCACTACAACACCAGATGACCACGACAGTAGTCACTGTAGCTGTTGAGTTTGTAGGCCACAGCTAGGGTAGCGTGTTCTTTTTATAAAGAGGGAAAAAGAGGGGGAGGCTGAAGTTTCACACGATCCCCCAAAACCCGGCTACCGCACGCCCACGTTGCTTTATCTCAGTTTGAGAAGAGGGGGAGGGATGTAGAGGAGAGGGGGGAGGGATGGAGAGGGAGAGGGATGGGGGGGGGGATGGAGAGAGGGAGGGGGATGGGGGGAGGTAGGGGGAGGGATGGATGGAGAGAGGGGGGGGGGGAGATTGGCTCTTATAGTTGAGAACTACAGTGAAGTAGCATCCTCTCTGTTCCCAGCATCCTCTCTGTTCCCAGCATCCTCTGTTACCAGCATCCTCTCTGTTACCAGCATCCTCTCTGTTACTAGGCCGCTCCTTCAAGTGCAGCCTCAGCAGCAGTGCATGTCATGGAAAAATGGCCGCTAATTATTAGACCATTTGCTTCAATGTCTTTTATTTTGATTAATGTCACTAGTAATTACATCTTGAGAAGCTTCCATCAACACCCTCTTAAGCTTAGTTCCTAATTAGGGTGTGTGTGTGGCGTTTCTAGCGAGTGTGTAGTGTCTATGTATGAGTGTGCACGCTTGCAGAAACTACTTTTTATCCCTTGAGCTAATGTGCTGAAGCAGCATCTCATTACTGTTCTGTCCCTGAGGAATATGTGGCCTGCTAGAGTGGAGCTGAACGACACACTGTCACTGTAATTAATACTGGGGCAGCTGGGCCTCAGAGCGGGGCTGGGCCTCAGAGCGGGGCTGGGCCTCAGAGCGGGGCTGGGCCTCAGAGCGGGGCTGGGCCTCAGAGCGGGGCTGGGCCTCAGAGCGGGGCTGGAAGCTGGAGGGCAGAGTTGAATTAAGGGCCTCAGCTTGGAGATCAAGGGTGCTGTCGTGAGAGTTTGGAAGTTCCCAATGAAGCCAGAGATGGAGCTGTGTGAGAAGCTCCATAGGAAGCACTAAGGGGCGAGGTAGCGTCGTGGAGCTGCACGAGGGGGACTAGGGCATTCCTAAACTGTTAGCTACTGGATAGTGTCTAGGTGGGCTGGTCTCTGCAGGGCTATTAGGGGGGCCGGAGAGGGTCGTGGGTAGTCAAATAGGATCTCTTCAAGATCCTTAACCTCATGGGTGGGCGCCGATACGATCTCTGGGAGGCGTTCTTATGACACTGAAATATGACTGGATTGTACAACGTCCCTCTAACGTTTCTCTTGACCATCAATCACTGATGCTATCCCACACTATACACCCCCCCCCCCCTAACGGATGTGTCCCAAACGGTACCCTATTCCCTTTAGAGGACTCTGGTCAAAAGTAGTGCACTATAAAGGGAAATAGGGTGCCATTTGGGATGCCTCCTCCTTTTACTCCTCCACTACATGGCTCTCTATAGGAGGTAGACAGAAAAACACAGAAGTCATATTAAAGCAGACATCGTCATAATAACAATTTCTCTCTTGTTGTTTTTTTCTCCCTGCAGAGATTACGAAGATTATCGACCAAATACAGGACAGAGAAGATCTACCCCACCATCGTTGGGGAAAAGGAAGAGAATGTGAAAAAGAACCGCTATAAAGACATCCTGCCGTGTATGTAATCGTGTGTGTGTGTGGCCTCTCTAATGGCTTTTAGAGCCAGGGGGATAGATGGATATTACTGGAGAGAATCCCATTAATGCTACAGGCCTGAGGGCAGAGAGAGCAGGGCTCTGAGTGGACTGGAAAAATCAACTCTGGCCACAGCCCCTCACAACACACACACACACACACACACACACACACACATCCTCTTGGCCTTTCTACCCGACAACATAGCATCCACACACACACACACACACACACACACACACACACATCTTCTCTGCCCCACCCCCCTCTTCTCTACTAGAACAACATGGCATCATGGAGGCCATCTTACAGGATACTAACATCTGTCATCTGAAGCCCCTCTGCCTCTTAATTCAGAACATCATACCTCCAATGATGGGATGGATGGAGGCTACAGATGGAACAGTTAAATATAGAGGGTTTATACGGTATTATTGTTATACAATGCTGGAAACATTTTACATGATTTATTTGTTCTGTTTACCAGCCACATCCTTTCAATCTTTATTCCCTCTAATCTGTCGCTCTTTCTCTCTCACTCACTTTCTCTCTCACTCACTTTCTCTCTCACTCACTTCTCTCTCTCTCTCTCTCTCTCTCTCTCTCTCTCTCTCTCTCTCTCTCTCTCTCTCTCTCCTTCTCTCTCTCTCCTTCTCTCTCTTTCTTTCTCATTCTCTCTCTTTCTTTCTCTCTCTCCTATCACTCTCTGTTCTCTCTCTCTCTCTCTCTCTAACACGTATCCTCTTCTCTCCCACAGTTGACCACACGAGGGTAAAGCTGACTTTAAAAACAACCAATCAGGATGCAGATTACATCAATGCCAGCTTCATCAAGGTACAGTTGGCTTTCTACACACCTCAGACCCGTGACTGCATGGTGTGTGTGACCTCACCCATCTGCCATCCCACGGCTTACACAGCCTTTTTCCGCTCAGTTGTGTGTGTGTGTGTGTGTGTGTGTGTGTGTGTGTGTGTGTGTGTGTGTGTGTGTGTGGGAGGGACGGAAGCGGATGTGCGGAGATAAGCTTACAGGTCCACAAACATGGCAGCAGCACGTCTTCAGTTTCACCCTGATTGTCTGTCCAGTCAGCGGTCAACACTTTAAATAGACCAGAAGGAATGATGAGGGATAGAGAATGTTAGCACGTAGCTATTGGACACCTAGTCCACAACATGTTGTTTTGTTTAGTAGCTAGAGGCGACAGAGGGTCTTCCAGGTGATAGTCATGTGGAGTGTAGCAAAGCAACCTGCACACTGTGTGGAAGCTAATGACTCTCAGCTGGGTCACACAAGGTGATCAATTACACCCTACCAACAGGCTGGCCTGACTAAACGTGTCTGAGTGTGTTTTCCTTCTTCCTCCTCTCCCTCCTCCACTTCCTCCCTCCTCCTCTCCCTCCGTCCCTCCTCCTCCTCCATCCTCCTCTTCCCCCCTCCTCCTCCACCTCCTCTTCCTCACTCCTCCTCTTCCTCCCTCCTCCTCCTCTCCCTCTCCTCCTCTGCTTGTCCTCTCACTAAACTAACTGTGTGTTAGTTCATCCATCCCTCTAATATGAGTTGTGTTGTGTTACCAGGGAATGGATGGTCCAGAGGCTTACATCGCTACCCAGGGTCCTCTACCCAACACTGTCATGGACTTCTGGAGAATGATCTGGGAGTACAATGTAGCCGTGAGTCACACACACACTGTTTCTGACACGGCTCTTTGAGACTGTAATTCCTAGGAAGGACTGTTTGTTTTGGGTGTTAATGTGTTTATAATAGCATATCCTGTGTGTTAGGTTTATTAGCATGGGATGGTACAGAATACACTTATTGGAATGTAAATGTTTTCTAGCGTGATGTAAATTGAAAACCTTTCCGTTTCCGATGTTGCAGGTCATCGTAATGGCATGTCGAGAATTCGAGATGGGAAGGGTAAGTGGTTTGATCCTTAAGACATCATCCGTATGGTATTATGCTATAGTAATATGAAAGAAACCACTTTCACTATTGATTTCACACGAAGAGCCCTTCAGTGTGTAGAGTAAGATATTTATGTTGATAATGCTGAAGTGTTTTCATATTTCCCTCTTTCATATGTTTGATAGAGATAGAGAGAGTTTCATATGTTATTTTGTGGAGAATGTGGTTCAGGTTTTGAAACTGACAGAAAGCCTCTGAAATGCTAACGTGTATTTTTCCTATTTTCCTTTTAGAAAAAGTGTGAGCGGTACTTTCCCCTGTTTGGCGATGAGCCCATGTCTTTTGGCCCATTCAGAATCTCCTGTGTAAGACACACACACACACACACACACACACACACACACACACCTCCATTCTATTTACTGAGCTAAAGCTACCTCATCCTCCAGCTATGCAGAGCCTCATATTAAAGGAAAGAGCTATTTTAAAGTGCCCTCTTTAGCTACAGAGCTCTACAGTGATGGACCTGTTCTCCAGAGACCGTGGAGCTCCATGCTCTGGGGTTAGTGTGCTGTCCAGTATGGAAGGGCTAAGTGGGAACTACAGTGGCTGTGTTATTACATATGGAGTATGCAGTATTCATGTGAAGGGAGTGCATACATTTGATACACACACACACACACACACACACACACACACACACACACACACACACACACACACACACACAGAGCCCAGTAAGCAGTACTCAGTGTAACAGGCAAACAGAGGGCCAGACAGGACTGTATATAAAGAGGCAGACCGTGGCCTTTGACCAACTGAAGGCACTCAGTGTTCTCTGTGTCCCAAGCCAATACACACAGTCAGAAGTAGCTGCTGTAGAAAGGCTCATTGTAACAAGTAGAGTAGGGACTTAGTCTGTTGTTATTCAACAATAAAACATTTCAACTGATCACATGTTTTCTGAAGCGTTGCTTTTTGAAACTGATGAGGCCTATAATATTGTACACCGTACAGTTAGGCTCATTCCTCTATTTCTGCTGGCAGGAATCAGAACAGCCTAGAACCGACTATTTCATCAGGACCCTGACAGTGGAGCATGAAAATGTGAGTAGTTCTCTTCTCTTCCCCACAGACAGATAGACAATAGGCTTTCAGTTTCATCATGCACAAGACATCAATCTGCTCTTTCTGGAAACCATATCCTCTTTCTCCCCCTTTCTCTCTCTCTCCCTTCCTCTTTCTATCACTTCTCACTTCTGTCTCTCTTTCTCTCTCTCTCTCTCCTCTCTCCCTCTCCACCATCCCTCCCTGTCTCTCCCTCCCTCTCTCTCTCGCTCCCTCCTCCCTCTCCCTTCCCTCCTCCCCCTCCCTCCCTACAGGAGACAAGGAGGATAACCCAGTTCCATTACATCAACTGGCCAGACCATGACGTCCCCTCATCCTTTGACTCCATCTTGGATATGATTGGTCTGATGAGAGAGTACCAGGAGCATGATGACGTACCCATCTGTATACACTGCAGGTACACACACACACACACACACACACACACACACACACACATCCCAGGCCCAGCTGCGGAGGTCTGTGGGGTCGCTCTCCAAACGACCAGCTCAGCTCTTTGATTTCTGCTCCTCCATTAATGAACGTCAACGAGTCCCTTCAGGCCCCTCATTATCAGCATCATAAGGCTGATTGGAGCCACATGTCTGTCCCTCTGTTCCTCTCTACTGGCCCTGGGGATTCACTGCTCACTACCGTGGGAGAATGGAGGGGAGCCGGAGACGGGGATGTTGGGGGCCGGGGGGGGGGGCTTAAGGATGTTTTTTTCATAGGCTGTTAAGTGTGTGAACATATAACGTAGCTTAGAATATACACACTGTGAATGTTAGCTCCTGGT
>NC_139992.1:77379059-77419903 GCF_964263955.1 Coregonus lavaretus | reverse complement strand
TGGAAACACAGTGTGCTAGAAATGGACCATTCCATGTTAGCACCTTCATGTCACCTGCAGGTTTAGAGTTAGGACTTAGCATTCAGTAAACATGGTTACTGGTGCAAGCAGCACGCTCTCAGTCAATCAGAATTGAGCCTGTGTGCTGGAAACAATTGTGAGCAATAGATGTGAGTAAATCAGGTACCGAGGGAGACTAGATGCAGTGTGTGTGTGTGTGTGTGTGTTCTGTTCACCCTGTCTGAAAGACACGGAGTCTGGCTGTTCATTATGATCATGCTGCCGTCTGTCCAGTGGCCCCAAGCCAGTGATGTGTGTGGAGGCGGGCCAGGCGGTAGTCCAGTCCATAAGCTCAGGGCAGGACAGGGTGAGGAGGGGTTGTACTGCAGCAGTGTGGGACCAGGGAGCTACCCTCTGATGAGTTGCAGTTGCCATGGAGCTCTGTGGAACAGAGGGCACACAGGCCTGTTTTCACAGCCTGCCAAGGGAGCTCTCCACTGGGCTGGATCACAAGGCGAGAGGGGGGTGGTGCTGGAGGTTCCTGGCACTTTACAATCTCACCCATCTAACCACATATAGTCTACGTCCTAAATGACATCCTATATAGTGCACTATTTTTGACCAGAGCCCTATGGGAATAGGGTGCCATTTGGGCCTACAACTCCAATGCAGAATTCTGAGAAAGATGTATTGGAGTGGCTTAGTTCAGTTCCAATTTAATTTATCTTTGGATGTCAGCTCTCATAACTGCAGTCATGCAATGCAGGGTCGTTAGAAAAACACTTTCAACATTAAATCTGCCTGGGCCCAAAATACCCGGCTTTAGGCCAAATATTCCCCCCACTGGGGCACAGAGCTGCATGGCTTGTAAAAGTTGAATTATTTTGGTCACAGAAAATGAAAAATCTATCCGACCATATTGTGTTGCATATGGACCCTGAGTCAGACAGTTATGGCATTATGTCTATATAAACAAACTATTTGTCTGTAAAATAAAAGGAGAGTACTCTCTCATCGGGTTCCAAATCAAACTGCTTTTTAAAAATCTGACCGTTGTCGGTGGAGTCAAAAGAAAGAAAACGTTTATTTCCTTTGCTCCTTCCACGCCAGGCCACCATTTTTTAATTGCTCTCTCTTCCGTGGTTACGTAAAAGTTGTGCACACATGAACAGGACGCAAGCACACACACACACACAATGGAGAAGCCCATTGGAGGACACAGTACTAGAGCAAACGGAAACAAAGCAGGAACCAGAGAGAGAGAGACAGAGAGGGATTGAAGGAGCGAGGGGGAGAAATAGGAGAGGATGAACGTCAGAGGTTTTAAGGAGCTCTCAGTAACTAAGTAAAGTGATTATGTTATCTGTCGATCAATTTCCACTAACATAGTCTCACTCCTGGAGTACTTTCTGGGCCTGCCTAGTGAGTGAGTGAGTGAGTGAGTGTGAGAGAGAGAGAAGAGAGAATGACAAGGCCAGTAGAAGGATAAAAGAAAGACAGGGAACTATGTCAGACCGATACTAAAGCGCCTACCCAATACTTTTTTTCTATTTCACTCGTTCTCCCCCTTCCCTCTTTCTTTCTGAACCTCTCTAGGCCCCGTCTCAGCCCTGTCTCGGCCCTGTGCAACAGGAAGTGGCACTGTTGGAGTGAGAGAGCGCGTGAGAGGGCCAGCTTCCTGTGAGCTGCACTACCACTATAATACTTCTCCTTCTGCCGCCAAGCAACAATGGGGGAGACCAGTGACACACAAACACTACCCCTCGTCCCCTCTCCCCCCTGAGCAGACTCCCCCCCTCTGAGCAGACTCACCCCTATCACACATCTGAGCAGCAATGCAAGACGCCACCAGATTTGCCCTCTTCCCCATCCTCTCTTCACGCCTAAACTCAATCTCCTCTGCCACCACGCCTCCTCTCCCCTCTACCATTCCCACATCCTCAACTCTCCCCCACCTCCTCTCTCCTGTCCTCAACTCTCCCCCACCTCCTCTCTCCTGTCCTCAACTCTCCCCCACCTCCTCTCTCTCCCCCGTCCTCAACGCTCCCCTTGTCCTCAACTCTCCCCTCTGCCCCACCTCCTCTCTCCATCTAATTTCCTCCCTCCGTCTTCACAGTCCCAAATCCCCCTTTCCGCCCATGAGGGGCTGAAGTGAGACGGATCAGGGCGACGCCCTAAAGCTGTGTCTGCCAACATCAAAGACCCCCCCCCCCCCCTGAGGGTAGACTGGAGAGACTGACACCACCGTCCTCAGAGCTGAGCTGGAACTGGAGATTGGGCTGGGTCCTGTCTCACACAGTGGCGTAGCTCAGCTTCCATGGCTAGGCTAAACACCACCATCCTCAGAGCTGAGCTGGGACTGGAGATTGGGCTGGGTCCTGTCTCTCTCAGTGGCGTAGCTCAGCTTCCATGGCTAGGCTAAACAATGCAGACGCTGCCTGGCTTACAACAAATGTTGCAAATATTAGCCTACTAGATGATCCTACTTCATCCAAATATTAGCCTACTAGATGATCCTACTTCATCCAAATATTAGCCTACTAGATGATCCTACTTCATCCAAATATTAGCCTACTAGATGATCCTACTTCATCCAAATATTAGCCTACTAGATGATCCTACTTCATCCAAATATTAGCCTACTAGATGATCCTACTTCATCCAAATATTAGCCTACTAGATGATCCTACTTCATCCATGTTGGAAGAGAAACTTAAAATGTATACACACATAAAGGTGATGGGATATTATTATTGGACGCTATTATATCAATATTTGAATCTATGTGTAAGAAACATATATATATATATATATATATATATATACACACACTACCGTTCAAACGTTTGGGGTCACTTAGAAATGTCCTTGTTTTCGAAATACATTTTTTTTGTCCATTAAAATAACATCAAATTGATCAGAAATACAGTTTAGACATTGTTAATGTTGTAAATGGCTATTGTAGCTGGAAACGGCTGCTTATTAATGGAATATCTACATAGGCGTACAGAGGCCCATTATCAGCAACCATCAGTCCTAATCCAAGTTTATCATTTTAAAAGGCTATTTGATCATTAGAAAACCCTTTTGCAATTGTTTTAGCACAGCTGAAAACTGTTGTGCTGATTAAAGAAGCAATAAAACTGGCCTTCTTGAGACTAGTTGAGTATCTGGAGCATCAGCAATTGTGGGTTTGAATACAGGCTCAAAATGGCCAGAAACAAAGAACTTTCTTCTGAAACTTGTCAGTCTATTCTTGTTCTGAGAAATGAAGGGTATTCCATGCGAGAACTTTCCAAGATACTGAAGATCTCATACAACGCTGTGTACTACTCCCTTCACAGAACAGCGCAAACTGACTCTAACCAGAATACAAAGAGGAGTGGGAGGCCCCGGTGCACAACTGAGCAAGAGGACAAATACATTAGAGTGTCTAGTTTGAGAAACAGACGCCTCACAGGTCCTCAACTGGCAGCTTCATTAAATAGTAGCCGCAAAACACCAGTCTCTCTCTCTCTCGCTCTCTCTCTCCTTCCCTGCATCTCTCCCCTCCTCTCTCCTTCCCTGCATCTCTCCTCCCCTCCTCCTCTCTCCTCCTCCTCTCTCCTCCCCTCCTCTCTCTCTCCTTCCCTCCCTCCCTCCCTTCCTCTCTAAATACCTGCCTCAGACAGAGAGAGAGAGCGAGAGCAGGGTAACCTACTTTCCTCCTGACTAAATAAGTATCCACATACCAGTGTGTGTGTGTCTGTGTGTGAGAGAGATAGAGGTGTGTGTCTAAATAAGTAACCACTTGTGTTTTCCCTTTTCCTGAATTATTCACAGCCATGTGACTTTTGTAGGTAGCGCAGGCTGCTTGGCTGTGTGAGACAGGACCCAGCCCAATCTCCAGTTCCAGCTCAGCTCTGAGGATGGTGGTGTCAGTCTCTCCAGTCTCACTGCGATCTGATTGGTTATTTTGTACATATGCTGCCTGGCTCAGGATTGTGATAGGTCGAGGTGATGGCTCTGTTCCGGTAGGTAGGCAGAGGTGGTTGGCAGCAGGGGCTATATGTTTCCATGGAAACTACAGGGGGTAACCAGGATGTGTGTGTGCATGTGTGTGTATGTGGGGGGGGGGGCACACATCCTTGGTCACCTTGGTGCAAGTGGGCACACAAACACACACAGACACACTCAGAAACACACACTCAGAAACACACACTCAGAAACTAGGTCAGTCTCTCTGGCTCTCTACGCTCTATTTCAGCAAAACATCAATATCTCACGTGACTAGCTACTATTCCTAAGACTCATCGTACCACAACCCTGACTGAGGTCCTCAGGCTGACAGACAGAGTCAGACAACAGCAGGGATTTCAACAAACAACCACCACAAGCTTACAACAGTGGAAGTCTTTACGGGACAGAAATAAATGTGTCAACACAAAAACATGGCAGAGGACATAATGTGGAATGTCTCTGTGCTTTCAGCTATCAGAGAGAGCCAATGACAGGCAGAAGGATCAGATGAAACTAACTCCAAGTGCAGTCTGCCCTTGCTCATCAACACTGACCCACAATACACTGGGGGAGAGGGGCCAGGCCCAGAAGCAGTGGGCACTTTGCCACTAGGCCAGAAGGTCAGCCCTAACACACACAGGTGTGTGGGTCCTTATTTAGTCAGGAGGAAAGAAGGTTACCCTGCTCTCTCTCCCTCTCTGTCTGTCTGTTCTGTTCCAGGGAAGGCTCAGTAACTAGTAACACCCTGCTCTGGAGCAACAGCAGCAGGAAGTGGTATGATGGAGGAGAGGACATCCACACAGACGGACAGATGGACTCAGTCAGGCACCTTAATCAGAACAAACGCCTCTCAATCTGTCCTCCCATACATACGCACAGTCACACCTCTGGCTGTGCCCATAGGATAACATGTCCTAGTCCTATATCTGACTACAGGATAACATGTCCTAGTCCTATATCTGACTCCATAATAACATGTCCTAGTCCTATATCTGACTACAGGATAACATGTCCTAGTCCTATATCTGACTACAGGATAACATGTCCTAGTCCTATATCTGACTACATGATAACATGTCCTAGTCCTATATCTGACTACATGATAACATGTCCTAGTCCTATATCTGACTCCATAATAACATGTCCTAGTCCTATATCTGACTCCATAATAACATGTCCTAGTCCTATATCTGACTACATGATAACATGTCCTAGTTCTATATCTGACTACAGGATAACATGTCCTAGTCCTATATCTGACTACATGATAACATGTCCTAGTCCTATATCTGACTACATGATAACATGTCCTAGTCCTATATCTGACTACATGATAACATGTCCTAGTCCTATATCTGACTACATGATAACATATCCTAGTCCTATATCTGACTACATGATAACATGTCCTAGTCCTATATCTGACTACATGATAACATGTCCTAGTCCTATATCTGACTACATGATAACATGTCCTAGTCCTATATCTGACTACATGCCTGTCCTGCCCCTGAGTCAGTCCAGCCCATGTCATCTGAGCAGGCCTGCAGTGCCCATACAGCCAGGACACACCCATCTGTAGGATTTTATCTGTATAAAATCTATTACATTTTTTGATTGATTCCGTTTAGTATTTTCCCAAATTCCCTTTTCTCCGCTTTTGTTTTTCCAAGTTTCCGTTCAGGTTTTTGCTCTCAAAAATCCAACTTTGTATAGAAAAACAACCAAATTGGATGTTCTAAGTCCACAACAATGTTTAAACCACATAAGGAGACCGCTTTTAAGGTATATGAAAAATGTTATACAATTTGAATTTTGGGTGTAGTTCCCTTTAATTGAACTGAGCGCCAGCCAGAGACCGTTAGGCTAGCGGTGTTTCTGTAGCACTCGTGATTGTTGCTAAACAAATGGCCACTGGATTGATGCAAATAATCATGATATTCTGCCAGGTAGGCATAGGCTACTAAAAAAGTTTTTGGGAAAGCCTTTCCATCTACCAGAAGATGGTTATCATTAGCATTATCGTGTTAGCATTATCGCTAAGGGCTACACAGCGTGTAGACAAGACATACCTGCGCCACACAACACACACACAGGCATTCCTGAGCACTTTCAGAAAGTTGCGGGAAAATACGAATCACTGATGCATTTTGCTCATGCTGCAATACGTAACATTTTGGGCGACCTGACCAAATTCACATAGAAATGTGAGTTATACAGTGGGGAGAACAAGTATTTGATACACTGCCAATTTTGCAGGTTTTCCTACTTACAAAGCATGTAGAGGTCTGTAATTTTTATTATAGGTACACTTCAACTGTGAGAGACGGAATCTAAAACAAAAATCCAGAAAATCACATTGTATGATTTTTAAGTAATTAATTTGCAATTTATTGCATGACATAAGTATTTGATCACCTACCAACCAGTAAGAATTCCGGCTCTCACAGACCTGTTCGTTTTTCTTTAAGAAGCCCTCCTGTTCTCCACTCATTACCTGTATTAACTGCACCTGTTTGAACTCGTTACCTGTATAAAAGACACCTGTCCACACACTCAATCAAACAGACTCCAACCTCTCCACAATGGCCAAGACCAGAGAGCTGTGTAAGGACATCAGGGATAAAATTGTAGACCTGCACAAGGCTGGGATGGGCTACAGGACAATAGGCAAGCAGCTTGGTGAGAAGGCAACAACTGTTGGCGCAATTATTAGAAAATGGAAGATGTTCAAGATGACGGTCAATCACACTCGGTCTGGGGCTCCATGCAAGATCTCACCTCGTGGGGCATCAATGATCATGAGGAAGGTGAGGGATCAGCCCAGAACTACACGGCAGGACCTGGTCAATGACCTGAAGAGAGCTGGGACCACAGTCTCAAAGAAAACCATTAGTAACACACTACGCCGTCATGGATTAAAATCCTGCAGCGCACGCAAGGTCCCCCTGCTCAAGCCAGCGCATGTCCAGGCCCGTCTGAAGTTTGCCAATGACCATCTGGATGATCCAGAGGAGGAATGGGAGAAGGTCATGTGGTCTGATGAGACAAAAATAGAGCTTTTTGGTCTAAACTCCACTCGCCGTGTTTGGAGGAAGAAGAAGGATGAGTACAACCCCAAGAACACCATCCCAACCGTGAAGCATGGAGGTGGAAACATCATTCTTTGGGGATGCTTTTCTGCAAAGGGGACAGGACGACTGCACCGTATTGAGGGGAGGATGGATGGGGCCATGTATCGCGAGATCTTGGCCAACAACCTCCTTCCCTCAGTAAGAGCATTGAAGATGGGTCGTGGCTGGGTCTTCCAGCATGACAATGACCCGAAACACACAGCCAGGGCAACTAAGGAGTGGCTCCGTAAGAAGCATCTCAAGGTCCTGGAGTGGCCTAGCCAGTCTCCAGACCTGAACCCAAAAGAAAATCTTTGGAGGGAGCTGAAAGTCCGTATTGTCCAGCGACAGCCCCTAAACCTGAAGGATCTGGAGAAGGTCTGTATGGAGGAGTGGGCCAAAATCCCTGCTGCAGTGTGTGCAAACCTGGTCAAGACCTACAGGAAACGTATGATCTCTGTAATTGCAAACAAAGGTTTCTGTACCAAATATTAAGTTCTGCTTTTCTGATGTATCAAATACTTATGTCATGCAATAAAATGCAAATTAATTACTTAAAAATCATTCAATGTGATTTTCTGGATTTTTGTTTTAGATTCCGTTTCTCACAGTTGAAGTGTACCTATGATAAAAATTACAGACCTCTACATGCTTTGTAAGCTGGAAAACCTGCAAAATCGGCAGTGTATCAAATACTTGTTCTCCCCACTGTAGATCTGTCATTGAAAGCCAGTCTAAGAAGCAGCAGATCTGTTTTGTGGGCACTTTTTCTACGCTTCCCGTGCTTAAGTTTCTTTTTTGCATCTTTTACTTTCGGGTTTTACACCAGCTATTATTGAAAATATATTTCACAGCATTTGGTACAATGATTCTCTACACTATACTTGCCTGTTTTGTCACAAACTGAAATTAGGCGAACTATTTGAATTTTAGCAACCAGGAAATGGCAGAGCGATTTCTGCATATTGCACCTTTAACTTGGCCCAATTAATGCATGTTCTACTAAGTTCAATACATTGTTGAATTCCGTTTTAATGTCTGGATTCCGTGATTCCGTCCAGGTTTTCCGTAACGCTGATTTTCTAGGGTCCTACATCAGTCTCTATACTAACGTTTATTGGGGAGTGTGTTTGTGACGGCATGCACATCTGCATCTATTGGCAACTTTCTCCCCCCCTCCCACTCCCTCTCCACTGATTATAACTGTAATCAACTTTAGCCTTTAGCATCATTATTAGAAGGGTTGGACTTTCAGTCAGAGGCACTATATACTATATTTAGCCACAGCAGAACAGCAGAGCCACATTTGGGCTAATTGAGGCCTGCTGGTGAAGTCACCGCTATACAAGAAGCAGAGGGGTGGAAGTGATGTGGACCTCTTCCCTCCCTCCCCGTCTCCCTCCCCGTCTCCCTCCCTGGGCTCTCTCTCTGGGGTGAGTCAGGGTCCAGGGGGGAGGGGAAGAGGGGAGACTTGTCTGATGGTGTTATGGTTGACTGAAACACCACTACGTTTTTGATCCTCATCCAAATTCAAATTCACATCATCAAATGTAGAGTGTTTAGATCTATATGGAGTGTTGCACCTTTCACCATGTTTTTTAAAAATCTTTATGTGAATAAAATCTGGTTGCCTATTTTGATAGGCCCTATGTTTGCATGGAGATTGGAGAATGTTGCACCTTGCATTCACATTCCGTGGCAACCAATTTTAGACAGCATTGCATCCCCCACTACCTAGCTTCCTTGGCTAAGTCTTCGGCTGACTACTGTTGTTGAGACTATTGTTGTCACAGACAGTTATTGATAGTCGGAGGACTTGGCTAGCGCATGTAGATTCTAGGATAAGGCTTCCCCAGACATTCCCCAGTTGTTTGAGCCAGACCATTCTAGTGTAGGCTACTGTTCAACAGTGTCAGATGAGGCCAGCAGGACACTAGGCTAACCTTCATCAGCTGTACCATCTAACAGAAACATAACAACAGCATTAGGACAAACATAATGATGATTATTATTAACATTACCCCAGTCAGAACATCTTAAAATAAACATTACTGTACCTTAGTCAGCAGATTAGCATCAGCAGGCTAGCCTAGTGCTAACTACTGGGAGAGAACACATAGGCTACACACTAATGGAACCTGAAGCGTGAGGTCTGAGTGGGCAATGTAGGTCAGTGGAACACAATGTAGGCTGCGTGTGTGTGTGTGAGAGAGAGAGAAAGAGCAAGAGAGTGTGTCATTCTACAATGTGGGAGAGACTCTACATCTGTCACTAGGCCGCGCCTGGCAGGCCACAGTGTTAGGCCTGGGTTAGGTGTTGCCGCGCCTGGCAGGCCACAGTGTTAGGCCTGGGTTAGGTGTTGCCGCGCCTGGCAGGCCACAGTGAGAACATGCTGAGTGTGAAGTGATGACTGGAGACTCCTATAACTCACACGCATCGTACTACTGGAGTTGAACCTACCCAGAGCTTGGCTGATTTCAATGGAAAATCACTGAGCTACTGCAGAACCAGTTTGAGTGACTGTGTAAGTGAGTTGGCAAAGCCCACACACCACAGCAGTAAAAAAGGCTGTTCATCACTAGCTAAAATCTTGTTTCACTAATCACCCTAAAAAACCTTGGAGGCGGAAACAGGGTAGAGAAAGAAGAGCAATTAGTCCCCATAGGTTCACATCAACACGCACGCACTGGGCAGAGGAGGAAGTGCAGCGCTCTGTTTAAATATCCATCATCCTCCTCTCCAGCCCAGCTCCCAGCAGCCCCGGGACCAGGAAGAAAAGGAACAGAACGTACTCAGCAGAAAGAAAAGAGAAACTTTGTTCTGACTTGACATTATAGCTGAGTTGAACTTGAACTCCCTTAGAGAACTATTCTAGTAGTCTCAGTAGTTACTGTCATGAGTCAGGGTCTCTCTCTCCTTACATCAGCTCCATCAGTAAGGGGCCGCACCTCAGCCTGCTGGAAGAGTGTGTGTGTGTGTTGCCTGTGGGTTACTGAGAATTTCCACTGCCTTCTCCAGTCACAAAGACAGGTCTGTAGACCTACTGAACACTACCTGGCAGGGTAGCAGGGGGACACAGGAAGGATGTGTGTGTGTGTGTGTGTGTGTGTGTGTGTGTGAGAGAGAGGGTGCGTGGGTATTTGAACGTTAATCTGTGTGTTAGTGAAGGGTCGGTCAGAGGGCTCCGTGCCAGCCAGGCCACAGGAAACACCTGTGGGTGTACTGTAGTAGAGGGCGTTTTCTGGTGTGACATGATATTCTGCCTTCCGACACCACCGGCTAATACCACCACTTCCTGTCTGGTCAGCTCCACCCCCAGTGGCCAGAGTCTCAGCACCTCGTCATATGTCCTCTCACAACATACTATAGCACCAGGATTTCCGTTAGCCGGTAATAGCCGGCTTTTGGCCGTTAAAAAAATAGAAAAGCTAATAAATTAAATTGGCACCGGCCAAAATACCAGCTGATGTAAATACATTTTACCAGTCAGGCTTATCAGTCAACGGGTTAATTTGCATAATTTACTGGAATTAAATTATGTCACGTGTCCAGTATTCATTATGTATCTTATTTATAACACGATACAGATATAGAGCCTTTGAGCAGAAAATCTGTCAGACAGTGCTTTTATAAGCCCAATCATTGCGTAACAATTCTAAATGCAATCATGTGTTAGAAATCGTTTTTGGGCCACGACTAAAAAGAGCTACTAATTATTCCTCAACTGGTAATTGGAGAGCACTTCCCATTCAAATGCATAGGCAACGGAAGGCAGGCTTCATCAGCGCATCACACACCACTTTGCAATGAGCTGGAGGCAGTATGCTTTTAAAAACATATAGCTACTTCATTGTTTGAAACCTGAACGTTTTAATACATATGAGGCATGTTTTACCCAATTATTTGATACAGACTTCCATAGAGTATGCCACTGAAACCAGTAGCCTGTCTGTTTTCTACTGGTTTTCAACTTTCTTTCATTGTCCGCACATTCACGCGTAGCCTACTGCCTTGTGTACATTGCTGCGCTAATAACGCTAAGAAATAAAAGTTGATCAACATTTTAAGGTAAGCGTTCTGATCGGTTGCATCTGATCCATTTCTTTAAAAAAAATATACAAATATGATGTAGCCAAAGCCTACTGTGTTGTGGGAATTCGGGATCTATCTTCCCACAACTGTCCCAGAGTCTGTTTGGGCTATTTCTTTCTCGACAAGCTGAGCAATAGAATAGGTAAACTTTTCTGCTATGGGGGATAATAGATTGACATAGGCGGTGCGTCCATAAGGCTAGGGGAAGCTTTCCCTAAGTAAACTGAATTGCCAAAAATTATATAGCCTAATTAGCCTACTGTCTATACAGAAATAAATAAAATATTTCAAAATAGGCTACTCAAGCATAATTTGGCCACAGAGGATCATTAGCTTCCCCTTTCCTTAAAAAAACAAAGTTGTGGATTGTTTTAAAATCGCATCATCTACAGTCGGCAAATACTAAATAGATGATTGTTGAGTTGCGACTGTCAGTGAAGAGTTGAGAGGCCCTACCAGGCGTATCCCAATATAAAAAAATGAAATTGCGGGAAAACATAGTTTGGAAAGCAAATGGCTCTAATTTTGGTAATTTTTCTGTTTTTAAACAACTAAATTGACAAACGTTGGTTCATTTATTTGAATTCCATTTTGTTTATTTTTCCCTGTGAGTTTCTCTGGAGATGAATCAGATCCAGCCTGAACTATGCAATGTAGTAGGGAGTTGTAGTTTCCAACAGGCCAATATTCTACACAGTTTAGCGCATAAAATGTGGTAATTAACTACAATGTCCATAATCCATTGGGCATCTACTTGTCCGGTCTGTGTTTCTTTTACGCCTGCTACAAAAGAGACAGAAGAATGTGCAATCATGAGGGGATATAGAGAGCAGCTGTTGCTTCGCAAGGTATCTCTACCTGAACATGCATGATCTAAGATAAGTGATTGATAGTTGGTATTCAGCAGTCATAAAAGTATGCCTTATTTACTTTGAAGAACTACTAAAATAGTGCTTTTGGCAGACAGCATAGGCAGCAGCTCTATAGAGATGAGATGATGACTTGGAATGAAATAATAAAGTCATCAAATGAAACAAATGTAATATACAAAACAACTAAAATATTTTATTAAAGTAAAGTAAAGTGAATAAATGATGGTTAATAAGTGATAAGCAGTAATGGGCAGTCACTACCATCATGGGACTTTATTAATAGTTTTATTCTGTGTTGTTACAGCATTCAAACCGAAATCGAAAACTGTGATTATTATTTTTATAATCTAACCGAAAGCGAACCGACCTCAAAAAGCACTAATCGCTCAGCACTAACACACACACACACACACACCAACCCACACACACCAACCCACATGTGTGTGCATTCTGGCACACATTCCTCCTGCCCTTCACATACGCTGTGTCACTCAAGAATGCACAAACATACATCTCCCAAATACATATCCCCCCGCCACACACACATCGCCCCCGCCACACACACGTGCTTCTGCATGTTTAGAGGAGTGTGTTTCTACGGATGTAAGCAGGTTTCTACAGGAGAGAAGGGGTGAATATGAGGCTCAATCACCAGTTAAATGACAACTGACAAACATACACAAAATTCCTAGATAAAGGGTTTAGATAGGAATAAGGGAGCATTGTTACAGAATCCTATTGTTGAATCATAACGTTGAATCATACGGTTACCCAGACGTTCTGCTTTTCACTCCCTACCTACATGTACATAGTACTTCAATCAATCACCTAACCAAACCTGATCACATCAGAAGATATCCTCCTCGCAATCTCCAAAATACAACAGCCACATGACAACTTTGTTTGGACGTCGTAAAAGGATCATTCGCCGAAACTGAAGAGATATAGCTAGCTAGCGATAGAGACCTGCTAGCTACATTAGCTAGCTAGCTGGGATTTTCTACAAGGAATCTGCCTAAACGAAAAAAGCGTATTCTCAAAAGTGGGTGTGACACCTACTCCCGTTGCCTGCTGCACTGGCTGCTTGGATTCCACCTGGCGATCTGTTCCCCGTCTGCCCTGGCCTGTCTCCCCCTGCCCGCCACACTCCCCCCTCTCTCCCGAGCTTTCGTTCGCCTCCAGCACATATGCACTGTTTGGCCGAGTGACTCTGAACTTACAATGGCTAGCCCCATGTCGTTATATTTCTTTCTTGTGCTTTATGCTATTTGCCTCATGACTCCTGTGTGCTTTGTTGACTATGAACATGCTTGTTTACCCCACCGTGGGACAGACTATGTTTGTTCCCACACTCGGGACTCTGACTCTCTGTTAGTTACACGGACTCCTATCCTATTCTAACCACCTCTCGCCCGCTTTGTATTCATGTTACCTGATGAAATTGCTGTACAATATGATCTTGTTGCCATCTGATGCACATTCAAATGTTATAAAAAATCAACACAGCAGAGCTCTCCCTGTCCTCTGCCGTGCCCTGATTGTATTACTGCTGATGATATCTGGAAATGTGCATGTACACCCTGGCCCATCTACTGTTGCTAGCCCCAATTCTGACTTGTGCTCTGATATCTGTTTCACTGATTTCTGCTCTCGTAAAAGCCTGGGTTTTCTGCACGTTAACACTAGAAGCTTGATAACTAAAAATTGATAAATTGAAAGTGTGGGTTCACAGCTCCAATCGAAATGTGTTGGTCATTACTGAGACGTGGTTAAGAAAGAGTGTTTTGAACACAGATGTTAACCTTTCTGGTTATAAACTTTTTAGGAAAGACAGATCTTCCAAAGGTGGTGGAGTGGCAATCTTTACCAAGGATCAACTTCAGTGCTCGGTTATCTCCACAAAGTCTGTCCCCAAACAATTTGATTTGCTGGTTTTAAGCATTCAACTTTAAAATAGCTCTTTGTTGACTGTTGCTGGGTGTTATCGTCCTCCATCAGCACCGGCCTGTTCTCTACCTGCCCTAAGCTCTCTCCTGGCCCCTTAACACCAAGTCTGAATTTGTCCTGCTAGGTGACCTAAACTGGGACATGCTTAAACCACCTGACCATGTCCTAAAGCAATGGGACTCCCTAAATCTTTCTCAGATTATTTCCAATCCCTCAAGGTATGACTCCAAACACTCAGAAAAGGTTACTCTCCTTTATGTTATCCTCACAAATAATCCTGGTAGGTATCAGTCTGGTGTTTTCTGTAATGACCTTAGTGATCACTGTTTTACAGCCTGTGTTCGTAATGGCTGCTCAGTGAAACAACCTGTCCTGATCTGTCATAGACACTTGCTAAAAAACTTTAATGAGCAAGCCTTCCTTCATGACCTGGCCTCTGTAAATTGGTATAGAACCAGCTTGATCCCCTCTGTTGAAGACGCTTGGATATTTTTAGTGGTATTGTTAAAGAAAAGGAGAATTAAAAACAGGTTCAGCCCCTGGTTCGACCGTGATCTGGCAGAGTTACTCCACCTCAAGAATTCCATTTGGCGAAAGGCTCGGCACACGCATACTCAAGCTGACTGGCTCTCGTTCAGGCAAATGAGAAATAAGTGCACTCAGGCTATCAGGAAGGCCAAAGTTAGTTACTTTAAGGAGCAGTTCTCTCTCTGTGGGTCTAACCCCAAGAAGTTCTGGAAAACGGTTCAAGACCTGGTGAATAAACCCTCCTCCTCACAGCTTCCCATGTTCCTTAATGTTGATGATGTGGTTGTTACTGACAAGGAGCACATGGCTGAGCTCTTTCATCACCACTTCATTAAGTCAGGATTCCTATTTGACTCAGCCATGCCTCCTTGCCCGTCCAACATTTCCTCATCTCCCGACCCTTCTAATGTGACTAGCCCCGATGCTCCTCCTTCTTTTCCCCCTGCCCCGCTAATAAGTTTCTCCCTGCAGGCAGTCACTGAGTCTGAGGTGCTAAAGGAATTCCTTAAACCTGACCCCCAAAAAAACATATGGGTCAGATGGTTTAGATCCTTTCTTGTTTAAGGTTGCAGCCCCTATCATCACCAAGCCTATCTCTGACCTTTTTAACCTGTCTCTCCTCTATGGGGAGGTTCCCATTGCTTAGAAGGCAGCCACGGTGCGTCCTTTATTTAAAGGGGGAGATCAAGCTGATCCTAACTGTTATAGGCCAATTTCTATTTTACCCTGTTCATCAAAAGTGTTGCAAAAACTTGTCAATAATCAACTGATTGGCTTTCTTGATGTCTATAGTATTCTCTCTGGGATGCAATCTGGTTTCCCCTCAGGTTATGGAGGTGTCTCTTCAACCTTAAAAGGTCCTAAATGATGTCACCATTGCCCTTGATTCTAAGCAATGTTGTGCTTCTATTTTTATTGACTTGGCCAAAGCTTTTGATACGGTAGAACATTCCATTCTTGTGGGCCGGCTAAGGAGTATTAGTGTCTCTGAGGGGTCTTTGGCCTGGTTTGCCAACTACCTCTCTCAAAGAGTGCAGTGTATAAAGTCAGAACATCTGCTGTCTCAGCCACTGCCTGTCACCAAGGGAGTACCCCAGACTTCATCCAAGAAAACGGAAATACAGACATTGTCATCCTACAAGAAACATGGTATAGAGGAGACGGACCCACTGGTTGCCCTCTAGGTTACAGAGAGCTGGTAGTCCCATCCACCAAACTACCAGGTGTGAAACAGGGAAGAGACTCAGGGGGTATGCTAATTTGGTATAGAGCAGACCTAACCCACTCTATTAAAATTAGTCAAAACAGGAACATTTTACATCTGGCTAGAAATTAATAAGGAAATGATCTCAACTGAGAAAAATGTCCTCATGTGTGCTACCTATATCCCCCCAATAGAATCCCCATACTTTAACGATGACAGCTTCTCCATCCTAGAGGGGGAGATCAACCATTTCCAGGCCCAGGGACATGTACTAGTCTGTGGCGACCTAAACGCCAGAATTGGACAAGAACCTGACACTCAGCACACAGGGGGACAAACACCTACCTGGAGGTGACAGTATTCCCTCCCAAATATGCCCCCTTAGACACAACCAAAGAAATGGGTCACAACTCCTGCAGCTGTGTGGCACGCTGGGTCTGTACATAGTCAATGGTACTTTATCACTGACCTCAACCCAGAGTCTCTCAGAGCGTTCAGTCAGCCCACTAACACCCCTATCAGATCACAGCAAAATCACAGTCTACCTGAACAGAGCAATACTCAATCATGAGGCATCAAAGGCAAAAGAACTGCACAATATTAAGAAATGCTATCGATGGAAGGAAAGTAGTGTAGAAACCTACCAAAAAACAATTAGGCATCATCAAATTCAATCCCTTTTAGACAACTTTCTGGACAAAACATTTCACAGTAATAGTGAAGGTGTAAACTTGGCAGTAGAAAGCCTAAACAGTATATGTGACTCGCTTCAGGAAACTAGGCGTATGTCACGCGTCACTACTTCACAGGAGAGCCATTTGAACGTAAACTTCTTTTGTTTCATCAAAATGCATTTTTTGCCAGAAATGCCTTCTGGAACATGTGGACTTTCATGTGCCTTAACAACAAACATGTATGCCGTCTGTAAAAACAAATAAAATTGTTAAATTACGAGCCTAGTTGGTTTAGCCACAGAAAAAGACAGCAACCTTCCCGCTAGCCATGATTGGCTGAGATAATGAGTGGGCTGGACATGCTGAGAGATGAGTTCGAATTTGTCTGCCATATAGCACACTTCTGTCTATTTGAGTTGGTCAGCATGTGTAGGTAATCCTGTCTAACACAGCATTTTAAAAAATATATATCGCGTAGTAGAACTGCATAAGTGTTGCTCTCATCTTTCTGATGGACCGAGTTTTGAAATCAGTGGAATTAGAGTATGATAGCTAAGGAGATGGAGAAAACACCTGTCTCCGGATTACATCTTGAAACTAAGGGCAACCATGGCATCCGTGACAGAGAGGGAGAAGCGTCCATCCATGTATACAGGTATAATAGTCAGCTACATTTTCAGATATTACACGTTTCTAATTTTGTCAGAAAGTCGTTTTCATTGCAAGTTAGTGTACTGTTACCTAGCTAGCTAACGTTACCAAATAGGGCGTCAACAGACCCCACAGAGCCCCAGGACAGCAACACAATTAGACCCAACCAAATCATGAGAAAGCAAAAATAGTATTTATTTAACAAGAAAACAGATAAATAACTATAATGTTATTTGGCCATAAACATAGAGTACACAGTGGCAGAATACCTGACCACTGTGACTGACCCAAACTTAAGGAAAGCTTTGACTATGTACAGACTCAGTGAGCATAGCCTTGCTATTGAGAAAGGTCACCATAGGCAGACCTGGCTCTCAAGAAAAGACAGGCTATGTGCACACTGCCAACAAAATGAGGTGGAAACTGAGCTGCACTTCCTGACCTCCTGCCAAATTTATGAGCATATTAGAGACACATATTTCCCTCAGATTACAGCGATCCACAAAGAATTCAAAAACAAACCCAATTTTGATAAACTCCCATATCTATTGGGTGAAATACCAGTGTGCAATCACAACAGCAAGATGTGTGACCTGTTGCCACAAGAAAAGGGCAACCAGTGAAGAACAAACACCATTGTAAATACAACCCATACTTATGTTAAATAATTTTCCATTTTGTACTTTAACTATTTGCACATTGTTACAACACAGCATATAGCCATAGTGTGACATTTGAAATGTCTTTATTATTTTGGTGTAATATTTACTGTTCACTTTTTATTGTTTATTTCACTTTTGTTTATCTATTTCACTTGCTTTGGCAATGTAAACATATGTTTCCCATACCAATAAAGCCCACTGAATGTAATTGACAGAGACAGAGAGAGACAGGAAAGAAGCGGCACATGGACTAGGCTATCATTGACAGGGCTTAGGGGGTTAGAGGTTAGAATGGTCACTTCTCAAATGGCAGTGGACTGGAGGGCCACAGTAGGAGGAAAGGGAAAACTCAGCACACACACTTTACAGCTTCCTCTCTTAGGTCGGACCAGCTAGTGTGTGTGTGTGTGTGTGTGTGTAGTACGCGGTGGGCTGAACAGGAAAATGAGCAGCACAGGAATAAAGGATGAATGTGTGTGAACATTTTCTCAGCTGGGGCTTTTTCAGACCAAACACAGGAAGTCACAGGGACCAGAGTGGTGCAGTGGCTTTATCCTCTCTCTCTCCCTCTCTCTCTCTCTCTCTCCCTCCCTCCCTCTCTCTCTCTCTCTCCCTCTCTCTCTCCCCCTCTCTCTCTCCCTCCTTCTCTCTCCCTCTAGCCTGGCTTGACTGCAGTCCCAACCTAAAACACTCAGACACAGTCAGGTTTAGACAGTAGAATATCACATAGCTAAATATACCCTCTAAATATCCACTCAGTCAGTATATGAGGGAAAGAGAGAGGAGGAGAAGAGGCAGCGTGTCCTAGACTCTCCTGAACCCTGACGGTCTGACAGACAGACAGACAGAGCCCCAGGCAATAAAACACATACACTCTAACACACAGCATTGTGTTTTATAAGAAATTAATTAAATCATGAGATGACACATTGAGGCCCAGACATCAAAGCAGTGCTGGAATTCTGAGGAAGATGAGGAGGAGGAGGGTGCTGGAGGTCACACAGCCAGGCCCTAATGGCCTGCTATATCCCTCTCATTCCCTCCATCTCCCTCATTCCCTCCACCCCCCTCATTCCCTCCACCCCCCTCATTCCCTCCACCCCCCTCATTCCCTCCATCTCCCTTATTCCCTCCATCTCCCTTATTCCCTCCACCCCCCTCATTCCCTCCACCCCCCTCATTCCCTCCACCCCCCTCATTCCCTCCACCTCCCTCATTCCCTCCATCTCCCTCATTCCCTCCATCTCCCTTATTCCCTCCACCCCCCTCATTCCCTCCACCCCCCTCCATCCCCCTCATTCCCTCCATCCCCCTCATTCCCTCGTGTTTGTGTTCGTGTGGTATGGGGATTGTAAAATAGATTACCAATACTGTACTCAAATAAAATAAAATTGTATTTGTCACATACATGTGTTTAGCAGATGTTATTGCGGGTGTAGCGAAATGCTTGTGCTTCTAGCTCCGACAGTGGAGTAATATCTAACAAGTAATATAACATACACACAATACACACAAATCTAGTAAGGAATGGAATTAAGAATATATACATGTATGGACGAGCAATGACAGAGCGGCATGGACTAAGATACAGTAGAATATTATAGAATACAGTATATATATATATATATATATATATATATATATATATATATATATATATATATGAGATGAGTAATGCAAGATATATAAACATTATTAAAGTGACTAGTGTTCCATTTCTTAAAGCGGCCAGTGATTTCTCTTTTACGCTTCTCTGTCCTAAAACTAGGTCAACAAACATCCAAATAGACCTAAGCCTAGTCACCCATTCAACTATTAATACACTTTAGGGAATCAGTTCAAATTCCTCCATCTCTCTCTCACACAGACACTTTCACTATGATCATGAGGACCCACACCGAGCAAGCAAGGGGCAAGTGGTTACACAGACGGCGGGGGCGTTCCAGCATCATTTCCTGTGGATTATAATCTGTGGAGCGCCAACAGGCTCTGGGAATGTTCTAACTTTATGGGTCAGCTTAGATCTCACTAAAGCTTCCAACAAACTCACTATGACGTCTACACACACACTGAAGTCTAATCACTTGCACAGCGGAAATCCCGTAAAACCTCAATTCAAACGCAGTCTCAAATCGCCACCTGTCCCTTTTAAATAGTCGGGAATCGGCACACATTTCAGCAAACAAACACCTGTTTCCAGAATGTTATCCTACGAAGCAAGATAGAGCTACTCAGGGTTTTCTGAAGCTCGAGACAATTGAGACATGGATTGTGTATGTGTGCAATTCAGAGGGTGAATGGGCAAGACAAAATATGTAAGTGCCTTTGAATGGGGTATGGTAGTAGGTGCCAGGCGCACCGGTTTGAGTCTGTCAAGAACACTAACGCTGCTGGGTTTTTCACGCTCAAGTTTCCCGTGTGTATCAAGAATGGTCCACCACCCAAAGGACATCCAGCCAACTTGACACAACTGTGGGATTCATTGGAGTCAACTTGGGCCAGCATCCCAGTGGAACGCTTTTGACACCTTGTAGAGTCCATGACCCGATGAACTGAGGCTGTTCTGAGGGCACCTCAATTTTAGGAAGGTGTTCCTAATGTTTGGTATACTCAGTGTATACAGTCATTGGGTTTGACATGGTCGGCTCAACTACCAACAACACGATCTCACGGTCTCACTTCAGTAGTCAACATCTATGGGTGAAGGGAAAGTATACTGAACAAAAATAAACACAACATGCAACAATTTCAAAGATTTTACTGAGTTACAGTTCATATAAGGAAATCAGTCAATTTAAATAAATTAATTAGGCCCTAATCTATGGAGTTCACATGACTGGGCAGGGGTGCAGCCATGGGTGGGCCTGGGAGGGCAGCCAGGCCCAGACAATCAGATTTAGGTTTTCCCCACAAAAGGGCTTTATTACAGACAGAAATACTCCTCAGCACACGCCCCCCCTCAGACGATCCCGCAGGTGAAGAATCCGGATGTGGAGATCCTGGTCTGCAGTTGTGAGGCCGGTTGGACGTACTGCCAAATTCTATAAAACAACGTTTGAGGCAGCTTATGGTAGAGAAATGAACATTCAATTCTCTGGCAACAGCTCTGGTGGATATTCCTGCAGTCAACATGACAATTGCACACTCTCTCAAAACTTGAGACATCTGTTGCATTGTATTGTGTGACAAAACTGCACATTTTAAAGTGGCCTTTTATTGTCCCCAGCACAAGGTGCACCTGTGTAATGATCATGCTGTTTAATCAGCTTCTTGATATGCCACACCTGTCAGGTGGATGGATTATATTGGCAAATGAGAAATGCTCACTAACAGGGATGTAAACAAATTTGTGCCAAAAAATTGAAATAAGCTTTTTGTGCGTATGGAAAATGTCTGGGATTTATTATTTCAGGTCATGAAACATGGGACCAACACTTTACAAGTTGCGTTTATATTTTTGTTCAGTGTAGGTAAGGGTTAAGGTTGATAAAACAGAAAAAACTTAATGGTTAAGTTTAGGCATTCATTCTGATTGAATGGGTTAAGGTTTGAAGGCATCTCCCACAGAGTGAACCATAGAGTTACCTCATAAGATATCTATTAATGGATATAGAGAACAGAGTTACCTCATAAGATATATATTAATGGATATAGAGAACAGTTACCTCATAAGATATATATTAATGGATATAGAGAACACAGTTACCTCATCATATATCTATTAATGGATATAGAGAACAGAACCACAGTTACCTAATCAGATATCTATTACTGGATATAGAGAACAGAGTTACCTCATAAGATATCTATTACTGGATATAGAGAACAGAGTTACCTCATAAGATATCTATTACTGGATATAGAGAACAGAGTTACCTCATAAGATATCTATTACTGGATATAGAGAACAGAACCACAGTTACCTCATCAGATATCTATTACTGGATATAGAGAACAGAGTTACCTCATAAGATATATATTAATGGATATAGAGAACAGAGTTACCTCATAAGATATCTATTAATGGATATAGAGAACAGAGTTACCTCATCAGATATCTATTAATGGATATAGAGAACAGAGTTACCTCATAAGATATCTATTAATGGATATAGAGAACAGAGTTACCTCATCAGATATCTATTACTGGATATAGAGAACAGAGTTACCTCATAAGATATCTATTAATGGATATAGAGAACAGAGTTAACTCATAAGATATCTATTAATGGATATAGAGAACAGAGTTACCTCATAAGATAAGATATCTATTAATGGATATAGAGAACAGAGTTACCTCATCAGATATCTATTAATGGATATAGAGAACAGAGTTACCTCATAAGATATATATTAATGGATATAGAGAACAGAACCACACAGTTACCTCATCAGATATATATTACTGGATATAGAGAACAGAACCACACAGTTACCTCATCAGATATATATTACTGGATATAGAGAACAGAACCACACAGTTACCTCATCAGATATCTATTACTGGATATAGAGAACAGAGTTACCTCATCAGATATCTATTACTGTATATAGAGAACAGAGTTACCTCATCAGATATCTATTACTGGATATAGAGAACATAGTTACCTCATCAGATATCTATTACTGGATATAGAGAACAGAGTTACCTCATCAGATATCTATTACTGGATATATAGAACAGAGTTACCTCATCAGATATCTATTACTGGATATATAGAACAGAAATAGGGAGGAGAGCAAACCAAATTGTTTTTGTGTAATCGCTCACTTGGTGTCTTTTTCTGATAGTGCTGAGAGATTAGTGCTTTTTGAGGTCGGTTCGGTTTTGGTTCGGTTTTTTACATGAAACGTATGATGAAATAATGACATAACAATGATTTTAGAGCTTTTAAATGGAAATTCCAAAGCCAAACATTGTGAACATTCAATTGCCAAAATATTCCATTGTCTCTGTCAGGTCCACATTGGGTAGACATCAATAGAAAAATAGGAAATAATAAAATATTTCAGTTGGGTATATTACTTAGTTTTTATTTGATTACTATTATTTTTCATTCCTTAAAGTAATCATCTCTGCTCAGGCAGTAGCAGTCAGCCAGCCAGGCCATCTAACGTTATGTGCTCCCATACTGTACTGTCTTTAGTCATCCTATTTAGCTAGCCTGCCTAAGTATGCTGCAGAGCTGTCTGACTAAATAATTGCACTAGTTCTTCAAAGTAGATAAGAGATAGTTCACCAACTGTCTCTGTCCCTCTCGTCATTGTGTTGTGTACATTCAGCTCTCATGCGGTCTGTGTGTATCTAACTTCAAGTGGCAAAAACAAACTAAATGGAATTCAATTTCTTTAATAACCGGAAAAATAACAAAATGTCGGTTAATCGCTCAGCACGATTTTCCGATCATGATTCAAGAAAAGACAGTAAGGCTGTGGTTCGTGTAATCACTACCATAATCTCACAGTCAATAGTGACTATTACAGAGGAAGAATCATCACACCTACTCTCTCGTGCACACGTACCCCAGACACACGTTCTCTGAAGGTCATATTAATGTATTTGTATGTGAAGCACAGCAGGGCTGAGCAGGCGTCAGATTATCATGACAGTGATGATGCATTACCTCCAGCAGGGCAGTCTTCCTGTCATCACTCATGTATTTCCACTGCACACCTAGAGATTACACTATGCACAGAGAGAATACTAAACTAAACCTAGGGCCTAGGCTATATATCAGATAAAAGAGGGAAGATAAACGCTGTAGTGCTCCGATCACTGTTTAACCTTAGAGGTGTGGAACAGTGATCAAACAAACACACTAGCTGACTAACCAGGTACCATGGACCAGAGACAGGTACTAGCACAGAGACAGGTACTAGCGCGGCACAGAGACAGGTACTAGCGCGGCACAGAGACGGGTACTAGCGCGGCACAGAGACAGGTACTAGCACAGAGACAGGTACTAGCGCGGCACAGAGACAGGTACTAGCACAGAGACAGGTACTAGCGCGGCACAGAGACGGGTACTAGCGCGGCACAGAGACGGGTACTAGCGCGGCACAGACGGGTACTAGCGCGGCACAGAGACGGGTACTAGCGCGGCACAGTGACAGGTACTAGCGCGGCACAGTGACAGGTACTAGCGCGGCACAGTGACAGGTACTAGCGCGGCACAGTGACAGGTACTAACACAGAGACAGGTACTAGCACGGCACAGTGACAGGTACTAGCACGGCACAGAGACAGGTACTAGCCCGGCACAGAGACGGGTACTAGCGCGGCACAGAGACGGGTACTAGCGCGGCACAGAGACAGGTACTAGCGCGGCACAGAGACAGGTACTAGCGCGGCACAGAGACGGGTACTAGCGCGGCACAGAGACGGGTACTAGCGCGGCACAGAGACAGGTACTAGCGCGGCACAGAGACGGGCACTAGCGCGGCACAGAGACGGGCACTAGCGCGGCACAGAGACGGGCACTAGCGCGGCACAGAGACGGGCACTAGCGCGGCACAGAGACGGGCACTAGCGCGGCACAGAGACGGGTAATAGCGCGGCACAGTGACGGGTACTAGCACAGAGACAGGTACTAACACAGAGACAGGTACTAGCACGGCACAGTGACAGGTACTAGCACGGCACAGAGACAGGTACTAGCGCGGCACAGAGACAGGTACTAGCGCGGCACAGAGACAGGTACTAGCGCGGAACAGAGACGGGTACTAGCGCGGCACAGAGACAGGTACTAGCGCGGCACAGAGACAGGTACTAGCGCGGCACAGAGACAGGTACTAGCGCGGAACAGAGACGGGTACTAGCGCGGCACAGAGACGGGTACTAGCGCGGCACAGAGACAGGTACTAGCGCGGCACAGAGACGGGTACTAGCGCGGCACAGTGACAGGTACTAGCACAGAGACAGGTACTAGCACCGAGACGGGTACTAGCACGGCACAGACAGGTACTAGCACGGCACAGAGACAGGTACTAGCACAGAGACAGGTACTAGCACAGAGACAGGTACTAGCACAGAGACAGGTACTAGCACGGCACAGAAACAGGTACTAGCACTGCACAGAGACAGGTACTAGCACGGCACAGAGACAGGTACTAGCGCGGCACAGAGACAGGTACTAGCACAGAGACAGGTACTAGCGCGGCACAGTGACAGGTACTAGCGCGGCACAGAGACGGGTACTAGCGCGGCACAGAGACAGGTACTAGCGCGGCACAGAGACGGGTACTAGCGCGGCACAGTGACAGGTACTAGCACAGAGACAGGTACTAGCACGGCACAGAGACAGGTACTAGCACCGAGACGGGTACTAGCACGGCACAGACAGGTACTAGCACGGCACAGAGACGGGTACTAGCACAGAGACAGGTACTAGCACAGAGACAGGTACTAGCACAGAGACAGGTACTAGCACAGAGACAGGTACTAGCACAGAGACAGGTACTAGCACGGCACAGAAACAGGTACTAGCACTTCACAGAGACAGGTACTAGCACGGCACAGAGACAGGTACTAGCACTACACAGAGACAGGTACTAGCACTACACAGTGACAGGTACTAGCGCGGCACAGAGACAGGTACTAGCGCGGCACAGAGACAGGTACTAGCGCGGCACAGAGACAGGTACTAGCGCGGCACAGAGACAGGTACTAGCGCGGCACAGAGACGGGTACTAGCGCGGAACAGAGACGGGTACTAGCGCGGCACAGAGACAGGTACTAGCGCGGCACAGAGACGGGTACTAGCGCGGCACAGTGACAGGTACTAGCACAGAGACAGGTACTAGCACGGCACAGAGACAGGTACTAGCACCGAGACGGGTACTAGCACGGCACAGACAGGTACTAGCACGGCACAGAGACAGGTACTAGCACAGAGACAGGTACTAGCACAGAGACAGGTACTAGCACAGAGACAGGTACTAGCACGGCACAGAAACAGGTACTAGCACTGCACAGAGACAGGTACTAGCACGGCACAGAGACAGGTACTAGCGCGGCACAGAGACAGGTACTAGCGCGGCACAGAGACGGGTACTAGCGCGGCACAGTGACAGGTACTAGCGCGGCACAGAGACGGGTACTAGCGCGGCACAGAGACAGGTACTAGCGCGGCACAGAGACGGGTACTAGCGCGGCACAGTGACAGGTACTAGCACAGAGACAGGTACTAGCACGGCACAGAGACAGGTACTAGCACCGAGACGGGTACTAGCACGGCACAGACAGGTACTAGCACGGCACAGAGACGGGTACTAGCACAGAGACAGGTACTAGCACAGAGACAGGTACTAGCACAGAGACAGGTACTAGCACAGAGACAGGTACTAGCACGGCACAGAAACAGGTACTAGCACTGCACAGAGACAGGTACTAGCACGGCACAGAGACAGGTACTAGCGCGGCACAGAGACAGGTACTAGCGCGGCACAGAGACAGGTACTAGCGCGGCACAGAGACAGGTACTAGCGCGGCACCGAGACAGGTACTAGCGTGGCACAGTGACAGGTACTAGCACAGAGACAGGTACTAGCACGGCACAGAGACAGGTACTAGCACCGAGACGGGTACTAGCACAGAGACAGGTACTAGCACAGAGACAGGTACTAGCACAGCACAGTGACAGATACTAGCACAGAGACAGGTACCTGCACGGCACAGAGATAGGTACTAGCACAGAGACAGGTACTAGCATGTCCCCACTTGCGGCACCGACAGGCAAGACGCTTCAGGAGGGCGGTCACGTGTGCTAGCAAGGCAGAGGTCCCGAGTTCGCGCCAGAAGTGGTACTCGCTAAGCAAGCAGCGTGACGTCCTTTACACTAGCATGGCACAAGTAGTATGCCTATGCCTCCTGTTGCGTACCAATCAGAATTTCTGTCAGTGAGTCACTGATGACTGAACACAGTCTGTGTTGCTGCTCGTGGAGAAGCTTGTTTTAAGAGAAGGGACACCGGGCTAGGATCCTGCCTGCCCGTGTGTTAGCTTTATCTGCCTCTCCACAGAAACACACACAGTGGGAGTCTAGACAGTGTTCAGACACAGATGATCAGCCCAGCCATTGGTGTGTACTAGGGCTGTAACGTGTCTTCAAACCGAACCGCTCGGTACGGGGACCTCGGTTCGGTCGGCACGAGGCCTATAGGACCTCGGTTCGGTCGGCACGAGGCCTATAGGACCTCGGTTCGGTCGGCACCAGGCCTATAGGACCTCGGTTCGGTCGGCACCAGGCCTATAGGACCTCGGTTCGGTCGGCACCAGGCCTATAGGACCTCGGTTCGGTCGGCACGAGGCCTATAGGCTTTGCCTAGGCTGCGTTGTTTATGACATTGCCTCGTCAGTAAATCTGAGCTGACAAAACATCGTAGGTTACTCCGTTAGAACAACTACAGCCTACGCACACGTTGTAGGAGAACATGGAGGAGAACATGGAGGAGAACATGGAGGAGAACAGTAACACAGAGAGAGGGAGGAGGGGGATATGGGTCTCCATACAGGAGAAATATGGGGCTCTATATAACGGAAATACGGGGCTCTACACAGGGGAAATACGGGGCTCTACACAGGGGAAATATGGGGCTCTACACAGGGGAAATATGGGGCTCTACACAGGGGAAATATGGGGCTCTATATAACGGAAATACGGGGCTCTACACAGGGGAAATATGGGGCTCTACACAGGGGAAATATGGGGCTCTATATAACGGAAATACGGGGCTCTACACAGGGGAAATATGGGGCTCTATATAACGGAAATACGGGGCTCTACACAGGGGAAATATGGGGCTCTATATAACGGAAATACGGGGCTCTACACAGGGGAAATATGGGGCTCTACACAGGGGAAATATGGGGCTCTACACAGGGGAAATATGGGGCTCTATATAACGGAAATACGGGGCTCTACACAGGGGAAATATGGGGCTCTATATAACGGAAATACGGGGCTCTACACAGGGGAAATATGGGGCTCTATATAACGGAAATACGGGGCTCTACACAGGGGAAATATGGGGCTCTATATAACGGAAATACGGGGCTCTACACAGGGGAAATATGGGGCTCTATATAACGGAAATACGGGGCTCTACACAGGGGAAATATGGGGCTCTATATAACGGAAATACGGGGCTCTACACAGGGGAAATATGGGGCTCTATATAACGGAAATACGGGGCTCTACACAGGGGAAATATGGGGCTCTATATAACGGAAATACGGGGCTCTACACAGGGGAAATATGGGGCTCTATATAACGGAAATACGGGGCTCTACACAGGGGAAATATGGGGCTCTATATAACGGAAATACGGGGCTCTACACAGGGGAAATATGGGGCTCTATATAACGGAAATACGGGGCTCTACACAGGGGAAATATGGGGCTCTATATAACGGAAATACGGGGCTCTACACAGGGGAAATATGGGGCTCTATATAACGGAAATACGGGGCTCTACACAGGGGAAATATGGGGCTCTATATAACGGAAATACGGGGCTCTACACAGGGGAAATATGGGGCTCTATATAACGGAAATACGGGGCTCTACACAGGGGAAATATGGGGCTCTATATAACGGAAATACGGGGCTCTACACAGGGGAAATATGGGGCTCTACACAGGAGAAATACGGGGCTCTATATAACGGAAATACGGGGCTCTACACAGGGGAAATATGGGGCTCTATATAACGGAAATACGGGGCTCTACACAGGGGAAATATGGGGCTCTATATAACGGAAATACGGGGCTCTACACAGGGGAAATATGGGGCTCTATATAACGGAAATACGGGGCTCTACACAGGGGAAATATGGGGCTCTACACAGGGGAAATATGGGGCTCTATATAACGGAAATACGGGGCTCTACACAGGGGAAATATGGGGCTCTATATAACGGAAATACGGGGCTCTACACAGGGGAAATATGGGGCTCTATATAACGGAAATACGGGGCTCTACACAGGGGAAATATGGGGCTCTATATAACGGAAATACGGGGCTCTACACAGGGGAAATATGGGGCTCTATATAACGGAAATACGGGGCTCTACACAGGGGAAATATGGGGCTCTACACAGGAGAAATACGGGGCTCTATATAACGGAAATACGGGGCTCTACACAGGGGAAATATGGGGCTCTATATAACGGAAATACGGGGCTCTACACAGGGGAAATATGGGGCTCTATATAACGGAAATACGGGGCTCTACACAGGGGAAATATGGGGCTCTATATAACGGAAATACGGGGCTCTACACAGGGGAAATATGGGGCTCTATATAACGGAAATACGGGGCTCTACACAGGGGAAATATGGGGCTCTACACAGGGGAAATATGGGGCTCTATATAACGGAAATACGGGGCTCTACACAGGGGAAATATGGGGCTCTATATAACGGAAATACGGGGCTCTACACAGGGGAAATATGGGGCTCTATACAGGAGAAATACGGGGCTCTATATAACGGAAATACGGGGCTCTACACAGGGGAAATATGAAATCTAATTTTATTTGTCACATGCGCCAAATACAACAGGTGTAGACCTTACTGTAAAATGCTTACTTAACCAACAATGCAGTTCAAGAAATAGAGTTTAAAAAACATTTACTAAATAAACTAAACTAAAAGTAACACAATAAAATAACGAGGCCATATACAGAGGGTACCGGTACATATAGATAATAAACAGTGAGTAACAGCATATGGGGCTCTATACCGGTGTGTAACACAGGGGGGCTTCCTCCCTGCTCAGCTCTGCGTGTGTGATAAAGGATGATCAGAGCTTTACCAATATGTGGGGTAGGGCGCAAGAGCTCCTGAATCATGTGTCGAGTGCTGGAGTCCCCTGTAGCTCAGTTGGTAGAGCATGGCGCTTGCAACGCCAGGGTTGTGGGTTCGTTTCCCACGGGGGGCCAGTATGAAAATGTATGCACTCACTAACTGTAAGTCGCTCTGGATAAGAGCGTCTGCTAAAATGACTAAAATGTAAATGGAGTCACCAGAATGCAATCTCTCTCACACACATTACACAAAGTAGCTAGCTAGCCTACTTCTCACAGATGCCAGCCTCTGTAGCTGCTCAACTGCAGCCCGTTTTTCAGGAGTTCCTCCAAAGTATAGCTCAATCCATCTGCTGGCATGTTAGTGTACACAAACACACACACACACACAGAGAGAAACACATCTACTCAGATTAACAAGAGCAGCATTAGCCTGCTCCCTGTAAGTAATCCACTGAAAAGGGGCCTTCCTTCCCAAGCCTAAGATGCCTAGCGCTCAGCGTGACGTTTCCCTTTAAAACTGAGTAGATACATGTCTCACAGGGCTAGGAACATACAGTGATTAATATCCCACATAAACCTTCCAGAGACAGGGCTTCATTAGTTGGTATAGCCTCGTCTAGCTCTACACTGGTTTAATGGTAGTGAGGGGTGGTACTACTGTAGACAGACAGTAGGAGATTTAACCCCCTCTATCCAGACTGGGTGTGGCCCGCCTCACTATTGAATTCCCTGCAGTAGATGTCAGGGAACTCTTGTCTCCTGATCACTGCAGCAGATGTAGGCAGGTAGGTCTATGTTCTTGAGTGTCTCTCTGGTCTCTGTGTCATGACCACATGGATGGGCCTTGGTCTCTCGGTCATATGGGTCTGGTCTCTGTGTCATGACCACATGGATGGGCCTTGGTCATACGGGTCTGGTCTGGGTGTCATGACCACATGGATGGGCCTTGGTCATACGGGTCTGGTCTGGGTGTCATGACCACATGGATGGGCCTTGGTCATACGGGTCTGGTCTGGGTGTCATGACCACATGGATGGGCCTTGGTCATACGGGTCTGGTCTGGGTGTCATGACCACATGGATGGGCCTTGGTCATACGGGTCTGGTCTGGGTGTCATGACCACATGGATGGGCCTTGGTCATACGGGTCTGGTCTGGGTGTCATGACCACATGGATGGGCCTTGGTCATACGGGTCTGGTCTGGGTGTCATGACCACATGGATGGGCCTTGGCCATACGGGTCTGGTCTGGGTGTCATGACCACATGGATGGGCCTTGGTCATACGGGTCTGGTCTGGGTGTCATGACCACAAGGATGGGCCTTGGTCATACGGGTCTGGTCTGGGTGTCATGACCACATGGATGGGCCTTGGTCATACGGGTCTGGTCTGGGTGTCATGACCACATGGATGGGCCTTGGTCATACGGGTCTGGTCTGGGTGTCATGACCACATGGATGGGCCTTGGTCATACGGGTCTGGTCTGGGTGTCATGACCACATGGATGGGCCTTGGTCTCTAGGTCATACGGGTCTGGTCTGGGTGTCATGACCACATGGATGGGCCTTGGTCTCTCTGTCATACGGGTCTGGTCTGGGTGTGAATAATATATGGGGATCCTGATCTTAGCAGTCTGTCCATCATAACGCCAAAGCCAGTATCTCCCTTCCATATCCATACCACTCTCTGTTGGCAGTGGTGTCAAGGTTGTCAGATCAGATAACGCAATGACACACTTAGCCTAAAAAAATGGCCTCATGTTGTGATGAACAACAGCTCCAGCATTGGATGTCATCTTTACATGAATGGCAACCCAGGCCCTCTCTCGTCTTCCTGCCCCCTGGCTATGACAGACAGAGCTCAGGCTCATTGTTACTGCCCAGAAGATATATCCCAGACTAGCACTACATCCTAAAAGGGGCTCAGTTAGACCCTATGTATCCTTCCTAGCCTACATTATTCTTAGTGCTTGCTAGGATCAATCAATGCTGACTGAAATGTAACATGACAGTCTCACAAAGCAACATTGTACTGTAGCGGCCAGACACCCATGCCTTCCGGTGTGTGCTGGTGTCTGTTAAAATCACCTCAGCTCCTTGAGAGGCTAGTGGCAATTAAATGCAGTAGTAGGCATGTGATGTGTAATTGGGCCCTGCCGCCAAAGCCCCTCCAACTCACCCTAGGGTGCACCCCAAATAGCACCTTATTCCCTACATAATAGTCCACTACTTTTCACCATAACCCTATGGGCCCTGGTCAAAAGTGTTGCACTACCAACCCGCTATCAAGCTCCTCAGGCTGATAAAAAGTTTACATTTGCATGTGGCGGATTACCGCGGTATTCTGCTATTCAGACACATTAACGTGTCAATACTAAACAGGCCTCTGTCACACAGGGTGTTGGATTTTCAGTTGTTGCCAATACAACCAGTCATTGGGTGATAACTTTGCCACATCCAGTCAGTCAGAACAGGACCTAGGCTAGGGGAGAATGTATAAGTGACTGAGTGGACAAAAGCACCAAAATGTTCCAGGTAGAAAATACAATATGTTGAGGGTGGTGGTCATATGTCAGCCCGCCTAACCTAAAAATAATTAACCTTTCAAATGATGCTAACATCTTGTCAGACTGCATTCCTATTTTAATGGGAGGACTGTAATAAGAAAGTTATAAACAATCTTGAGCATGTATAGTAACAATATGTAGTTACAAATCATGGACAAAGGGGGAGCATGTCGTCCTATAAACCAGGGTTCCCCAAACTCAGTCCTGTCCTGCCCCCCCCCCCCCCCCCCCCCCGTGCACGTTTTGGTTTTTACCTTAGCACTACACAGCTGATTCAAATAACCAACTCATGATCAAGCTTTGATTATTTGAATCAGCTGTGTAGTGTTAGGGCAACAAAAAAAACGTGCACCCAGAGGGGGGCCCCCAGGACAGAGTTTGGAAAACCTGCTATAAACCACTTCCTTTCACAATCCTAATTTCGCAGCAGAGGCTGGACTCCAACACCACTGTCCCTGATCCTTGCGCAACATCCGTAAACTCCCTATTTCAGACCCCACCGACATAGCTGACTGGCTGGGACAGGCCAGACAGATCATCACCACATACCAACCCGTTTTCTGTTTAACACAAAATCCTCGCAGATAATTGATACGAATACAGATTGAGCATGTCAGCTATGTAATATCAGGAATGTGATCTGGTAAATACAATACATTCAGATAAACACGAAATCTGATGTGATGGACAAAGAAATAGCTAGGGAGTGGGACTGGGGAAAAGTTAGCCAGCTAGCCACCCAGTTAGCAATGTCTGGTATGCTCGCATTCCAGTTTGTATTTATGATAAATAAGGTAGTCTAGTTATCATACGATTTTGTACTTCCATTGAATGTAGCAATCTATCAAGTAAATAGCTGACTGCTATTAATAAGATGAAAAGCACGATTGCCAACTCGGCTCATCAGATGCTAGCTAGCTAGCTAGCTAGTCTAAAGTCAGGGTGGGAAGTTGACAATAAAGCTTTCTGGTCTTGAGTTAATCGATATCTGCCAATCAAACTGTCAATATTCAAACATGCAGCGAGCAAGCATGTTCATAACGAATTTAGGCTATGGTGGTACGAAATGTGAGTTTGACAGGCAAGTTTGACAAGCTAACTAACCAGCTAGCTCTTGCTAACGTAAAGAGCGCATCGATTGCTACACTCGTGTGGCTAGCTGGTTTGGGACGCCTAGCACCCACGCCTATATTGTTGAACTGTCTACCATGAAAGCACTGTACTGAAAAACTCGTCGCTTTCAGATTAGAATAGAGGAAAGCGGAACATTTCTAAAGGTGACAATGATAGGCCGCATTACGTTACAAGCCTGGAGATTTGTATGAGGGGATTGCATGAGAAATGTGTACCTCCGCCTCCAGGGTTGCATAGCAAGCCGCCTAGCAGGGAGTATTCTCACGGGAAAAGGAAGCATCTCGAGGAACAAAAAAACAAACCCAGACAGAGCCCCTCTATCGACTGAAAACTCATTAAACCATTGTGTTGAAGCTAAACAGTCGACGCATCACGTATTTGTCGGTTAGCGCTGAGAAACAGGTTAGAACTGCTCGTGTGTGTTCGAGAGAGGGATGGAAGGAGAGGGAGAAGGGAAGGATGTCTGGCTGGCTGGTCTCACCATAAAGTCACTGCCGAAGTTATCCTCTCCTTTCTGGTCCCCTTCTCGCATAGCACAGACTCCTTGGATGAACTTTCTCAGGATATTCGCCTGGTCCATCCTCTTGGCCCGCTGTCCGGCGGCTTTTCCGGCTTTCCCACGGTATGTAAAATAAATCCAAAGTGGGGAAAACGAAGAAAAATAAATAGCTTGGGCTATGAATCCTCGCAGAGAATCATTTCAACATCCCCTACAGCCACATGTTCTTTTTCATATTCTCTTCGAGTTAAACAATAATAATCCAAACAAAAGTCGTGATTCCTTTGTTGTTGTTGTTTCTAAATATATATCACAAGCTATGTCTATAAACTAGCTATGGTTACTTGAATATAAATATCCAAACACCGGTTCACCCCTCCCAGACTCGCAGCTGCCACATTCACAAGTCAGATACAAGAGTACACGGACTGCGGTCGCCCAAAAGCCGCTTGGAAACATTCACGCCCATTTCACAAAATACCTCACTGTAATTGGTCCGTAGCGTCAAGGAATTAGTACATGATTGGTGAATAAATTACGTCAATCCAAAAGGTAAATAATTTAAGTGGGCGAAGCTCCTGTCAATCACAATGTCTCCTGTTCTTCTGTTTTATTGGTTAAATTCTACTTAGCACTTCCTTCTTAGGTTTTACTGTAATGCAATTGTTACAATGGATTGATGCGTAGAGTTCTCCCCTATATTGTGAAATGATTACAAAGAGAAGGCAATGTTTCATGTGGGTAAAATTATACCGTTGCCTAATAATATCCAACTGGGCATGGACCATGGAAATGGGTCTGTGTCCTCAGCCGTCTCTTTTGTGTCTAAGTGTGTCTTCCTCTGTGATCTCAATACACAGGCATCCAAAGTGTCAGGCAGCATTCTTGACCTGTAGAGGTTAAGAAATAAAAGGCCAGTCAGTGCATTCCCTCTCTCTCACAAACACCACTCTTTCTCTCACATTCATGTCACTTGAGAGACAGATTCATTTTGTACTGTAACACGAGGACACAGGCCAAATCTAAAAGCACATGTGTACTAATTTACTATTTGTCTCTGGTCACATGTAGTGCACTGCAGTAGGCTATATTATTTGGGATAGGGTGTCAAAAAGACAGCATATGAAGGAGGATGGCATCACATCCCCCTGAACCACCCTACTCGCAGGGGAATGAGAAACAGCCTGGGTCTAGTTCCTGTTTGTTTACAGATCTCCTCGACAAGCTGCTTCAAAGTCTTCCCCCTCAACCAGTCACTTTCATGTCACAGACAGACCCCTCTGAGAGGCTCCACTGGGTCCTCCCTCCTTTCATGTCACAGACAGACCCCTCTGAGAGGCTCCACTGGGTCCTCCCTCCTTTCATGTCACAGACAGACCCCTCTGAGAGGCTCCACTGGGTCCTCCCTCCTTTCATGTCACAGACAGACCCCTCTGAGAGGCTCCACTGGGTCCTCCCTCCTTTCATGTCACAGACAGACCCCTCTGAGAGGCTCCACTGGGTCCTCCCTCCTTTCATGTCACAGACAGACCCCTCTGAGAGGCTTCACTGGGTCCTCCCTCCTTTCATGTCACAGACAGACCCCTCTGAGAGGCTCCACTGGGTCCTCCCTCCTTTCATGTCACAGACAGACCCCTCTGAGAGGCTCCACTGGGTCCTCCCTCCTTTCATGTCACAGACAGACCCCTCTGAGAGGCTTCACTGGGTCCTCCCTCCTTTCATGTCACAGACAGACCCCTCTGAGAGGCTCCACTGGGTCCTCCCTCCTTTCATGTCACAGACAGACCCCTCTGAGAGGCTTCACTGGGTCCTCCCTCCTTTCATTGTAACAGACGCTGTGGGGTAAGCTCAGGGGATATCCTGGTTTGAGTTCAATTGTAACTTCCCCAATTTCCCCTTTGAATTACTGTAGATTTGGAATATCCTGGTTTGAGTTCAATTGTAACTTCCCCAACTTCCCCTTTGAATTACTGTAGATTTGGAAGTTGTGTTAGCATGACAAGGCTGTATGGGCGACCCCCCCACTGACTGACAGCCTGTAAAGAAATATACATTCTGTTGATTTATTTGACTTTTCTTTTGAAAATCACAGTTTCCATAGCGATTAATTTTGCCTTATTTATTTGTTTTCTTTTTAACGATTTGCAATCTTTACTTCATCTTACCCAGCATGGGATTTTCTGACTCAACATGATTACTTGCTCGGGGGTCAAACATGTTCTGTATTATTGTGTGTGTGTGTGTGTGTGTGTGTGCGTGCCTGCATGCGTGCATGCGTGCGTGCGTGCGTGTGTTTGTGTATAAACATGTATTGAGCACTTACATCTAACATTATTTGTATCATATTGCTGTAATGACCGTGCTCCTCAGAGTTAGAATAATCTAAATTCATAACAGCAAAATAAAACTAGTAGGTCTAACAAGCACAGCAAACCATTTGTGAGCTGCATATTTCTCCCAACAACTTGTACACTCATAGTTAGAGCTCTCATAGGATTTGTCTCATGTCTAGTTCAGAACTGCTTAGAAACATTCAAATTCTCACTGTCTCACACGACACATTTTCACCACAAATGATGGACCGTGATCATATTCATCCTCAGACTAGCCTGCTGCTACTACTAAAACAAGACAACTATCTCACAACTATGCAACGACGGACTGACCCTCCTACATGTATTTTCATAATGCACGTTGTGTTCTTTGCTGTGAGCTGTGGAAATGTTGTACTGTATTTGCAGAAATACTATTTTTTTGTTATTTTTATTAGGATATTTTATAATATATACAAGACGTTCAGTAGCGTACAAACTCACAGGGAGAGTTTCAGCCTGCAGTGTTCGTCACACAGGAATCATGGTGGATTTGTATTCTGAATTGAATCATCACCAGACTAAAGAGCTAAATAGAGGCTTATTCATGATTAATTCCTCTCAGTAGCAGTTCGCCCTGACATCCAAGAAGCACTCAAGTAGCACCATGGTAAGAGCGGCCTCCAAAAGGAACCAGCCCTCCTATTTTTCCTCAGGCTCCATCAATGGCAACAAAACCCCCATTCAGGCTAGTCTGGGGGCGGGGAACAGAGGAGACCAAGCTGTAAAGGAGCCAGCTAGCCTGCCTTAGAGACACACACAGGCAGGCCGAAGCCTGGCGGAACGCTCAGTTCCCCTTATGTCCAGTGAGTGGCTGTTTGGATTCAGAGAGCAGGATCGAAGTGGCTCAGTTCTCAGCTTTTAAAGAAAAGGAGCTTTACTTATTTCTGTCCCGCTGTGTTCTTCTCACCCATCTGATACTCTTTCCTCATTTTATGATATTTGGAAACATTTGAATGACACTATTTCTGTCTCAAAACCATATTCCCTTTATAGTGCACTACTTTGGACCAGATATCCCTACGTGGCTCCGGTCTGAGGTAGTGCACTATATTGGGAATAAGGTGTCAGTCATTTGTTAATTTGCACATTGACAGTAGGCTATTACATTTGAGTCATTTAGCAGACGCTCTTATCCAGAGTGACTTACAGTTAGTGCATTCATCTTAAGATAGCTAGGTGAGACAACCACACATCTCAGTCATAGTAAATACATTGTTATTACTCTGCATTTCCAGACATCTGTCTGCTCATCATTCACTGCAGGGAAAAACGTGTGGGCAATGCGATGACCATCTCACAGAGATGAGGTCACAATTCCTTCAGCATTCCCTCAGTGTACCTAACATGTTCAGTGACCCTACTGGCAGCTCTGAGAATACATGAGAAAACAAAAAGAGAATTACTTGACACATTGGAAAGAATTAACCAAAAAACAAAGCACACTGGAATGCTATTTGGCCCTAAACAGAGAGTACACAGTGGCAGAATACCTGACACGATCTGGGTTGGACAGACGCTGGGAGACAGGAAGTAAGTACAGGCTGATGATATAATAAATAAAAGACATGGAACAAAACACGGACAGCGTCTGGACAGGGGAAACGAAACAACAGCAATGCAGCCAAATGTATGACCATATTAGAGACACATATTTCCCTTAGATTATACCCACAAAGAATTAGAAAACGAATCCAATTTTGATAAACTTCCATATCTACTGGGTGAAAAACCACAGTGTGCCATCACAGCAGCAAGATTTGTGACCTGTTGCCACAAGAAAAGGGCAACCAGTGAAGAACAAACACCATTGTAAATACAACCCATATTTATGTTTATTTATTTTCCCTTTTGTACTTTAACTATTTGCACATCATTATAACACTGTATATAGACATAATATGACATTTGAAATGTCTTTACTCTTTTGAAACTTGTGTGAGTGTAATGTTTACTGTTTATTTTTTATTGTCTATTTCACTTTTGTTTATTGACTATTTCACTTGCTTTGGGAATGTAAACATATGTTTCCCATGCCAATAAAGCCCTTTGATACTCCTCAGTCAGTTATTCCAGTAGTTCCAGAACTTCCAGTAGTTGTTCAGGTGGTTGACTCAAATCATCGGGGAACATCGGGAGCCAATCCTGTCTGACCTCTGATGAAATCTAGTCAATGCTTTCCTTTTCACACGGGGCTCTAGCCTCTGTAGTGTGCTGTGCTCGTAAAAACCCAGAACCATAACAGACACGGGATGTGTCCCAAATTGCACCCTAGACCCTCTATAGTGCACTACGTTTGACCAGAGCTCTATGGAATACAGACCATGGGTTATATGGCTCCCTACTGGTGGCGAATCCATCAACAGCTCCATGGCAGACTGGTAATCACCACCTATAAATACTACAGACATCGGTCTCATTATTTTGCCCTCCATTCCAATACACTTCCTGTTTCTTATTTCTGTGTTTGTGACATATATGATCTGGGTGTATATGACCCTTGTATGGAGGTATATAGTGACTGTGGGACATTGGGCGGGTTTGAGCAGATTATTTTTGTCAAGTCGGAGACCATTGTTGGTCACCATTGTTGGTCGCCGTCTTTCAAAGTGTGTTGCATTATGGGGATAAAACTTGCGCTTACATGTCGACTGCATTAACTTTATAAAAAGTATGTGATCAAAGGGTTTCGACTGCAGGAACCAACTTTGCCGCGATTCATGTATACCCTAGATATAGATAAATTAATGTGATATTTGAGGCTCTCTCTCACTAATTAATTTGTACAATGTATACACAATATTATATTATGATTTCAGTTTGTGAGTGTGTGATACAGTTGAAGTCGGAAGTTTACATACACCTTAGCCAAACACATTTAAACTCAGTTTTTCACAATTCCTGACATTTCATCCTAGTAAAAATTCCCTGTTTTAGGTCAGTTAGGATCACCACTTTATTTTAAGAATGTGAAATGTCAGAATAATAGTAGAGAGAATGATCTATTTCAGCTTTTATTTCCTCACATTCCCAGTGGGTCAGAAGTTTACATACACTCAATTAGTATTTGGTAGCATTGCCTTTAAATTGTTTAACTTTGGTCAAACGTTTCGGGTAACCTTCCACAAGCTTCCCACAATAAGTTGGGTGAATTTTGGCCCATTCCTCCTGACAGAGCTGGTGTAACTGAATCAGGTTTGTAGGCCTCCTTGCTCGCATAAGCTTTTTCAGTTCTGCCCACAAATGTTCTATAGGATTGAGGTCAGGCCTTTGTGATGGCCACTCCAACACCTTGACTTTGTTGTCCTTAAGCCATTTTGCCACAGCTTTGGAAGTGTATGCTTGGGGTCATTGTGTCACGACTTCCGCCGAGGCTGCCTCCCCTCCTTGTTCGGGCAGGCTTCGGCGTTCGTCGTCACCGGCTTACTAACCACTGCTGCTCCATATATCATCATTCCATTTGTCTTGTCTTGTCAAGTACACACACCTGGTTCATATCCCCTCATTAGTCCGTGTATAAGTGTTCCCTCTGCGCCGGTTTTGGAGCAGTGGCTTCTTCCTTGCTGAGCGGCCTTTCAGGTTAAGTCGATAGAGGACTCGTTTTACTGTGGATGTAGATACTTTTGTACCTGTTTCCTCCAGCATCTTCACAAGGTCCTTTGCTGTTGTTCTGGGATTGATTTGCACATTTCGCACCAAAGTACGTTCATCTCTAGGAGACAGAACGCATCTCCTTCCTGAGCGGTATGATGGCTGCGTGGTCCCATGGTGTTTATACTTGCGTACTATTGTTTGTACAGATGAACGTGGTACCTTCAGGCATTTGGAAATTGCTCCCAAGGATGAACCAGACTTGTGGAGGTCTACAATTTTTTTTCTGAGGTCTTTGCTGATTTCCTTTGATTTTCCCATGATGTCAAGCAAAGAGGCCCTGAGTTTGAAGGTAGGCCTTGAAGTACATCCACAGGTACACCTCCAATTGACTCAAATGATGTCAATTAGCCTATCAGAAGCTTCTAAAGCCATGACATCATTTTCTGGAATTTTCCAATCTGTTTAAAGGCACAGTCAACTTAGTGTATGTAAACTTCTGATCCACTGTAATTGTGATACAGTGAATTATAAGTGAAATAATCTGTCTGTAAACAATTGTTGGAAAAATTACTTGTGTCATGCACAAAGTAGATGTCCTAACCGACTTGCCAAAATGATAGTTTGTTAACAAGAGATTTGTGGAGTGGTATGTAAACTTCAGACTTCAACTGTATGGGGGTTAGAGACATGTTGATTTCGACATTATGAAGAAAAACTTTTATAAACAAAGGGAACACTGTCATGTTGATCTGAGCCTTGCTGTTGGAAAACCACATTAATGCCCGACTTTCAGCTGTTGCAGTTGCAGTTGCACCTCCCCCGACCTCACTCCATGACTTTCGTCTACAGTCGGTTGCTTTAACCTTACCACTCAAACGTTCCCATTGTTTCCTCTGAGTGGGTAACCTCCATTAGAGGGACTCAGCAGGCCTGATGACTGTGGTAGAAGAGTTGATAATTAAGTTTGGTGGCATTGAAACAGTGTGCAGGTGTTTCTCTAGCCCTGAGACATAGCTGGAGACCCCAATGGCCCCCTATATGTAGGGATCTACAGCCATGTCTCAGACCACGTTCTTCTCATAAAAAGCTCCATTCCAATGCCCCTCTATAACAGTGTTACTTGTGGCC
>NC_139992.1:77351559-77374059 GCF_964263955.1 Coregonus lavaretus | reverse complement strand
ATCTCTACAGTATATCCTCATAGTGCTCCTCCTCTCCTATCTCTACAGTATGTCCTCATAGTGCTCCTCCTCTCTTATCTCTACAGTATGTCCTCATAATGCTCCTCCTCTCCTATCTCTACAGTATGTCCTCATAGTGCTCCTCCTCTAATATCTCTACAGTATGTCCTCATAGTGCTCCTCCTCTCCTATCTCTACAGTATGTCCTCATAGTGCTCCTCCTCTCCTATCTCTACAGTATGTCATCATAGTGCTCCTTCTCTCCTATCTCTACAGTATATCCTCATAGTGCTCCTCCTCTCCTATATCTACAGTATGTCCTCATAATGCTCCTCCTCTCTTATCTCTACAGTATGTCCTCATAGTGCTCCTCCTCTCTTATCTCTACAGTATGTCCTCATAGTGCTCCTCCTCTCTTATCTCTACAGTATGTCCTCATAGTGCTCCTCCTCCCCTATCTCTACAGTATGTCCTCATAGTGCTCCTCCTCTAATATCTCTACAGTATGTCCTCATAGTGCTCCTCCTCTCCTATCTCTACAGTATGTCCTCATAGTGCTCCTCCTCTCTTATCTCTACAGTATGTCCTCATAGTGCTCCTCCTCTCTTATCTCTACAGTATGTCCTCATAGTGCTCCTCCTCTCTTATCTCTACAGTATGTCATCATAGTGCTCCTCCTCTCCTATCTCTACAGTATGTCCTCATAGTGGTCCTCCTCCATCATGTTACTGAAGAATCAGTCTAGACAACTGTCTGTCAACACACCATAACCAAGTTACTGAAGGATCAGTCTAGACCACTGTCTGTCAACACACAATAACCATGTTACTGAAGGATCAGTCCAGACCACTGTCTGTCAACACACCATAACCAAGTTCCTGAAGGATCAGTCTAGACCACTGTCTGTCAACACACGATAACCAAGTTACTGAATGATCAGTCTAGACCACTGTCTGTCAACACACGATAACCAAGTTACTGAAGGATCAGTCTAGACCACTGTCTGTCAACACACCATAACCAAGTTACTGAAGGATCAGTCTAGACCACTGTCTGTCAACACACCATAACCAAGTTACTGAAGGATCAGTCTAGACCACTGTCTGTCAACACACCATAACCAAGTTACTAAAGGATCAGTCTAGACCACTGTCTGTCAACACACCATAACCAAGTTACTGAAGGATCAGTCCAGACCACTGTCTGTCAACACACCATAACCAAGTTCCTGAAGGATCAGTCTAGACCACTGTCTGTCAACACACGATAACCATGTTACTGAAGGATCAGTCTAGACCACTGTCTGTCAACACACCATAACCAAGTTACTGAAGGATCAGTCTAGACCACTGTCTGTCAACACACGATATCCATGTTACTGAATGATCAGTCTAGACCACTGTCTGTCAACACACAATAACCATGTTACTGAAGGATCAGTCTAGACCACTGTATGTCAACACACAATAACCATGTTACTGAAGGATCAGTCTAGACTACTGTCTGTCAACACACCATAACCAAGTTACTGAAGGATCAGTCTAGACCACTGTCTGTCAACACACCATAACCAAGTTACTGAAGGATCAGTCTAGACCACTGTCTGTCAACACACGATATCCATGTTACTGAATGATCCGTTTTTTTTATGCCATTTAGCAGACGCTTTTATCCAAAGCGACTTACAGTCATGCGTGCATACATTTTGTGTATGGGTGGTCCCTATAACTTATATTATGATTATTATTATCATGATGATGATGATTATTATTATCCTTATTATTATTATTATTTTATTTGACCTTTATTTAAGCAGGGGTCATGCTGAGACCACCTAGAGTATCTTTTGCAGACGAGCCCTGCATGAACACATTACATATTACATTTTTAGTCATTTAGCAGACGCTCTTATCCAGAGCGACTTACAGGAGCAATTAGGGTTAAGTGCCTTGCTCAAGGGCACATCGACATATTTTTCACCTAGTCAGCTCGGGGATTAGAACCAGCGACCTTTCGGTTACTGGCACAACGCTCTTAACCACTAAGCTACCTGCCGCCCTACATCAACAAACAATAGTTTCACTATCTATATAAACATCAATTACACTATACTTAAGCAATCAGGCCCGAGGGGTGTGGTATATGGCCAATATACCACGGCTAATGGCTGTTCCTAGGCACAACGCAACGCGGAGTGTCTGGATACAGCCCTTAGCCGTGGTATATTGGCCATATACCACCGACCTCCGAGGTGCCTTATTGCTATTATAAACTGGTTACCAATGTAATTAGAACAGTATAAATAAATGTTTTGTCATACCCGTGGTATACAGTCTGACACACCACGGCTGTCAGCCAATCAGCATTCAGGGCTCAAACCACCCAGTTTATAAACATATATAAACAAATAAATTACACTATATACAGTGGGGAGAACAAATATTTGATACACTGCCGATTTTGCAGGTTTTCCTACTTACAAAGCATGTAGAGGTCTGTAATTTTTATCATAGGTACACTTCAACTGTGAGAGACGGAATCTAAAACAACAATCCAGAAAATCTGTCACGATCGTCGGGAACAGAGGACCAAGGCGCAGCGTTGAAGGCGAACATACTTTTTATTGAATGATTACACGAACAAAACAACAAACGATAACGTGACGTCCTCGGTCTAACACAAACCACACTGGAACAAGATCCCACAAACACTGTGGGAACACAGCCTGTCTAAATATGGTTCCCAATCAGAGACAACCAGCAACAGCTGACACTCGTTGCCTCTGATTGAGAACCACTCTGGCCAACATATACATACATGAACTAGAAAAACAACGAACACTCACACCCTGGCTCACCATACAAGCCTCCCCAGAGCCAGGGCGTGACAGTACCCCCCCCCCCCAAAGGCGCGGACTCCGACCGCGCCAACCAAATACCACAGGGGAGGGACCGGGTGGGCACTCAGCCTTGGCGGCGGATCCGGCTCCGGGCATGATCCCCACTCCCTCTCTAACCCCCCAAAGTACCCCTGGTCCGGTCTGGCCCTGCTGACCGGAGCTGGACTGCACACTGGTGGAGCGGATTGCTCTAGCTCCGGCGTGAAGCAGCTGACCCGTGCCGAACCAGGCACCGGTGGAACAGGCACGGGCTGTGCCGGACTGACGACGCACACCACTGGCTTGGTGTGGGGAGCAGGAACGGGCCGAGCCGGGCTGACGAAACGCACCCCTGACTTGGTGCGGGGAGCAGGAGCGGGCCGGACCGGGCTGACGAAGCGCACCACTGACTTGGTGCGGGGAGCAGGAACGGGCCGAGCCGGGCTGACGAAGCGCACCACTGACTTGGTGCGGGGAGCAGGAGCGGGCCGAGCTGGGCTGACGAAACGCACCACTGACTTGGTGCGGGGAGCAGGAGCGGGCCGGACCGGGCTGACGAAGCGCACCACTGACTTGGTGCGGGGAGCAGGAACGGGCCGAGCCGGGCTGACGAAGCGCACCACTGACTTGGTGCGGGGAGCAGGAGCGGGCCGAGTTGGGCTGACGAAACGCACCACTGACTTGGTGCGGGGAGCAGGAGCGGGCCGGACCGGGCTGACGAAGCGCACCACTGACTTGGTGCGGGGAGCAGGAACGGGCCGAGCCGGGCTGACGAAGCGCACCACTGACTTGGTGCGGGGAGCAGGAGCGGGCCGAGCTGGGCTGACGAAACGCACCACTGACTTGGTGCGGGGAGCAGGAGCGGGCCGGACCGGGCTGACGAAGCGCACCACTGACTTGGTGCGGGGAGCAGGAACGGGCCGAGCCGGGCTGACGAAGCGCACCACTGACTTGGTGCGAGGAGCAGGAGCGGGCCGAGCTGGGCTGACGAAACGCACCACTGACTTGGTGCGGGAAGCAGGAGCGGGCCGGACCGGGCTGACGAAGCGCACCACTGACTTGGTGCGGGGAGCAGGAGCGGGCCGGACCGTACTGGGAACACACACCACTGGCCCTACGCGGGGATCAGGAACAGGCCGGACCGGACTGGCAACACACCCCAGTACGTCTCGCCGTGCCTCTACATCATCTTTCCCCCTGGTGACCAGTGACTCCCGTAACCTGGCGGCCTCCTGCTGCCCCGTCGTCCACGGCGTGAGCCCCCCCCCTAAACAATTTCTGGGCGTCTCTCCTACCCGTGGACCAGGTCTCCATGTCTCTCGCCAGACTTTCGCCCTTCTGCTTCCAGGTCCAGCCTCTCTCTTCCTCACACTGCTTGACCCAGTCGAGGAGGCGAAGGAGATCCGCTAGAGATCTCCCTGGCGATGGCTCCTGGACACGCTGCTTGGTCCAGTCTTGGTGGGATCTTCTGTCACGATCGTCGGGAACAGAGGACCAAGGCGCAGCGTTGAAGGCGAACATACTTTTTATTTAATGATTACACGAACAAAACAACAAACGATAACGTGACGTCCTCGGTCTAACACAAACCACACTGGAACAAGATCCCACAAACACTGTGGGAACACAGCCTGTCTAAATATGGTTCCCAATCAGAGACAACCAGCAACAGCTGACACTCGTTGCCTCTGATTGAGAACCATTCTGGCCAACATAGACATACATGAACTAGAAAAACAACGAACACTCACACCCTGGCTCAACATACAAGCCTCCCCAGAGCCAGGGCGTGACAAAATCACATTGTATGATTTTTAAGTCATTAATTTGCAATTTATTGCATGACATAAGTATTTGATCACCTACCAACCAGTAAGAATTCCGGCTCTCACAGACCTGTTAGTTTTTCTTTAAGAAGCCCTCCTGTTCTCCACTCATTACCTGTATTAACTGCACCTGTTTGAACTCGTTACCTGTATAAAAGACACCTGTCCACACACTCAATCAAATAGACTCCAACCTCTCCACAATGGCCAAGACCAGAGAGCTGTGTAAGGACATCAGGGATAAGATTGTAGACCTGCACAAGGCTGGGATGGGCTACAGGACAATAGGCAAGCAGCTTGGTGAGAAGGCAACAACTGTTGGTGCAATTATTAGAAAATGGAAGAAGTTCAAGATGATGGTCAATCACCCTCGGTCTGGGGCTCCATGCAAGATCTCATCTCGTGGGGCATCAATGATCATGAGGAAGTTGAGGGATCAGCCCAGAACTACACGGCAGGACCTGCTCAATGACCTGAAGAGAGCTGGGACCACAGTCTCAAAGAAAACCATTAGTAACACACTACGCCATCATGGATTAAAATTCTGCAGCGCACGCAAGGTCCCCCTGCTCAAGCCAGCGCATGTCCAGGCCTGTCTGAAGTTTGCCAATGACCATCTGGATGATCCAGAGGAGGAATGGGAGAAGGTCATGTGGTCTGATGAGACAAAAATAGAGCTTTTTGGTCTAAACTCCACTCGCCGTGTTTGGAGGAAGAAGAAGGATGAGTACAACCCCAAGAACACCATCCCAACCGTGAAGCATGGAGGTGGAAACATCATTCTTTGGGGATGCTTTTCTGCAAAGGGGACAGGACGACTGCACCGTATTGAGGGGAGGATGGATGGGGCCATGTATCGCGAGATCTTGGCCAACAACCTCCTTCCCTCAGTAAGAGCATTGAAGATGGATCGTGGCTGGGTCTTCCAGCATGACAACGACCCGAAACACACAGCCAGGGCAACTAAGGAGTGCCTCCGTAAGAAGCATCTCAAGGTCCTGGAGTGGCCTAGCCAGTCTCCAGACCTGAACCCAATAGAAAATATTTGGAGGGAGCTGAAAGTCCGTATTGCCCAGCGACAGCCCCGAAACCTGAAGGATCTGGAGTAGGTCTGTATGGAGGAGTGGGCCAAAATCCCTGCTGCAGTGTGTGCAAACCTGGTCAAGACCTACAGGAAACGTATGATCTCTGTAATTGCAAACAAAGGTTTCTGTACCAAATATTAAGTTCTGCTTTTCTGATGTATCAAATACTGATGTCATGCAATAAAATGCAAATTATTACTTAAAAATCATACAATGTGAGATTCTGTCTCTCACAGTTGAAGTGTACCTATGATAAAAATTACAGACCTCTACATGCTTTGTAAGTAGGAAAACCTGCAAAATCGGCAGTGTATCAAATACTTGTTCTCCCCACTGTATATCTATATACACATCAATTACACTATACATATCTACAGTATATACACATCAATTACACTATACATATCTACAGTATATGCACACCAATTACACTATACATATCTACAGTATATACACATCAATTACACTATACATATCTACAGTATATACACATCAATTACACTATACATATCTACAGTATATACACATCAATTACACTATACAAACTTTGTTCCAGTACAAATATAAAGACATTCAATGTGTTAAGGCAGAGATACATAGGGATCAGTATGGGCTCTCTGTATATCGCTACCAGATACAGAAGACTGTAGGAATATGAATGGTACTGGAACGTTGTCAAAAGGTAGAAGAACAGTCTCTGTAACAGAATATTTTCATGTTCATATTTTGGAAACCTAAAGTCCATATTCACCCACACAAAGAATAGAAACAGCATGGAGTCCATATTCACCCACACAGAGAATAGAAACAACATGGGAGTCCATATTCACCCACACAGAGAATAGAAACAGCATGGGAGTCCATATTCACCCACACAGAGAATAGAAACAGAGGGGTAGTGGGAGGGTGTGTATGTGTGTAGGGCTTCGGGAGGGGTGCTGTGGCTGATGTGGCAGTGGGTGCTGTGTTTGTGTTTGTGTGTGTGTGGAGACACCCTCTATGTCACCCTCACCAGCCCCTCAGACTCCAGGCTGCATGTCTCTGTCCCAAATCATATGTCTGTTTCCTTTTTAGCTCTCTGATTTTCACCACACAGGCCCGGTTTACACACATGCACACACACACACACACACACACACACATACACACACACATACACACACACACACACACACACACACACACACACACACACACACACACACACACACACACACACACACAACAGGGGCCCGTCCACCACGACTGTCTCTCCCATTCTGCTGAGAGCCAGACGGAGGCGGTCGGACCCTCTGTCAGATTTAGAACCTCCACATAATTGCTGTCCTGGCCTGTATGTGTGAGAGCTGTGTGTGTGTGTGTGTGTGAGAGAGAGTGTATCTGTGTGTATAAGAGAGAGTTTGTGTGTGTATCTGACTGTGTGTGTGTGTGTGTTTGTGAGCCGTGTGTATCTGTGTGTGTGTGTGTGTGTGTGTGTGTGTGTGTGTGAGCCGTGTGTCGTGTAAGCCATGTGTGTGTGTGGATGTGTGTGTGTGAGAGAGAGTGTATCTGTGTGTGTAAGAGAGAGTTTGTGTGTGTATCTGACTGTGTGTGTGTGTGTGTGTGTGTTTGTATCTGTGTGTGTGTGTGTGTGTTTGTATCTGTGTGTGTGTGTATGTGTGTGTGTGTGTGTGTGTGTGTGTGTGTGTGTGTGTGTGTGTGTGTGTGTGTGTGTGTGTGTGTGTGTGTGTGTGTGTGTGTGTGTGTGTCATGGGGGGAAGAGTCCCACACGGACTGAGGGGGGAAGAGTCCCACACGGACTGAACCGCAGTTCTGAACAGAAACACAAACACATGAGAACCCACTGGCAGAACAGAACCAGCTGGAACAGGCCATCCATCAAACAATAACGGAACTGAAAACCCAAATTAAAGAAAGACGTGCCCACCCCACCCCACCCCACCCCACAGCCACACTGAGAAGCGAGGCGGGGGGACCATTTGCATAAACCCTGCAGCCGTGCTCTCCCAAATACAGGATTAGTTGTGTGTGTGTGTGTGTGTGTGTGTGTGTGTAGTGGGGCAAGCTTTGAGAGTTGTTATTAGTTCCACAATTCATCTTAAATAACCCCCCCCCCCCCCCCCCCCTCTCTCTAATACTCCCTCTTTCCAAGCGACTATGGAACAAACAGCATCCAGCCAGTGACTGGGAAGCCACTCAACAACAAGGCTGAGGGTTTTATGTGCTTGGTGAGAGAGTCTAGAGGATGGTGATGGTGTGGTGGTACGGGTGCCGCCATGCCTCAATCCAGACACACAGTGCGTCTAAAATGGCACCATGATCCCTAAAGTAGTGCACTACTTTTGACCAGAGGACACATAGGGCCCCGGTCAAAAGTAGTGCCCTATATAGGGGATAGGGTGCCATTTTAGACGCAGCCACAGGCTATCCGGTCTTGAGGAAGCACTGTCTGGTTGGCTGCAGCAGTGTTGTCCCTGGTTTAGCTGTTGTTAGGCTGTGAATCACCGACCTCATTTTGGGTGTGTTGGTCTCTAGGTCACAGAAATCACTGGTCTCATCTGGGGTGTTTTGGTCTCTGGGTCAAGTAAGACTTCGGTCTCTCTAGTCTTCTATGAACAGTGAACACACATCTGCTTGAAGTGCAGTGACAGGTGATTTTGGTTTTCACTAAACTGAGCCATATTTTCATAACATTCAACAGAGGTTAAATGAAAGGTCATGTTTTGAATGACTACTGTAAAGTTCTAGGTTTGCATCTGAAATGGCATCCTATTCCCTAAATTTCACCCCATTCCCTAAATGGCATCCTATACCCTAAATGGCATCCTATTCCCTAAATGGCATCCTATTCCATAAATGGCACCCTATTCCCTAAATGGCACCCTATTCCCTAAATGGCATCCTATACCCTAAATGTCACCCTATTCCCTAAATGGCACCCTATTCCCTAAATAGCACCCTATTCCCTAAATGGCACCCTATTCCACCCTATTCCCTAAATGGCACCCTATACCCTAAATGGCATCCTATTCCATAAATGGCACCCTATTCCCTAAATTTCACCCTATTCCCTAAATGGCATCCTATACCCTAAATGGCATCCTATTCCCTAAATGGCATCCTATTCCATAAATGGCACCCTATTCCCTAAATGGCATCCTATTCCCTAAATGGCACCCTATTCCCTAAATGGCACCCTATTCCCTAAATGGCACCCTATTCCCTAAATGGCACCCTATTCCCTAAATGGCAACCTATTCCATAAATGCACCCTATAAATGGCACCCTATTCCCTAAATGGCAACCTATTCCATAAATGCACCCTATAAATGGCACCCTATTCCCTAAATGGCACCCTATTCCACCCTATTCCCTAAATGGCACCCTATACCCTAAATGGCACCCTATTCCATAAATGGCACCATATACCCTAAATGGCATCCTATTCCACCCTATTCCATAAATGGCACCCTATTGCCTAAATGGCATCCTATTCCATAAATGGCACCCTATTCCCTAAATGGCATCCTATTCCTTATACAGAGAGGGATGTATCAAAGCCTGAAACACACTGGTCTGGTATGAAGGCTTGGCGGAAGGAAACTCACACTGACAGTGTGTCCAGTCATAGTTCAATTCAAATAAATTCCTTCCTAATGCGGACATTGACTCACAAAACCTACACGTAGGGGGCACTCAACATTCCCAGTGAGTACCAGTCATAACTGAGTCACACCAGCTCAACAATAGAATGGAGCCATGTCAAATGCAGGTACAGTACATTGTAGATACACTCACCATCACTTGTATAAACTGTAGGCACACTTCTACACAATCTGATCCTAGAGCTGTGCCTACAGGCATCTACAACAATGTACACTCCCAGGGCCATCTCTAGGACCTCTCAGGAATCCAACCATACACCAGGAAGAGGATGTTAATTACTGTAAGATAATTGGACAATGCATCATTATAAGAGTAATGTCGATGGTAACTCGGTTATAATGTGTCTAGAGTCATGTTGATGGTATCTCAGTTATAATGTGTCTAGAGTCATGTTGATGGTATCTCAGTTATAATGTGTCTAGAGTCATGTTGATGGTAACTCAGTTATAATGTGTCTAGTCATGTTGATGGTAACTCAGTTATAATGTGTCTAGAGTCATGTTGATGGTTACTCAGTTATAATGTGTCTAGAGTCATGTTGATGGTAACTCAGTTATAATGTGTCTAGAGTCATGTTGATGGTATTTCAGTAGCTGTAGCTGATGCAATACCAAATAACGGAGCAATTTCACACGTTTACTTTTAGAAATGTACAAATAATAAAGTATGTGTGGTGCCGCAATAATACACTGCTTTGAGATGTCCCTACTAGGCTACTGTAGGTCTATGCAGAACAGGGACGGGGCTCGCATTAGGTTTCTATACACTAGCTCCACCGCGTGGTTACAAAGCTATATTGCAGATTTGATGGACATCGCACTTTTACATTTTAGTCATTTAGCAGACGCTCTTATCCAGAGCGACTTACAGTTAATGAGTGCATACATTTTTTTTTCTTCTTCATACTGGCCCCCCGTGGGAATCGAACCCACAACCCTGGCGTTGCAAACGCCATGCTCTACCAACTGAGCTACACGGGGCTATGACTAGCCTAATGTATTGTCGGGTAGTATTATATAGTGCTATGACTAGTAGATTGAATGGTTAGTGAGGTAGCCATTTCAATAATAGGAGACAATGCATGAGGGACACAAAGACGCCAACATAGCAAAACGAAGATAATCTAGGCTATTGTGAAAGTTAAATAAATAACCTTCGGTGTTTGTGTATGTTTTAACCCTCTGGTGGTTGCACCGCACATACTTTACATTTTTTATTTTGACCATAATCAGGTGACACCCAGGCAGGCAACGAAGGCGGTGAGAGATTCCGATCCACCGGAGTGATCGCTTGTCCGGCCTATCCCAGCGGGCGTCTCCGCTGTCAGACCGGAGAGGGAGGGCTCTATGACAGGGTGCAGCGAGCTGTGAATATTGTTCGGTGTGAAATTGAGTAAGGACTGTATGGTTGCAGATCTCTAGGGAAGTGATTTTCTTTCAAATCCCGCCTTCTGCTTTGTTTTCGGTGTGTAAAACACTGCTTAAACGGCTACTGGACTATCAGAAAAACGTTATTTACAACTATCACATGGTGTTGCATGATATGACAAGTTGTAACTTCAGGCTATAGGGATGGCATCTATTGGATAGTGTGAAATCTTGTAGGCTGTAATTGAAGGGATTTCTTCGTAACTGTTTGATGCATAATAGACCTGGAAATCAGTAAGTTGTGGAGGAGGTCAACTGCACACATGTTGCAACTAAGCGCAACTTTTGATTTGCAGCAGGATGTGGTGTCAAGTATATTCAAGAAAGAGGCGACCGTGGGAGGAATCAAAGGTAAGAGCTATCTGGTTGTCTCACTAACGATATCCAAAACCTATACTTTGCGCCTTTACGCCAAGGTGACAATGTGTGACAAATACCATGATAGTAGTGACATATGTAATGGCAATATGTATTCAGTGGTGGAAAAAGTACCCAATTTTCATACTTGAGTAAAACAATGTAAAGATACCTTAACAGAAAATGACTCAAGTAAAAGTGAAAGTCACCCAGTAAAATACTACTTGAGTAAAAGTCTAAAAGTATTTGGTTTTAAATATACTTAAGTATCAAAAGTAAAAGTATACACTACCTGTCAAAAGTTTTAGAACACCTACTCATTCAAGAGTTTTTCTTAATTTTTACTATTTTCTACATTGTAGAACAATAGTGAAGACATCAAACCAATGAAATAACACACATGGAATCATGTAGTAACCAAAAAAGTGTTAAACAAATCATAAATATCTTTTATATTTGAAATTCTTCAAATAGCCACCATTTGCTTTGATGACAGCTTTGCACACTTTAGGCATTCTCTCAACCAGCTTCATAAGGTAGTCACCTGGAATGCATTTCAATTAACTGGTGTGCCTTCTTAAAAGTTAATTTGTGGAATTTCTTTCCTTCTTAATTCATTTGAGCCAATCAGTTGTGTTGTGACAAGGTAGGGGGTGTATACAGAAGATAGCCCTATTTGGTAAAAGACCAAGGCCATATTATGGCAAGAACAGCTGAAATAAGCAAAGAGAAATTACAGTCCATCATTACTTTAAGACATGAAGGTCAGTCAATGCAGAACATTTCAAAAACTTTGAACGTTTCTTTAAGTGCAGTCGCCAAAACCATCAAGTGCTATGATGAAACTGGCTCTCATGAGGACCGCCACAGGAATGGAAGACCCAGAGTTACCTTTGCTGCAGAGGATACGTTAATTAGAGTTACCAGCCTCAGAAATTGCAGGCCAAATAAATGCTTCACAGAGTTCAAGTAACAGACACATCTCAACATCAACTGTTCAGAGGAGACTGTGTGAATCAGGCCTTCATGGTCGAATTGCTGCAAAGACACCACTATTAAAGGACACCAATAAGAAGAAGATACTTGCTTGGGCCAAGAAATACGAGCAATGGACATAGTGTCTTTGTGAGATGCGGTGTGGTTGAACGGATGATCTCCGCATGTGTAGTTCCCACCGTAAAGCATGGAGGATGAGGTGTTATGGTGTGGGGGTGCTTTGTTGGTGACACTGCGATTTATTTAGAGTTCAAGGCACACTTAACCAGCATGGCTACCACAGCATTCTGCAGTGATATGCCATCCCATCTGGTTTGGGCTTAGTGGGACTATCATTTGTTTTTCAACAGGACAATGACCCAACACACCTCCAGGCTGTGTAAGGGCTATTTTACCAAGAAGGAGAGTGATGGAGTGCTGCATCAGATGACCTGGCCTCCACAATCCCCCGACCTCAACCATATTGAGAGTGAAGGAAAAGCAGCCAGCAAGTGCTCAGCATATGTGGGAACTCCTTCAAGACTGGAAAAGCATTCCAGGTGAAGCTGGTTGAGAGAATGCCAAGCGTGTGCAAAGCTGTCATCAAGGCAAAGGGTGGCTATTTTAAGAATCTCAAATATAAAATATATTTTCATTTGTTTTGCACTTTTTTGGTTACTACATGATTTCATATGTGTTATTTCATAGTTTTGATGTCTTCACTATTATTCTACAATGTAGAAAATAGTAAAAATAAAGAAAAACCCTTGAATGAGTAGGTGTTCTATTTACGGATAGCCAGGGGCATGCTCCAACACTCAGACATCATTTACAAACGAAGCATGTGTTTAGTGAGTCCGCCAGATCAGAGGCAGTAGGGATGACCAGGGATGTTCTCTTGATAAGTGTGTGAATTAGACAATGTTCCTGTCCTACTAAGCATTCAAAATGTAACCAGTACTTTTGGGTATCAGGGAAAATGTATGGAGTAAAAAGTGCATACTTTTCTTTAGGAATGTAGTGAAGTAAAAGTAAAAGTTGTCAAAAATATAAATAGTAAAGTAAAGTACAGATACCCCCAAAAACTACTGAAGTAGTACTTTCAAGTATTTCTACTTAAGTACTTTACACCACAGTATGTATTTCTCCTCTACAGAATACTCAGCGACCGTTGACACTCGGATCCTCAACATTGAAAGGGATGGAGGAGTCCTCTACTCCTGGAAAGTAAGTGGACACTGGGCAAGGGGCATTCACATAGCATTGTAATGGACAGGTTAAGCGTGACGTTCCACACATAACCTGCAGTGCGCTCTTTTGGAAGTGGTGGGAATATTCTCTCTGTCTAGGTTGCATCCCAAATGGCACCCTAATCCCTATAGTGCACTACTTTTGACCAGGGCCCATAGGGATCTGATCAAAAGTAGTGCACTATGTAGAGGATAGGGTGCCATTTGGGATGCAGCCTAGACGGAGAGAATGTAGAAGCCCAAAGACTCATGACAGACCACTACAGCTGAATAAGCTACTGGTTAAGAGGTATTACGTTTCCTTATAACAGAGTTGTTCTTAAAGTATCCTCAGACTGTGAGGGAGTGTTAAGCCCTACATAGACAGCTGAGATGTCATGGTCATAAGAATAGGTAATTACACAGACACACAGACACACACACACACACACACACACACACACACACACACAGACACACACACACAGTCATTATGAGCCGTAATGGCTTTCCTTCTCCCTCCTCTCTTCTCTCAGGGGGCGACAGGGACCACCAGGATCGGGAAATACGACCCCAATACCAGACAGAATAAGGTAGAGCTTCCTCTCTGTGTGTGTGTGAGTGTATGTGTGACTGTGTGTGTGACTGTGTGTGAGACAAAAAGAGTGAGTGAGTATGTATGTACTGTATATGCCAGCACATAGTCCTAATGGAATGTGGGGTTACTTCTGGTACACTCACTGATCGCCACCAGCTGTTTGTAGTGTTCATCATGGGCCCTAACCCCTAACCCCTCGCCCCGAACCCCTCTCCCCTCTCCCCTAACCCCTAACCTCTCTCCCCTCTCCCCTCTCCCCTCACCCCTAACCCCTCTCCCCTAACCCCTAACCCCTCTCCCCTAACCCCTCTCCCCTAACCCCTCTTACCTAACCCCTCTCCCCTAACCCCTCTCCCCTAACCCCTAACCCCTCGCCCCGAACCCCTCTCCCCTCTCCCCTCTCCCCTAACCCCTAACCTCTCTCCCCTCTCCCCTAACCCCTCTCCCCTAACCCCTCTCCCCTAACCCCTAACCCCTCTCCCCTCTCCCCTCTCCCCTAACCCCTCTCCCCTAACCCCTAACCCCTCTCCCCTCTCCCCTAACCCCTCTCCCCTAACCCCTCTCCCCTAACCCCTAACCCCTCTCCCCTCTCCCCTAACCCCTCTCCCCTAACCCCTAACCCCTCTCCCCTAACCCCTCTCCCCTAACCCCTAACCCCTAACCCCTCTCCCCTAACACCTCTCCCCTAACCCCTAACCCCTCTCCCCTAACCCCTCTCCCCTAACCCCTAACCCCTCTCCCCTCTCCCCTAACCCCTAACCCCTCCCCCCTTAACCCCTCTCCCCTAACCCCTCTCCCCTAACCCCTAACCCCTCTCCCCTCTCCCCTCCCCCCTAACCCCTAACCCCTCTCCCCTCTCTTCACAGCTCCTCTACACTTTTGACAAGCAGGTGTGTGTCAGCAGCTGTTCTCTGAATAAGGAGGAAACTCTGCTGGGTAAGGACCTGTTCACAGACATAGAAATATAATGCATAGAACATAGAGATACATTAATTGTTGTATTGAATTCTATGGTGTAGAACAGATACATCTCTAGAATCCATGGTATTCTAATTCTATGTGACACACATGCGTAGTACAAAGACACACTGACACTGAAACAAGGATCCTCACTGAAGTGCTGAGCCAGTGTCTCCTCCCCTAGTGTATCAGTGTTAGACTAGATACAGGTTTTCCTAGATATAGCCTTCTGGTATTTCCAGTCCAAGATTGTGATCGCCCCATGGGAGTATCTTATCAGCACAGGAGAGGAACAATGTCTTGTGACTGAGCCAACACACAAGGGCCGTTGTATTGAACTCACGTCACCGAACCACATCAACTCACATACTTGTCTTTTAATCTCATTTTTAGCGGTCAGTTTGGCACAGTGGACAAGGACAGAGGAGCGCCTCAGACCAGGTACCTTGTCACCCCCCCCCCCAACACACACACACACACACACACACACACACACACACACACGCACACACACACACACACACACACACTTCCCATCGCTGATACAAACAAACAAACAAAAACAGAAGCTGAAGATTAGAGAAATGCAACTAGACAGATAACCATGTAAATCTACAGTATGTTATGAAGAGGGAAGTGGTAAGCTATATCCTGCTGATAACTAGCTCTCTGTTTCACTCTGGTTCTCTATAGGGAAACAGTTCTCTAGGGAAACAGTTCTCTAGGGAAACAGACCCATGGCTGTAATAGTCAGTATGGTAACATTCAGGATGTTATTAGGTGTCTATCCACACATGCACCACAGGTTTTTAAGTGTTTTAAGTGTACTCTACACGACAGGTTCAAACTGTACACACCTATTGGCTGTAGGCTGTACCATATAGGGAAACTGTATGTGTTGGATTGAGTAACAGTTATCACAAGGGCAGCACAGGCGGTGAATACGTTTTATGCTGTTTCAGGTCAGTGAAGTTAAACATTACCATATTTAACACCTTTCCATTGTTCTACTCCTAGTTACAAAATGTCTGACCCTCCTCATTGAGATCCATCCCATAAACAACACTAAGGTCCTGAAGGCTGTTGACTGCCGGGTCAGAGTTCAGGTATAGAACTGTATTGTTTTGTACTGGACTCTATTGGGTTGTACTCTATCCAGAACAGCTATTACAATAAGCTTCCCCTCGGTTGTTATTACATTGTTATAATAAATAACAATATGCTATAACATGGTTATACTACAAATCATGTTAACCAGTCATCTTTGGTTTCATACAGTTCATCCATCCAGACACAGAGAGGGACTCAGTGCTGGAGAGTCACCTGCTGCTGGTAGCAGAAGATGGCTGTGAGTATCTGGGAAGTGAAGTGGTGTCAAAGATTTGTTAAAAATATTTTTTTACAGCTTTTAACTATGATAGAATAAAGACATTAGCTGACACAGTTTTCTGTTTTTGGGAGAGTTTGGCCACTGGACCTTCAGGGTTTAGGCTTTGAACTTTGACCTTTGACCTTTCAGATGTAGAGCAGCTCCATGTGATGCTGGTCAGACAGGAGGGTTACAGAGTGGTAAGATACACTGCCACAGACTGTAGAGAGCTGGAATGGAATGCAACTGTTCCGTAGTGACATCATTTCCTGTTGACTGGTGTTCCAACAGGTGATGTTGAACCCAGAGTGCCTGGCCAAAGACAGGGTGGCAGAGGAGTTCAGCTGGGTCCAGTGGGACAGCCAGACACAGAGACTCTTCTACCTCACATACAGGGTAACATACCATATATAGGGAACACACTGTAGGCCCTGATCTGGGCAACAACACCTTAAACTAACATGTTCAGTTTCTTTTGAATTGTGAAGAATTATGCAGACATTCCAACTGATAACGCAATAATGACATCCCTTCTTTGTCTGTCAGGAAAAAGCTGTGCTGAAATGTGTGCAATTCTACCATGACCACAACTGTGAGACCTTGGTAGGACTAGCAGCATAAATCATTTAATAATGAACGCTTTATAGGTAGTGTTTGATTTGGGGTCAGGCTACTTAATACTTCCTCCTCTTTCCGACAGTTTGAGCTTGCACTGGAGTTACCCTCTAACCCTTTCACCTGTATGAGGTAAGAATTCAAAGTCAAAATAAATTAAATACGATTAAAAACGGTGTGTTTCCCGAAAACAGTTCAAAATTATTCGTGGATTTCTAGTCATGCTGTATCGATAACTCCTTGTGTGTTTGACCCCTAGGTTTGTTAACCTGGGCTTTGACCATCACCAAGAGACACAGCATGAACGAGAGGAGATGAGGATGGTGGTGATCACCAATAAAATAGGCACGTTTTGGTTGAACATTAAATGATTCACCTCCATATTGTACTGTATTGATAATGTTCTATGCTCGGAGAACATTCCTCTTTAATTGAGTTTGTCATTACTTTTTATTTGTTTGACATGGGACGTGAATGGAAACAGAGGGTAAGTGCTGTAGCTATTGTGATATAGATTAACTGTGTCACTCTTTGATCAATGGACAGTTCAGTCCACCACCAGCACAATCACACTCTCACTTCACAGAGCCCAGATATATATAACTTCTCTATTATCAAGATTGCATTAGTCAAGCTGCACAATTGGAAATGCTGCAGGCAATAATTTGTGTTTCTTTGAAAGGCCTATCAAATCAAAAGATGGTTGACGACGGCCCAGGGCCGGGAACATAATAACTTAATTGTGCTACTTATTCCAAATTACATTCAAGATTCAACCAATAAAACACTGTTGTTTTTAATAAAAACCCAATCAATACCACATTGTTAAAATGTTCTTCTTCTTCGTCGTATTATTATGTGAAACCAATCTGTTGTTAGAGTGTAATTGGTTGTTTTAATACGTGATCCTTACTGATGATTGCAGGGAGTATGTGCGTGTGTTACATCCAGCCTGCTGGGGCCAACCAGGAGATCACATACACCATAGTCCTGGTGCACAGAGGTACATCTTACCTTATTGCATTAGTTCCATACAATATTCACAAATGACAAATGAAGTTCCGTCAGTTTCAAGTTGTAAGTTGTAATCTACCAGAGCCTCTCTCCCCTCTACAGGATGCAGTAAAACGTTCTCAGTGGCGCTGGATGACACCCCTATTCCATGGACCACAGAGCTCCTCCCTCTATTCATCCCTATTGGTCAGTCAACACATCTGTCACACACAGCCACCCATCCTATCAGTACCTACTGGAACACTCCCACACAGCCCATCTATCCTATCAGTACCTGCTGGAACACTCCCACACAGCCCATCCATCCTATCAGTACCTACTGGAACACTCCCACACAGCCCATCCATCCTATCAGTACCTGCTGGAACACTCCCACACAGCCCATCCATCCTATCAGTACCTGCTGGAACACTCCCACACAGCCCATCCATCCAATCAGTACCTACTGGAACACTCCCACACAGCCCATCCATCCAATCAGTACCTACTGGAACACTCCCACACAGCCCATCCATCCTATCAGTACCTGCTGGAACACTCCCACACAGCCCATCCATCCTATCAGTACCTACTGGAACACTCCCACACAGCCCATCCATCCTATCAGTACCTACTGGAACACTCCCACACAGCCCATCCATCCTATCAGTACCTACTGGAACACTCCCACACAGCCCATCTATCCTATCAGTACCTACTGGAACACTCCCACACAGCCCATCCATCCTATCAGTACCTACTGGAACACTCCCACACAGCCCATCCATCCTATCAGTACCTACTGGAACACTCCCACACAGCCCATCCATCCTATCAGTACCTGCTGGAACACTCCCACACAGCCCATCCATCCTATCAGTACCTACTGGAACACTCCCACACAGCCCATCCATCCTATCAGTACCTACTGGAACACTCCCACACAGCCCATCCATCCTATCAGTACCTGCTGGAACACTCCCACACAGCCCATCCATCCTATCACAACCCCTGATAGTGCTACTTCTACTTGGGACTGAGGAAGTGGTTTTAGGAGTTATTTGTGATAAGATGTTTATTATTATTGTATAGTAGACATTTACATAAGAGAACAAACAAATAAACCAACAAAACACATTTGAGGTCAGTCCAAGATGGCTGATGAAAACAAACCGTTGACTAGCCTGCTGTTCTCTCCCCAGGTTACTACGTGGTGGTCTACCTGGCTGGTCACTTCCTGCACTGTATCAACACCAGACAACAGGAGCTGCTCTGCCACAGTCTCTTCCTCTCAGGTAAGGCTAGACCTGGGGCATGTTCATTAGGACACACCGTAGCCAAATGTTTTGCAATGGAAAAGGACATTTAGTTTTTGTTCTGGTTGAGATACCTCTGCGTTTCACTCCATTACGTGTCTATGAACACGACCCTGGTCACCAACAGAAGTGACTATATGAGGAATAGGGAGGCAAGTGTGTTTTTGTTCAACTGGCTTCAGTGTAATTGTGTTACAGGTGTTGGTGATGGCTTCAGTGGAATTGTGTTACAGGTGTTGGTGATGACTTCAGTGTAATTGTCTTACAGGTGTTGGTGATGACTTCAGTGTAATTGTCTTACAGGTGTTGGTGATGACTTCAGTGTAATTGTGTTACAGGTGTTGGTGATGGCTTCAGTGGAATTGTGTTACAGGTGTTGGTGATGACTTCAGTGTAATTGTCTTACAGGTGTTGGTGATGACTTCAGTGTAATTGTGTTACAGGTGTTGGTGATGACTTCAGTGTAATTGTGTTACAGGTGTTGGTGATGACTTCAGTGTAATTGTGTTACAGGTGTTGGTGATGACTTCAGTGTAATTGTGTTACAGGTGTTGGTGATGACTTCAGTGTAATTGTCTTACAGGTGTTGGTGATGACTTCAGTGTAATTGTCTTACAGGTGTTGGTGATGTCTTCAGTGCAATTGTGTTACAGGTGTTGGTGATGACTTCAGTGTAATTGTTTTACAGGTGTTGATGCAGAGCTGGGTGTGTTGGGATCAGACAGTGTGGTGTTGTCTCTACCTGAGTCCTCTCTGCTGGACCTGAACACAGGCATGATGTACACTGCAGACCTCAACCCCTCCTTTCTACTGGACCTACTGCACTGCAGGTAGAATGGAATAGAATGGAATGGAATAGAATGGAATAGAATAGAGTGGAATGGAATGGAATAGAATGGAATATAATAGAATGGAATAGAATAGAGTGGAATGGAATGGAATAGAATGGAATGTATTAGAATGGAATATAATGGAATGGAATAGAATAGAGTGGAATGGAATGGAATAGAATGGAATGTATTAGAATGGAATATAATGGAATGGAATAGAATATAATAGAATACAATGAAATGGAATAGAATGAAATGGAATAGAATGAAATGGAATAGAATGAAATGGAATAGAATGGAATGGAATATAAATGAATAAAATAGAATAGAATATAGCTTAATTATCCATTGTTCAGTAGGAAATGGTCTTGAGTGTTGGAGTGTGTGTCATGCTTACTGCACTGCATGTAGAAAGTACTGGAGCATTGGATATTATTGTGATGCTACACTTCCCACTCTGTTAATGTAGTATTCATGATGTCTTTGCTGTATGCTTTGTGCTGTAGCCACAGTAGACCTGACGCCCAACGCCTGGCTGCACTGCACTGTCTGCAGCTCTACATGGGGCCCAACGCTACACTACAACTGAAGGTAGGCGATGCAAGCAAAACCCCTGAGGACACTTTGTTCAGAGAGAGAGAGAGAGAGAGAGCAAGAGAGACACAGAGCGTGTGAGATAGAGAGAGATGTTTTGGAGGGAAAAGTTCAGTGCTGACCGTGAGTCAGGTTGTTTATAATAGAGAAAGTGCTGCACTTGAAATTCCCATCTGCAGTACTTGTTCTAAATGGAGTCTCTGTGGCCATGCCAACTCACTAACACAGTTAGAGAGGTAGAACGTCTTAGAGGTCAATGAGGACGTGGGTGGTGTGGTTTTATGAATTCTGTTGCTTTATACATGGGTGGTAACACTGGAATTACTACAGTAACAATACTTTATCAAGATGTTGTTACTTAGCATAGCACTTTTGTTACTTTATGTGTTTTCTCTGCAGATCATAGATTGGATCTGTGACAATGTGATGCCGTTCGACACCTTCGATCAAATTCAGGAGTTTATTCTGGGTAAGTGGAACAAGACTTATCATCATTATCAAATCTATTTTAGCGGTATTTAATGGAAGAATCATCGTCTCTCTTCAACGACAGCGTCACTGTACAGGATCATCTATAAGAAGTCTCTTAGTCTGGATGAAGTTCTACCCTACTCCTCTGTGTTTGAGAAGAAGAAGGTACCTGAGAATCTAGACCAGGTCCCTGGTGTCACCTGCACCACAGAGCTCCATGCTGAACCAGTGTTCAAAGGAAAGGTACGATATCTTTCACACACTCACATACTGCAGCTATTCAGCTAGCTGATCAGTCTACTATTTAGTGATTTATTTCACGGTTAGACACTAGAGGGCAGACAGGAGTGGGAAGCAGATCCAATGCTCTGTAACAGATAAAGAATGCATATCTAATTAATTAAATGTGCAAGAAGAGTTGTGGTGAAAGAAGGGACGTAATAATATGATTTAGACTGGGCTATTTACAATGAAATACCCCATTGATTATTCTGTAGATGGAGGCCTTCTTTAATTAAAGGCAAAACATGAACAATTCGTTACAATCAAGTGCATTTTATTTAATGTTATGCAGTATGAACCCCATGCGATAAATCATTTTGTTTCCAAGGAGGTCTCAAGATGACCTCAACAGATGGACGTATTTTACATCAACAGTAAAAGTAGTAAACGTCTGGTGTTTACTAGATGTTTGGTAATGTTTCGCTGCAGGCCAGAAGTCTCCAGGGCTATTGGGAAGAGCTACAGTGGAGCACAGAGAAGATGAAGTACTTTGAGGCGGTTCCAAACCCACGATACAGAACATCTCAGATTCTTCCAGAATGGACCAAGCTGCTCGCTACCCTGGTGAGTTCACACAGAGAGACTGGAATATAGAGGAGCTCAGTGCACCACAGGAACCATGGTCTCTCGCTCTGATCCCAAGCTTTATACTGCAGCTAGCAGTAGCACAGTATGAAAACATTCATCATTTACAATTCCTGACATATTCTCATATAGAACCACTTCAACATTGGGCGGCAGGTAGCCTAGCAGTTAAGAGTGTTGGGTCAGTAACCGAAAGGTCGCTGGCTCGAATCCCTGAGCCGACTACGTGAAAAATCTGTCTATGTGCACTTAACCCTAATTGCTCCTGGATGTCGCTCTGGATAAGAGCGTCTGTTAAGTCAGTGATTCCCAACCAGTTGTACTAGGACCCCTGAGGGTACTTGGACTATACACGGGGTACTTGAGAAGACTCATGAGACCATAGGCCTACTGGTAAAAGGCACATAAGGGGGTACTTCAGGGGTACTCCGGGCAGAGCAACAT